>NC_088800.1:68650098-68952295 GCF_011386835.1 Chrysemys picta bellii | reverse complement strand
CCTCAATGGCCCCCTCAAGGATTGAACTCACAATCCTGGGTTTAGCAGGCTATCAATCCCTCCCCCCTTTGGTGATGGGGGTCCTGCTATATACTGTAATTTACAGTATGTTCCAATATATAAATACAGTACATTCAGGTGCATCTGAGAACTATAATAAGACTGAAAGCTCATTCTATTAATACTTATTCAAAATGTTGTTATAGCTGTATAGACAGATTTATGGTGCATAACTGCTAATGCAAAAACTGACATGGATGAGCTTCCTAGCCTCCTCCGGTCTTAAAATGTTTTATGTACTGAGGTTCAGATTACTAAATTTTGTTGACAATGACATTTACATAGAAATGTCTTCCCTGACTCTGCGGATGCATAAATACTTATACTACATCTTGTATTAATTTTCAGATTCAATTCCAGAACCAGGGAGGATGGC
This sequence comes from Chrysemys picta bellii, assembly GCF_011386835.1. NCBI lineage: Eukaryota > Metazoa > Chordata > Testudines > Emydidae > Chrysemys > Chrysemys picta. Next base: position 68,951,859 of record NC_088800.1, on the reverse strand, counting down.
CGGCACTAGCATTGAAGATCCACTTGTTTTACAGGGTGTAAACAGATGATAATTCAGTTTTGTTGTCCATTTTTCATTTAAACAATCAAGACTGGATCCTGCAAACCTTTATTCACATGAATAGTTCTTGCTTACATAAGTTGTCCCTTTGACTTCAGTGGGACTGCTTGAATGAGTAAAGGCTACTCATAAATCAGACTTTGTAGGATTAGGCCCACAATAATTTATTGCTGGAAAAGCAAAGTTAGCTTAGGGCCTGTTCCTGCTATGCAAGAAGGGGCCCAACATGTTTTAATTTACAAAAATAAGACTTTTCAGGAGTATTTATTCTATTCCAGCACTCACTATTTAACTCTGTCTTTAGTCTCATTACTTTACACTACTTTTTCTGCACTTGTGGAATCACTATTACTGTACATGTGAATAAAAGCTAACTTCATTTTCTGTTTTACTTGATACTGCATTTGACTTGCAAGGGTGTAAACTTAATATTTTAAGCATTATTTGATAAGTGGCAGCCTCACCACTTCCTACAGATAATCAGTGGAAAATTAACTATGAAAACAGAACTAAAATGCCTTAGGGAATGTTTGACTTTTTTACTCCCCCGGAAGCCACAACTATATTTATCTTCATGCTATTGAACAACTATTGTCAAGTCGTCTTTTCCAGCAGGAGTTGTTATAAATTGTATGGAGTTAGTATCAAGCACACAAATGGGAGGACTATAGGGCCTATTTTTTTCCCTAAGCCGTTTAAAAATTAAAATTAGAGGAAGTTAAAACTAAAACTGCATAGTGAACCACCAGTTCCCAGAAAGTTCATTCATTTTCCCCAGGTATTTAAATTTTCAACAAACATAGGTAACCATTAAAAAACTGAGTTTGAAAGGCATGTGTGTATGTAAGTGGGCTTCAAGTTTGATTTAACAGACTTAATAAATATATTTAAATAAAACTCCTGATGGCATCAAGTAAAGGTTGTAGACTTGGATCCTTACTGAGGTTTTTTCCTTTATCTTGGCATAGCCTGAGGCTGACCTACGCTATAAAGTTAGGTTGGCTTGACTATGTCACTGACGGCTGTGAAAAATTTCGCACCCCGTGCAATGTAATTAACCCAACCTAAGCTCCAGTGTAGACACCACTAGATCAATGGAAGAATTTTTCCATCGACCTAGATACTACCTCACAGAGAGGTGGATTAACTACAGCAATGAAGAACCCCTTCCGTTGTAGGGAGTGTCTGTGCCAGCAGCTATACCGCTGTAGCATTTATTGTGTGGACATACCCTAAGTGTGTGTGAAGGGAGATAAAGTAAAATAGCAGCATAGGTAACTTGATTTAATAAGCTCTCAAGGAGAGGACTGTCTTCTCATTTGTGTTCGTACACTTCCCAACAAAATTGTGCCTTAATCCTGATTAGAACCTGTGGGCATTATTTATATTAAAGTGTTCTTTTGATTAGAACATAAAAATGGCCATAGTGGGTCAGACCAATAATCCACGTTCAGTCCAGTATTCGGTCTTCTGACAGTAGCCAATACCAGGTGCTTCAGAGGGAATGAATAGAACAAGCAATCAGTGTGATCCATCCTGTTGTCCATTCCCAGCTTCTGGCAGTCAGGGGGTAGGTACACCCAAAGCGTGGGTTGCATCCCTGACCATCTTGGCTAATAACCACCAATGGACCTATCCTCCATGAACTTACTTAATTCTTTTTTAAAATCTAGTTGTACTTTTGGCCTTCACAACGTCCTCTGGCAAGGAGTGCCACAACTTGACTGTGTGTTGTGTGAAGTAGTATTTCGTTTTGTTTGTTTCAAACTTGCAACCTATTCATTTCATTGCGTGATCCCTGGTTCCTGTGTTATGAGAAGGAGTAAATAACATTTTCTTATTTACTTTCTCCACACCACTCATGATTTTATAGACTTCTATCATATCCTCCCTTGGTCATCTTTTGTCCAAAGTGAACAGTCCCAGCCTTTTTTGTTTCTCCTCATATGGGAAGCTGTTCCATACCCGTAATCATTTTTGTTGCTCTTCTCTCTACCTTTTCCAATTCTAATATATCTTTTTTGAGATGGTGCTACTTGAACTGCACACAGTATTTAAGGTGTGGGCATACCATGGATTTTTGTAGTGGCATTATGATATTTACTGTCTTATTATCTAGCCCTTTCTTAATGGTTCCTAACATTGTTAGCTTTGTTGACTGCTGTTACACAGTCAGCAGATGTTTAAGAGAACTATCCACAGTGATTCCAAGATCTTTCTTGAGTGGTATCAGCTAATTTAGATCCCATCATTGTGTGTGTATACATGGGATTATTTCCAATGTGTATTACTTGGCAGTTATCAACATTAAATTTCATCTACCATTTTGTTTCATGAGATCCCTTTGTAACTCTTCATAGTCTACTTTGGACTTAACTGCCTTGAGTAATTTTGTATCATCTGCAGTCTTTGCCACCTCACTGTTTACTCTTTTTTTCTAGATCATTTATGAATGTGTTGAATAGCATTGGTCCCAGTACACATTCTTGGGGGACACCCCTATTTACCTCTCTCCATTCTAAAAATGGAGGATTTCTTTCTAGCCTTTGTTTCCTGTCTTTTAACCATTTACTGATCCATGAGAGGACCTTCTCTCTTATCCCAGGACTGCTTGCTTTGGTTAAGAACCTTTGGTGAGGGACCTTGTCATAGACTTTCTGAAAGTCCAGTACACTATATGCACTGGCTCACCCTTGTTCACATATGTTGACCCCCCCCCTTTAGGAATTCTAATAGATTGGTGAGACATGATTTCCATTTACAAAAGCCATGTTGACTCTTCCCCAACAAATCATGTACAGCTATGCTTCTGATAATTTTGTTCTTTACTATAGTTTCAACCAATTTGCCTGGTACTGAAGTTAGGCCTACTGGCCTGTAATTGAAGAATTGCCTCTGGAGCCTTTTAAAAACAAAAAAACAAAACATCACATTAGCTATCCTCCAGTCAGCTGGTACAGAGTTTGATTTAAGTGATAGGTTACATACTACAGTTAGTAGTTCTGCAATTTCATATTTGAGTTCCTTCAGAACTCAAAATAACTTACTAGGATATACCTGTAATGTGAAACCACAGCCATGAAGGATAATTACAGGTTTAAAGAGGAGAGGATTGTCAATAAAATAGATACCCTATGGCTCTGATTTTATAACAGATATTAATTATATTACCCTCACAAGATCCACTCACCACAGAGGCACCTCCTGTTGGCCATTCTGGGAATTAGCTCTGCCAGGCTTGCACTTTCTCCAATGTTGTCTTCCCCCATCCTGTCTTGCCATGCAGCCCCTCTCACTACAGAAATTGTAGTCTCCTCTTCATAGCTTGGCCCTCCAGCCACATCACAAAAATCCTCCCCTTCCAAGGAATTCAAAGTCCTTTTAGACTCGGTGGCATCTCCAATGCTCTTGCCACTTCCGGGTGGCTGGCAAGGGAACCCAGGCCCATCCTGGGTTCCAGCCCAGGCACCTTATAACAAGTAGCCAAAATCTCTGTTCTGTACTGTCCTATCCCTTGTTGCTGTTTCCTACCTATCCGTCCCCCAGCTTGCCAACTTCCCAACTCACTCCATGCGGGAGTGAGTACAGAATACTTTCTCCAGCCCCTCCCTCAGTTTCCTGGCTTTATCCAGGTGAGCCTGTTTACTTAATTAAGACTTTCCCTTCAGTCTACCAGGTTAATTGGCCCATCTGGCCTCCATTAACCCCTTTCACTGCTGTGTGGTGTGGACACCCTATCACATGCTCCTTGAACTTAAAAAGCCTGAGTTTGAACTCCAGAGGACCAAATTCTACTCCCTTGTGTACACACAGAAGGCTCAGTTTAGTCCACAAGCATCTCAGAATTCCAATCATGTCTTCCTGTCAGGAGTGAGGAGTTAAGGTCCTCTGCAGGAAAGACGTTCCACTACCCAATGATTTATATAAGATATACAAAAAGGAGAATTCCCATGCAACAAAAGCACTTTTCTCTGAAGCCTTTCATCTCCCCCAGCACAAGTTCTACAGAAGTTGCCCCTGGCTGCCTAGGGGCTCCAATGGGAGTTCATACTTACTTTTATAAGTCTAAATTTATTGGAGATGGATGTTGCTCCCGTGGATGGAGGCGATAATGAAGCTGGTACTTGCCTGTTCCTCACCAAAAAGACAATTGTGTAGGAGTATGATACTCTATGCATGAAAGGAAAGGCTACTGGGATCTACATTAGTCATATGTACTCCACTGAATTGTGGAATGGGGATTTAAATCTGGATTCAAGCCAGAAATCCACTTTAGAACCAAAGGAAATTGATGGGCTATTTTCTTACAAAAGTTTAGTAATATGGAGCCAACTTCAATAACATGTTGAGGTTCCATACTGATCTGGGGGTGCGATAGCTGCCACAGCATTTGCTTTGAATCCAACCCTTAATTTGTATTTATTTGTGCATAAGCTTTTGTGGGTAAATGACCCCACTTCTTCAGATGCATGGAGTGAAAATTACAGATACAGTCATAAATATCTGTAATTTTCACTCAATGCATCTGAAGAAGTGGGGTTTTTTACCCACGAAAGCTCATGCCCAAATAAATCTGTTAGTCTTTAAGGTGCCACTGGCCTCCTCGTTGTTTTTGTGGATACAGACTAACACAGCTACCCTTCTGATACTTAATTTGTATGCACTTTAATCTTTTTACATTTATTGAACTTGATTTTTTTTGGAACATGAAGCGTTTATTATTGTAGCAACCAAAGCTAAAACACAAACACAGTGATATTTGTATCACACAGCCTTGGAACATTGACATGAACATTTACCAGCCCAGCCACAACTCTTACTACCTACATTTTACCATGATAGTTGATAATAATGAAAGATGGATCATCCACCAAGATCCAGGCATGGAGAGATGCTGTGCATAAGGGATCTCCCCATTCTGATGTGTGTGTGGGGAAGGGAAGATTCAACTCCCTCCACAGTATAGTGTATATTTCATAGTTTTCCATAAAAGAAACTTTCTTAGGTAACTTAAACTTTCTTATTAAGTACTTAAAAATTCAAACCTTAAGGTACAGATTCCTAACAAAACCCCCAACTCTCCATGCACTAAAAAAAGTCAGTTTCATTTTTATTCCTAGAACCTAATCATTTCCAACTTTCCCCCCCTCAGGCAGAAGCACAATATTTGGCCGTCAAACTCAGCAGTGAGACATTTAAATCCAATCTCCTCAATGAGCTATACTTTTTCTAGAAAATTGACATGGAAATATTTTTGCAAACCCAACATTTGAGGTCTCTGGGGTGACAAAATCTTTTTAAACCACAAAGACATTGTAAAAGGACAAGTTGGATATCACCATCCCTTGCTTTAAAAGTAGAAGTTTAATTTTGCCTCAACATTTATGTTTCATAAATGCCCCAGTATTCAGGACAAAGGTGATAGTTAGCCTCTGATCATATTCTATTCGAGTAACATTTTCTTATTTAGATTTTATCTTACATATGGCTTGCTTGCAACTCGGCCTCTGTGGCAATTCCTATCACACATGGCTTCCAATTGTAACTCTGATATATACCCCCATCTAGCTTTTTTAAACTTTCCAGTTCAGTTTAATATCACATCATACATCACTCACCACCATTTACTCTGTTAAACATGCAGCCTGCGTGTGTGCATGCAGCAGTTCACCAAATTGGAGGGACAATTTCCACTCCTTTTTAAGTTGCTATTAACATTCAGATATAGTTGAGACACAGCTCTATACGTTTGTAGGGAACATTTTAAGATCATTTTGATGAATGCTATATAATCCAGTGACACTTTTCAGAGGGCCCCATGGTTTTCTTTACCTCCCTGTTTAAAAGCTAAGAAGTAGCAGAGCAGCTGCAAGACAGAGGTGAGTTACTAAGCAGACAACTTCCTATCAGGGAGGGCCTAGCCTTCCTTAATTTTTGGATCGATTTTCCTCTGCCTGGATTTGCCATAGTCATTTACACCTGTGTAAAGTGCTGTACATTGCTACCTTTCTGACTTTGGTAGGGTTGTGCTCTTACTTTTCCCAGGTGGAAATGACCACGCAAGATGCAAGGCAGAGTAGAAGCTGGACCTACATCTGCAGCTAAAGGATGCAAACAGCAGGAAAGTTCAAATTTTCCCAGCTGACTAGAGTTGGTCAAATAATTTGCTGACGTGCATGAATTTTGTGATTTTTTTCAAATAAGTTATTCACATATAACTCCTTCCCCCTCCCCTCCCCCAATTATTTGTCCAACTCTGCTAAGAATCCAGCAGCAGGTCCGGTGCAAAGCAACAATCCGAGTCTCTTGTACCACACAATAGTTGTATTAAAAAACTAAAATTATACAAAATCAACATAGCACACACTGAATGGATTAAAAACTGGCTAACGGATAGGACACAAAATATAATTGGACATGCAGAATTATCATTGAGCGCGTGTGTTTCTACTGGACTCCACAGGGACTGGTTCTTGGCTCTATGCTGGTTAACATTTTTATCAATGACCTGGAAGAGAACATAAAATCATCACTGGAGAAGTCTACAGATGAAACAAAAATTGGGGCAATGGTAAATACTGAAACTGACAAGGAAACTATGCTTTTTAATACAGCTCAGCATAAATGTATACATCTAGGAACAAAGAATGGAGGCCATATTTACAAGATGGGGGGACTTTATCCTGGGAAGAAGTGACTGAAAGAAATTTGGGGGATGCTGGTGGATAATCAGTTGAACATGAGTTACCAGAGCAACACAGTAGCCCAGGGGTCAGCAACGTTTGGCACACGGCTCGCCAGTTTATTTACCTGCTGACGTGGCAGGTTCGGCCGATCGCGGCCCCCACTGGCCGTGGTTCGCCGTTCCAGGCCAATGGGGGCGGCGGGAAGCAGCGCGGGCGAGCGATGTGCTGGCCGCGGCTTCTCGCCGCCCCCATTGGCCCGGGACGGCGAACCACGGCCAGTGGGGGCCGTGATCGTCCGAACCTGCCGCGTCAGCAGGTAAATAAACTGGCCCGGCCCGCCAGGCTGCTTACCCTGGCGAGCTGCGTGCCAAACATTGCCGACCCCTGCAGTAGCCCAAAAGGGCTAGTGTAAAATTTGGATGCATAAACAGAAGAATCTCAAATAGACGTAAAGAGATTATTTTACCTCTGTGTTTGGCACAGGAGCCAAACACTGCTGGAATAATGTGTCCAGTTCTGGTGTTCACAATTTAAGAAGGATGTTGAAAAATTGGAGAGGGTTCATAAAAGATTCACAGAAATGATTAAAGGGTTAGGAAACATGTCTTATAGGGATCGATTCAAGGTGCTCAATCTATTTAGCTTAACAAAGAGAAAGTTAAGGGGACTGATCACAGTCTGTAAGTACCTACATGGGGAACAACTATTTGTTAATGGGCTCTTCAGTCTAGCAAAGATAGGTATAACACAATCCAACGGCTATAGGTTCAAGCTAGACATATTGAGACTGCAAATAAGGTGTACACTTTTAATAGTGAGGGTAATTAACCACTGGAACAATTTACCAAGGGTTGTGGTGGATTCTCCATGACTGGCAATATTTAAATCAAAATTTGATTATTTATTTTAAAGGTATGCTCTAGTTCAAAAGGAATTATTCAAGGGGGAGTTCTATGGCCTGTGTTATACAGGAGGTCAGACTAGATGATCACAATGGTCCCTTCTGGCCTTTGAATCTATGAATCTTTATTCATCATACTAGGAAACATTGGTTTTCAGTCCTAATGATTTGAAAGGTGAACAGCCGTGCCTCCTTTCATGGAGGATTTTCCTGGAAGGCCCAGATTGGGCTGGGACTCATCTGTCATTCCCGAGGGAGAGGGGGTTATTTCAGGGGACGGAGAGGACTATTTGAAGTCAATAAACGCCATTTCAGCCAGCACTGTGCTCTGGATCTCTGGGTAGATATATGCACCATATTTAGTCTGCTGCAGCATGCGAATAGCTTCAGTATTTCATATCCGGTATGCTGATGGGAATTCCTGGAGGATCCTAGCTTTCCCTTTTTGGGATGTCTCCCATGCACCGGTCTTGCTGAACAAAACTGTTTGCTACTGGGGTGGAGGGGTGCAACTGAGGACTGAAGGTTTCAGAGGAGTTGACAAGGACCAGATTCACTTCCAAGGCTGGCTCCAAGCACCTTTTCCTCCACTCCCCCAGCAGCTGGTGCCTGCCTCCTGTTCTTTCCACTACATCCTAGGGACCATTGCCCACAGCCATTTAACAGTCCTCTTTTTCCTTTTATGGACAGAGGGAAGTATTTTTATATAGATAAGTTATTTACAACACTTTCTCAGGGGCTGGGCTGAGCTGCAAAAAGCAAGACCAACTTCTGCAAACTTGGTGGGGAGCTGGGAAAAATAACCTTCTTATTCCCCAGAGACAGACAAGGCTTAAAACAGCCCCAAGCTCTAAATGTTACATAAACACAAGGAGACAGAGAAAGACCTCCACCCCCACACCGCCGCTGTGTTGGAAATAACCTCCCACTCCCAAACAACTCATACCGAATCCATCTTAGCTCCACATCAACAGGCTGATAGTCTGATTGGCTTTTGTAATGGGATCTCAACTACAGTTACCCCTGATCTGGCTTTCCCCTCTTGCTGGACCCCCAGCTGGAAGGCATACATGAGGAGATAGTTTATGTAAGGCAGGAACGGGTTAAAGTGTCTCATTTGTTTGGTCCAACACATCAGTTCCATTCTGGGAAGTGGCAAAAAGAAACAACCCTGTTAATTTCAGGCACCTCCTAGTACTATTGCACAAGGTACAATTGGATGTCAGAAAATAAGGGGCGACACCCAGGTCATAATTCTGTTTGGATTTTTGTGTTTGTTAATACTAAGGGAAAGGTTTGGGGGAAGTCACCAGCCCTGAACTGGGCCCCTCTAGGAACGAGGTTCTTGACTGATGATCTCTCATTTTTAGCCCAGGTACGGAGGATTTTCCAGCAGGAGGTGGTTTCTAGGGCCCCTCCCCATTGACCAGATTCTCCTCCTCTATATAGGGAGGCTGCAAAGGCAGAGAGGATTTGGACTGTTCCAGCTGTTAGCTGTACAGGTTCCAGACTCTCCAATTCACACTCTGCTTCCCTACTTGGATATCTGTAAGTACTACTGTGACTGAGGACTCTCCTGCCTGGGGAGGGGACTAGGAGTGAACAGATGTTTCTAACATAGTTACTTTAGCAATCTAAGTTATCGTGTACCTTTGCAAAAGCAATTTATTTGTGAATTACTTTCAGGTTACAAACACTTGCTGCTTAGGGTTACCAGATAGCAACTATGAAAAAACAGGACAGGAGGTAGGGGGTAATAGGCGCTTATATAAGAAAAAATCCCTAAAAACAGGACTGTCCCTTTAAAAACAGGACATCTGGTCACCCAATTGCTGCTTTACTTAAACTGTATTGTGACAGACCTACAAAACATGCTTGTTTGGCTTACACCTGATTTGCATATTGCAAACAGAGCATTCAGTTTAAAATTCACTGAAAGATCCTGGTAAACTCAAAATCTCCAAGTGGTGTGAGAAATTCATAATTTGTTTTATATCACTGCCATAGCTGCATCTGTTTATATAGAGATGTAGAGAAACAAATACCCAGTAGGTGTTGTGTGTAATATAATAATGCTTTGCAATTCTATAGCACCTTTTCCAGACAATGACAGGCACAAGCTAATTAGCTTTATATGTGTATCCAGTAAAGATGCTCTAGTAAAAGCAGTGGTAGTTTAGCAGCAGGTTTTCTTTATATGTTTTCAATACTAATATATAAAATAACTTAGTTTTAATATTTAATTGATTACAATATAAATGTATTTGATTAAAATATAATTAGCTTTGCTAATTTTTTGTTTAAATGCACAGCAAAAAAATCCTTTCAAAATACAAAAGAAAAGCATCACCTTTATTATTACATAAATAATAACAGATTTTCTTGTTCGGAATAAAGAGATTGCACTGCTAAATCAGATTTCTTCACTGTTAGTGAGGGGCACGTGTTAATATAGTTTATATGCATAGATCTGAAGATTTTTTTTTCCTTGAGAGGAAGAAACTAAGCAATAAACTCAAGTTTGTAATAAAAGTGATGTGAATAAAGAAAAAGGTCAGTAGATGGCAGTATATAAAGCATCACTAGTATCCCAGAAGAAAAAAATCTCACTGACCTTTTATATTAGCATTTTTTTTTTTAATTAATCAAAATATGACCCTTCCAACCTGGGATAGAAAAGTCAGTAAACCTGATTTGTTATTTCATTGTCAGATATTTTGTAAGATATTTTTATTGCAAAAAAATGTTCATAATTTTTATGATAAAATAAATCAAATTGTATCTTATTCAAAAGTTTCCATTAGCTATCAGCTCCTAAGAGACCCTTTGTAAAGGGTTGATATTCTGAACTACTAATAGTCAACATCACTTTTAAACCTCAACCACTGAAACCAAAAGTATGAACTACTGGAATATTAACTACTGGAAAGCTAAAAGCTTGATTGAGTGGTAGTTTTAATTTAGTGCATGTTGCTGCTCTGGCTGTATTCACTTGGATGTAAACAATGATTTTTATTATCACATTTGCAATGGACATGTTATTCCCTAAAAGGTATTTGTTTTGAATTTGTTATCATTACATTTTTGTGGAACAGTTAGTATTGAGAAGAACATGACCATATATGGTAGCATCATGCATGGATGTATGCAGTGGATCCAGAGCTCTTTACAAATTACTATGACTTATTAGTTGTGTATCTGTTGGCTTTTCTTTTAAACCTGTTCATATTATAAGGAATGAGGGAAAGCTTCTCTAGACCTTGTCATTCACTGCTGTAATTAAAAGATGGCTCAGTACATGCTGCTTATATTCTAGTGAACAAACATCCATATTCCAGAGTACGTTGAGGCAAATTCACTTCTGCGGACAGTGGAGTTAAATTGGGCAGGAAACTGGTCTATTAACTTTTTTTCTACGGTTCTTAATGTTGTAATAACCTGAGATAAAGCAATCATTCTGATTTCTTTGAAATCTTTAACTAGCTGTCAGTTACACAATCAGAGTTATGTAATAACTTGAATTATGAGAGACTGGAAAGTCTGCCAAGCAATCAAAGTAATTAAAATAAAAATAGTATACCTAAGTTTTTCAGTACTGACAATTTCCTTAAATGGAGAGTTTAGAAGAGAGAGCCATATGAAACAGTTAAAATACTAATGCTTAAAACCAGCTCAAGAGAAGTTAAAGCTATTAATAAATTAACACTTTCTATCTTCAAGTGTTGAACAATGTTAACTAATTGACATACATATTAATATCCTCGTTGTTTAGGTGGGAAATGGACATTCAGAGATTGTGTCTCATAGGAGAAGTCTGAGAGCCAATATTAGAACTCGGGAGTTCCTGGTTCCCAGTCCCACACTCCTAGTATACTACTGTTGATTGCTTCAAAAAATTGGATATATCGAGGCTAGTGAATTTCACATATTGGGGGGTTGACAACAAAGCAGCATGGCACCTCATGTTTGATTTTACTGACATCAGTGTCACCTGCATTCTGAGTGCGATAATAGCCACCTAAACCTCCTCCAGTCAGAAAATAACAAACTATTATGCCTGTGCCAGTGCTTTAATTGATGTGAGGCATGGGCTGTTAAGTGCAGCTCCAGAGCCATGGAATTCCTTTTAAGAATATTCTTTATGTTGAGATCTGTTTGGTGGTTAGGGGGTGGAAATACTTCCCCACTCCCCTAGCTCCCTGCTCAGCAAAAAAAAAAAGAGATAAAGATCTTTCTAAGGAGTTATCGTAGCACAAAAAATTATGAATTTGGGCCAAACAGCTGGTTACTTGCTGTGTTCTCTGCTCTGATACTCCTTATGAGGACAGGACTTGTTTGTGGAAGTCATATTGTGCAAGTGGTGATGGGCAGCCACTATTCTAACAAATATTTCCCCTAAGCCTGTGATAAGCCTTTTATACTGGGAGACATGTGCTGTAGAAAAGAGGGGTGAGGAGTAATTGCTTTCCCATTTAAACAAAAAAGTCTCTCTTAGCTAGGACCAGGGAGGCAACACCACTTGATCGACAACGTTTTAATTAATTGCACTTCCTGGAAATGTTTATACTTTTCTCCAAGAACAATATGCACTGTGTATATTTATTGTAAAGCACAGCGGTCAAATTCTGTCCTTTGAAATGAGGTGCAATAAAGACCATCTAGAAACGATCTGGGGTTGGGAAGAAAGAAAGAAGAATATCCTTTCCTGAGAACGTAGGGGTGCATGTGCATGTGTGTTTGTGTACAAATATATATTCTTCACCCCTTTACACTGCTGATTGGTGCATTCTGAAGGCAAAAAAAAAAATCACACTTCAAAAAGGTTTTGTGAGCTACAGAGATGTCATCTCTAGCAGGGCTGATTGAGCAGCAGTCAGAATAGGGAGATTCCATCTCAACCTGGGCAACTGCCCCAGCTCTCCTTCTGTTTGATGTGGGGATTTCTAAAAGAGCCCTGCAGCACATCACTATGTATAATTGTACATGTAGTGTTGTGGCAAGACCAATGTTCAAATATAAAAGTTTGATTTGTTTTAGCACCCAATTGCAGGGATGGATTAAAGCAGGATCTATGGGGCCAAGCCTGGGGGTCATAGGGTGCTTGAAACGAGCAGTGGGAGAATCAAGTGGCAGCACACAGCTGACGGCTGACTATTGGCTGCCTGCTTGGGTGGACTGGGTTGCCTTACACAAGTGGGAGATCAAGGGCTCATGAATGGGAGGAAGAAAAGAAACCACCTGGAGGACCTGGGGGCGAGGGGGGATTAATAAATGTCTTTTGAGGAGGGAGAAATGTAGGTTAATTTGAGTCCTATTTATCCATAATCTACCTTCCTAGAAGTTTGACACATAAAGGGTGCAGTGAGAAAGCTTAACATGAGCAGCCTTACACAAGTGCTCCTGACTGTAGACCAAATCCTACTCTTGGATACATACATGCACCTCCCATTGAATTCAATGCATTCTGCACTGACTGAAGCTTCTGGGTTCTTTTCAGGGCTATGCTCCTGCAGAGTGGAGTTTGGCTCTCTTGTGTAACAACTCAAAGTAGTCATTAACTTCATGCCCAAACTCTTCCAGAATCAATAGCAACAATCAGCTCACATATGAAAAGTATCGGAAGAGACAGGAGAACATAGTTCAGTAGGATCGACCTCTTTCTCTGTGTATCATTCTGTGCTGCATGTAAGACGCTTGTGACTTCTGTCAACACTTGTTTTTAGGCACAGTAAGGATTCGGGAGACGTGAACTTTTTCTTAATCTTTGAGTGACAAAGCAACGGAAAAATCCTTAGGCCATTATCTAATCAGTGACCAAGTTTACACCAGATTAGGACTCTTTACAATCATAGTAGCGTTTTTAGAATTTGGCAGATTTTTGTAAAGAATGATCATAGGATAACTTGGAAGGTTGGTTTTCACGGTCATCCATAGGCCCTTACCAAGAAGCAATATTTTACACTACAACCCCCCAGTGTTCAAATTGGGTCTAAATCTTTGTCCTAGTGAAGTAAATGTCAAAGCTCTTATTGACTTCATCGAGAAAAGGATTTGGTCCTTTAGAGAACACCATTTCCATGTGTTGCTTTACCAGCCCTTTCAGAATAAGTGAGCATTTTCTGCTTTCATCTGTACAGAGGTCAAATCTCTCTCTCTTGCAGTTCTCTCAAGAATTTCATGGGTCTTAAGGATCATATCCTGCAAGACTTTTGCACATGGACCCCTTGCAGAAAGCACTGACTATAATAAGAGTTCTGCATGATTAAAGCTGGCAGCAGTCAGCCCTCTAGGTGAATAAAAAGACTAAAACTGTTATGCCCCTTTGTGGGTTCAGCTGGTGCCAAGATGCAATGGGTGAATTTTCCATCTTTCATTCTTCTGACAATGCTAGTATCAGTAAAATGAAGACATTTAGAGGAAAGTCACATAGTGGAGTTTGAGATTTCCAAAGGAGTCTAAAGAAGTTAGGTGCCCAACTTCCATTGAATTTCAATTAGAGTTGATCATCCAACTCCCTTCAGCCCCTCTAAAAATCCCAGTCTTTCTTTAAGGTGTATGATTCATGTTACTCCCAGAGATCCATGTGACACTTAATATATGGAGATATACCTATCTCATAGAACTGGAAGGGATCCTGAAAGGATACTAAAGTGTGTGTCCGCTTTGCCAGATAGAAAATTGTTGTGTGAGTATGTTCACACTGACTCAAGTCTCCTTCCAGGTGAGGACTGTTTTGGTTAGCTGTGTGTAGTCACACTGGTTGACTGTAGTGGTCCATAGCATTCTGGTCTTTGAACTCCCTCAAGATTAACTTTTTCTTTGGATGCTGTGAATATTCAATTCATTCTCACCAGGGAAAGGCCTACCTTTTGTCTCTGGGCTATTTTCTTCCCTTTCTCCCATTTTTCCTCCCTGCCTTTTCCTCCTCAGATTTGCTGCCTCTCTTTTCCCAATTCTTCTTCCTGCAGAACCGGGCAACTGACCAGTCACATATTCTCTTCCCTGCTTTAGTGCCTTTGCTACCGTCACTTTAACTCCTCCTCGTCTTCCTTGCTGCAGCAGCAAGGAACCTAACTGGGGACCTCTTTTCTGACCTGTTGGAGCAGGAAGAAAACCAAACAGCCACCTTTTCACCCCGCGCTGTAGTGTGTGTGGTGGGCTAGGGGAGACAGCTTACAACTATCTGTGCCTGCCATCCCCAGCTCAGCCACTTGCTGACATCTTGTGGGCAGGGGATCAGCCAGAGTACGGGAAGAAGCTGCTGGTTGGGAGTAAGCTGAAAGTTGTAGCTACTTTGCTGAGGAAAGGAGCTGTATTGCGGCTGCTTTATCCGAGTGCCATTAGAGTTGGGTACAGGATGCTGGTACAGAATCCCTGCTTATACCAGCCCTGTTTGAGTACCACATTAGATGAGGCCTGAAGCGCCAAGACTTGTTTCAGGCTTGTTACATTTTTCCTGTCCCCTTCTTGTGCGCATATCTATCCTTGGACAGATGATCTGTCACTATCTATATACTGTGGAAAGAGTAAATTAAGCTAGCTTCATCAATCATGGATCTCAGAGTTAGTCTGAGTCTGCTGCTAAACTCTTAACTGTCTTTTCTTTTTTTTCTCTTGACCTTTTTCTTAATCTGGCTCTTCCTTGAGTGCAACAGAATTAAAATGGTTTGAAGTAGTGTTTGGCAATCGTTTGTTTCCATCCTTTTTTGGAATGCAGCCTGGGAACTTGTTCTTTCGCTAATTATTTCATTATTACATTGGCACTTCAGTATGCACCCAGAAAATATTTAGATAACAAGAAATCTTGTTTGTCTCTCAACTCTGTTAGCTCTGTATTGAACAAGAAACAGGGATGTGGCAGGCTTTTGCTACTCATTTTAAAGCAGTGCACTGAAAATCTGAATTATAGACACTAATTATGCATTATTTTTCTGTCTGATCTTTTGTGTAAAACCTCCAAAAAAAGAAATAAAAGCGATAAACCTATGATCATGTCATTTTAGTGTCATCAAAGCTTTCAGTTTCCCTAGATGATTTCAGACACAGTAATCCAAAATGACAATGATCTTGCCCCTAAAAAGCGTCTCTCAGCCAAATCAGTCCTATAACGCTTCACCAATTTTCCTGCTTGACTGAGCAGATATAACTGGTTAGGAGGAGCAGTATTATGTGTAATGGCAATACATTCCCCTTCTTCCTGTACCTCAGTCAACTTCTCTGCAGAAGCACAGGGAAGAGCTCAGTCTTTTCAGGACTTTAACAAATAATAAAACTGCAGAGAGAGTGCAATACAATTTCATACTATAACATTTAATATAGAAAGACATTTGCTACCAGCATTAGGAATACCTATGAAAACTTTTCCTAAAGAGCTATTTTGTTGTATCTCTACTGGGTTTTCCCAAACAGATTTCACCAATTGGTTGCTGTTATATAAGTTTCAGTGCAAGGAATACCTTAGCACCTACACATGCACACTCCCCTCCAATCTTTTCACAGACATGACTTTTCAGTCTCTGCAGTGTGGCATCAGAAGTGCATATGTATCACCTAGGCTCCTCAGAGCCAGAAGAGACTGGCAGCTCCAAACTCCTTAATCTCCTCAGCAAAGTAGTCTGAACAATCTCATAGCCAGTAGCAATTCTACTCCTGAAGTCAATAGTTGCTGTCTCCTTGGCTTCCAGCAAGATAGGGAATTTGGATCCAAAATGGCACAGGGTCTATAACACAGGAGATGCATCATAGTCCTGCATTGTTCAGCTACTGAGTCCCCAAGAGTGTCACCACGTCCCCTCAATCTTTTCCCCACTGAGCTCTGATTGGCTCAGCTCTCAGATGGTGAATATGTATACCTGTGCGACTGCTTGCCCTGAATGAAAGCCTTCTGCATTGTTTCAGAGAGAGCTACTGAGCATGCCCAATAACTACCACACCTCTTCCTCTAAATGCCTCTCTGTGCCCTTCTAACTGACAGTATGTCTTCACAGCAAAAGCTGTGAATAGTTAGGCTATCTAAACCAGCTTGAATCCAGGCAGCACACGTAGCAATATTGGTAGTACATGCCCAGCATGGACCCTGGGCATGTACTTGACTCATAACTTCATCCTAGTTCAGTTTATGAAAAGGTCCAGCTAAGCATTACTTTGTGACCCCATTATCCACAGAGAGCTCACAATTCAAAGTGACAAGTGGCCTAAATAAGCATTGTCCCTAGCTTATATATTTTCTTCCTCTGACTCCCCATAGTCTCATTATTTCGTGTGTGGTGCCCATCACCATTGTATTTAGGTCTATTTTTACATGGTTTAAAATTATTAATACCAATCAATATTTTCAACAAAGAGAGAATTCAGGCTTGGTCTACGCTACAAAGTTAGGTCAATATAAGCCACCATAAGCCAATATAAGCTGACTTAGTTTGCATATGTCTACACTTAAATTTGTCTCCCACCGACATAAGTGTCCTGTTACAGCAACACAGTAAAACCGCCTCCCCAAATGACATTGAGCTTGGGTCAACGTACTGAGATCAATGCAGCGCAAGTATGGATACTGTGTTACTTATATGGACCCTAGCAGTCCTACAGTAGCTGTCTCACAATGCCTGACAGTAAAGGATCCGATCACAATTGTGAACTCCACTGCTCAGGGGTCACAGAGACCGGAAGACAGCCCCTTCCTCCCCCTTAAAGTCACGGATATTTTTTAAATGTCTTTTCCTGATTGCCCAGCTTGGCAAGACACCCAGCTACTGTCCTTTGTTATGTGCAACTGCCCAGCTGACATGCCGGCTACATGCTCCTCACGTGCTCCAGTTTGGGGTAGACATGAGATATTGGATTTCCTTCGCTTGTGGGGAGAAGAGGCTGTGCAAGCACAACTACAGACCAGCAGTAGAAACATGAACATCTATGAGCAGATTGCACAGCAGATGCAGGAGAAGAGGTATGACAGGGACCAGCAGCAGTGCCATGTGAAAGCAAAGGAACTGGATCAGGTATACCAGAAGGCGGGGGAGAGGCGAACAGTTAATTTGGTGCCAGGCCACAGACCTGCCACTGACAAAGAGCTGCATGCCATGCTTGGCAGAGATTGCACCACCAACACCCCGCAGACCACCCTGAATACCTCCAAGGAGCCCAAGTCACAGGCCCCTGGCGGGAACAGCAAGGATAAGGAGTAGGTGGAGGAGGAAGAGGCAGAGGATGGGGGACATGCGACTAGGGGGTCCTATTAGACTCCACCATAGTACAGTCAGTCCCAGCAGTTGAGCATGGGTGAGCCCAATGCATGGGAAGGTATCTCAGGTAAGAGTGTAATTGTATTTCCCATTACAATGATGTACAGATGGCACCCCCAACTTAACAGGACACAGTTACTGACTTTTCATTAATTTACTCCTGCCAGAAGAGGTAATGGTACAACAAAGAGAGGTAGTGTTGTTACCTGCTTTTCATTCCCCTGTAGAATTGGGCAATGGAAGGGGAGCATGTGGAGCAGTTTGTTTATGTGCACAGGAGTGTCCACTGAATTCTTCTCAGAGGAACTTTCATGGAGGTACTCTGCAGTCCTCTCCTGAAGGGATGGCAGCCTTATTTCTTCTCCACAGACTTTCCCACTCCAGTCAGCGATAACTTCATCTGGAACCCTTACAGTACACAAGTTAGCAGCATCTGGGCCTGTGCAGCTTCAGGACACCAGCAGCCACTGTGCTTTTGTCACCCCGAGGAGTGAGATGTCAGCTAAAAACACCACCGCCTGTGGAAATGGTGCCAGTATTCAGTGCCATTGCCCTATACTCATAGTTTCAGGGAAGTGAGCAAATCCTCATTTCCCTCACCCTGGCTGGCCATACTCAGCATGTCTGGTGCTGTGAGTGGAGCCATGCACAAGCACTCCGAAGCAGAAGTGTCAATAAGCAGGTTTTGTTTAAAACTTTAGGGGAGCAAGGGAAGGGAGTTCTGAATCTTACCTTGGCATCTTAACTTTCATGTTCTGTTGTGACTATATCGACAATGGTACCTCTGCATCTTTTATCTGTAGCTGCTGCCATTGCAGACTTGAGGGGTTCCCCCTCCACATCCGCGGAACACCTGAGGCAGAGAAGGAGGAGAAAGAAGATGACTCGGGATGACATGTTCAATGAGATCTTGCAAACCAGTGCTGCACCAGCCCATAAGCAAAGGGTGTGGAGGGGGAACATTGCAGACAGCCTGGAGAAGGAAAGAGTTGACAGGAGAAAGGCCCAGGAGCCCCACGAGGAAAAGGAGAGGGAAGTGCACCAGAACATAATGGGGCTTCTCTATGCTGCGGACTCTTGTGGACCTACAGGTTCAACAATCCCAGGCTCACCTCCCTTTGCAGTCCACGGAGAACTCCATTACAGCACCTCCCTACTCACCTCCAAACATTCCACCTGGCATCAGGGTCCCCATCCCTACCCCACCACTCCACCCTGGGCAACATTAAGACAACCACAGCTTCACATACTCTGACCTGGGAAAGCCACAGTTGCTGTATGTGTAGGTAAAATGGATAAAAATATTCTTTCCCCTTGTAAAGTTCTGTTCAATTAATTTATTTTTTTAAAATGTATTTGCTTTTCAATTGTGCAGATTTTTCTTTGCACTGATTTTGTTACTGAATAAAATTCTATTATTTGGAAAATCATTCATTTTTATTAGTTCAGGACATGTGCAGCAAGGTGCCTAGCAGTTCTGAAAACATCCAATTGTTACTGTACAGTGTGACAACTCATAGGATAAGTGACGAACAGTGTAATAATCAAAAACGTACAGCAAGCACCACAAAATTAATAGGGGCATTGACAGTGGTAGATTCATAGATATACACCAAGCACCACACAATTTCTAACTAGCCCCAAAACAGCAAGGCCAGGGAGAGCACAGTACACAATGCGTTACTTTGACTCATTGTTAAACTGCTCTTTCAAATCCTCCCTGAGCCAGATAGCTCCACGTTGAGCTCTCCTACTAGCCCTTGTGTCTAGCTGTTCAAACTCAGCAGACAGCCACTCCACCCCAGCAGCAACTTTCCCCCCTTGGCTTTACAGATGTTATGCAGGACACAGCAGGCAGCTATACCCATTGGGATATTTTTTCACTGAGATCCAATCTTATGAGTAAACACCAGCATCCCTTCTATCAAGAAAATGTGCATTCAACTGTCATTCTGCACCTGCTGAGCTGGTAGTAGAATTCTTCCTTGGTACTGTCGAGGGGGCCGGTATATGGCTAGATGAGCCAGGGGAACAAGGGGTAGGCCGGGTCCCCCAAGATCATTATTGGTTTTTCAACACCACCAGTGCTAATCTGCTAGCTGGGAAAGAAAGTCCCTGCTTACAGCCTTGTGAATAGTCCTGTGTTCTTAAAGATGCGAGCGTCATGCAACTTCCCTGACCGGCCAACACTGATATCAGTGAATTATTTCTGGTGATCCACCAATCCTTGCATAACCATAGAAAAGTATCCCTTTCTGTTGATGTACTTTGTAGCAAGGTACCTGGTGCCAAAATAGGGATATGCATGCTGTCCATTGCTCCAACCCATTTCAGGAACCTCATTGCTGCAAATCCATTAACGATGGTGTGCATATTGCTGGGACTCACAGATCTGTGTGGCAGGAGACAATTAACGGCCCTGCACACTTGCATGACAATGGCCCCCTTGAGTGGATTTTCCAACTCTAAAATCATTTCACACTGACGGGTAGCAATCCAGCATTGCAAGTTGCCAGAGCACCGTCACCACTCACTTCTCCACTGTCAGTGCAGCTCTCATTTTGGTCTCTCTGCACTGGAGGGCTGGAGCAAGCTCAGCACACAGATCTAGGAATGTGGCCTTGTCCAACTGAAAGTTCTGCAGCCACTGCTCATCATCACAAGCCTGTATTATGATGCAATTCCACCACTCAGTGCTCATTTATCGGGCCCAGAAGCTGCACTCCACCATCTGTAGCTGCTCTGTGAACACCACCAACACGCTTGAACTGGTTCTCACTGTGTCCCACAGCAGTCTGTTCTCCAAGAAATCATCACGCTTCTCATTGCTTTGATTCTTCTCCTGGCTCTGTAAATACCAGAAGATCATGCATCCTGTGCTTTCAGAGCTTATGACAATAGTACAGAGCTGTGCAAGCTCCCAGCTTCTGTTAGAGATGGTGGATTGCAAGGGTTTGTGGGATTTTTTTTAAAAGGTACAACAATTATGGGATATAGATGACATGGGATGAAGATAGTTGCATGCTGGGAAGTTGTCCCTTTGCTCCCAGTCATCCCTGGATTGTATTACCAAAACTTCCCAAAAGACCATTCACTGGATGGTGGTGGGTTGCACACTGGGATACTTTCCCATCGTGCACCTCACTGTGCACTGACATAAGAACTCCTGGTGAGTATGCCCAGCGTCAATGTAAGAAGCCAGGTCTGATGCACACAAGTGATATAACAACTATGATGGCTTTATGCCGATTTAACTTGCATCGACCAAAGTTTGTAGTGTAGACATGGCCTCATACTGCATGCCTGGCCCCTCTGCCTCTCAATCTCCCCATAATTATTCCCCTCTCTCTACTCCCACCCAACACACACACAACACTAAGTTATATAGCCTTAAGGAACAGAAGTGGTCAGACCTAGCAAATAGATTAAATGCTAAGGAACCTGAAGTTCCTGAACTGCCTGGACCGAAAGGTTAATTTTAGACTGCTCCATAAAGGCCTGAGCCAAAGACTACTGAAGTCAATGAAATGATTCCCACTGGTTTCAATGAACTTTGGATGAGACCCTAAAAATGGCCAGGTTAATGCTAAAATAGATTGTATGCAGTGTTTGTTGTAGCCATGACGGTCCCAGGATATTGGAGAAAGGTGGGTGAGGTAATATCTTTTATTGGGCCAAATGAGTGGCAGGAGTGAACTCCAGAGGCAGTGACCTTCTAGTGAGAATGCTTAGTGCTAGAGGCACGAAGGTACACAAGGTCAAACACTGCTGCGCTACAATGACATGAGTGGTTCCTATCTACAATGTATCTTTCAGTCAAACTGATCCAGAATACAACTATGTATGTTGTTGCAAGCTTTCCTATATATATAAGTTTATAAATTGCAGTAGATTTCTGTAACATTTCTATGCTCTTTTTTATCAGATTTTACAGTTTCCCAATAAGACTTTAATTAGTAACAATTTCCTGCAAGAGTCAATAGTATTTTATAAATACCATCTAATTAACAGTTTTAGAGAGATATTAGTGAACTCCACGCTACCCTAACAGGATTAAGGCAATTGAGTGATGGTGGCAGCCGAATATAAATTAATGAAAATCTGCCCAAACATCTTTTATGGCTAGATTCAGAACTACTAGGTGATGTCTATGACACTAACAATAGTACTATGTAACTTCTGTGCAATCACTATTTAACCATGTTTTGATTGGAACTCTGAATTCACATTTGCCTTCTTTTAAAACAAGGTTTTACTTTCTCAACAGGTGACTATTGAGTCAAAATGGCACAGAAAACTCAGCTAAGTGATGATGAGAAGTTCCTCTTTGTAGACAAAAACTTCCTTAACAGCCCACTTGCCCAAGCAGACTGGACAGCTAAAAGATTAGTATGGGTCCCCTCAGAAAAGCAAGGATTTGAAGCAGCCAGCATCAAGGAAGAGAAAGGAGATGAGGTTGTCGTCGAGCTGGCAGAAAATGGAAAGAAAATTACAGTCAGCAAGGATGACATCCAGAAGATGAACCCTCCAAAATTCTCCAAAGTGGAGGACATGGCAGAGCTGACTTGCCTCAATGAAGCTTCAGTACTGCACAATCTAAGAGAGCGATACTTCTCAGGTCTAATTTACGTAAGTAAACTCAGATTTATCGCTGTTATCTGCTGATGTGTTGACCGAGTCCTGTCATGAAACTGACACACCTTAGCCAATGCAGAGGTTCTGTGTTTCTGAACAATGACCTGTGTGGATTATGCCTTTCCTCCTGATGCTTCCCAATGTATAATGCATTTTGGTCCACGTTTCCATTTGACTTTTTTGTATATTCTACATTTCCCCCTGTTTGACTTCTCCTATTGTAACTAAGGATACAGCCTCTGTAGCTCTTTTGCACACAGGCTCAGGGGAAGGCCCAAAGACTTGCTAATTCTGAAAGAACAGTGATTACTTTGGAGGTTTTCCTTAGATAATCATAGAATCATAGGATCATAGGACTAGAAGGGACAGAGGTGAAAGTAAGCCGGTACGCCCCGATACAGCGTACCGGCAAGATGCGCCATACCGGGGTGGCCCGGCTTCCTCAGGTGGCAATTAAAGGGCCTGGGGCTCCCAGCAGCGGCTGGAGCCCCAAGCCCTTTAAATTGCCACCAGAGCCCCGCTGCTGGAGCCCTGGGGTAGCGGCAGCGGGGCTCCGGAGGTTATTTAAAGGGCCGGGGCGCCTGCTGCCTCTATTGCGCTGGGCCCTTTAAATAGCCGCCGGAGCCCCACCGCTGCTACCCCAGGGCTCCGGGGCTATTTAAAGGGTCAGGGCAGTAGAAGCAGGGGAGTCCTGGGCCCTTTAAATAGCCCCCAGAGCCCTGGAGTAGCGGTGGGGCTCCGGCGTCTATTTAAAGGGCCCGGGGCTCCCGCTGCCTCTACGGCCCCGGCCCTTTAAATAGCCGCCGGAGCCCTACTGCCAGAGCCCTGGGGGCTCCGGCAGCGATTTAAAGGGCCCGGGGTGGTAGCGGCGGCCAAGCCCTGAGCCCTTTAAACTGCTGCTGGAGCCCCCGGCTGCTGCTGCTACCCCAGCGGGGGAGGGCACTTACCAGTATAGGGCGGGCTGGGGCTGGCTCTGATCCCCCTCATCCTCGCCCCTTCCGCCCAAGGCCCTGCCCCTTCTGGGGGCTAGAGCCGGCCCCGCCCCAGCCCTGTACCGGTAAATTCCTATTTCTACTTTCACCCCTGAGAAGGGACCTTGAGAGGTCATCTAGTCCAGTCCCCTGAACTCATGGCAGGACTTATAATAGTTAGTCCTGCCATGTGTGCAGGAGACTGGACTAGATGACCTCTCAAAGTCCCTTCCAGTCCTATGATTCTAAGTATTATCTAGACTAGGGGCCGGCAACCTTTCAGAAGTGGTGTGCCAAGTCTGCATTTATTCACTCTAATTTAAGGTTTCGCGTGCCAGTAATACATTTTAATGTTTTTAGAAGGTCTCTTTCTATAAGTCTATAATATATAACTAAACTATTGTTGTATGTAAAGTAAATAAGGTTTCAGAATGTTTAAGAAACTTCATTTAAAATTAAATTAAAATGCAGAGCCCCCCGGACTGGTGGCCAGGACCCAGGCAGTGTGAGTGCCACTGAAAATCAGCTCGCGTGCTGCCTTTGGCATGCGTGCCATAGGTTGCCTACCCCTGATCTAGACCATTCCTGACAGGTGTTTGTCTAACCTGATCTTTAAAATCTCCAATGATGGAGATTCCACAAACTCCTGAGGAATTTATTCCAATGCTTAACCACCCTGACAGTTAGGAAATTTTCCCTAATGTCCAACCTAAACCTCCCTTGTTGCAATTTAAGCCCATTGCTTCTTGTCCTGTCCTCAGAGGTTAAGTCTCCTTCTCCCCCCTCACCCCGCCCAAAAAACGCAACACTACCAAAACACTACCCACCTATGGGGCCTAACCCGTCAGTCCTTGTTCAGGCAATATTCCCTTTGAAGTTAGTGGGGTTGCCAGGGTATAAATCAGCACACAGGCTCCAGTTCAGCTAGTTACTTCAGCATGTGCTTAAATTTAAACACATGAATAGTCCCAATGGAAATCAAGTAGAACTACTTGTATGCTTAAGTGGTCTGATGAATCAGGACCATAATTCTGTTCAGTATATTCCATTCTTCAGCGAAAATGTTTCCTTTTTTGTTCAAATTACTGATCAAAACAATTTGGAATTCTCCTGATGATCATGTGCATTGAACTTGTATAGCCAAGATATTTCCATCCACCAGTCTGCACAGATGTATTTTATCATTACCAAATCCTATAATTAATCATAACTACATCTACTGAATTGTAGAACAAGAGACTCCATGATATCCAGTAGAGACTTCACCATTGCTCTTGATTTTACGTGGAAGACACTCAGATACTGCGGTGATGGGCAGCAATATAACGCCCCAAGATGGATAAATTGTGCTGCTGTGATATTTGTCACCAGTGATTGGATGGAAATATGGAGCTGGTCTGACAAATTTTACTGTTGCTTTTAAAACTTGCTCATTAGTAACATGAAAATCCTTAAAGTGGAAGGTAGGAAATCAGGCAGAAAATTAGGTAGTTATGCAGTGCTACAAAGAGACTTATTAATCATCAAATAAAACCTTTTAAGAGGTGTAAAATCTGGTGCCTTTCATTTGGGAGCTTAATAAACTTAGCAAAAACAAGATCTCTGAAAGAAGTTCACTAGTGCAAGTTTCAGCATCTGAGGTTATGATTAGATTCTAATCTGAGAGAGGAATATATTGAACTATTTGTTAAAGTGTCATTGAAGGGACACCATCAATTTAGAAATCACACTTCTGTCTAAAAATGTTTTGCTGCTGTTACAAACAACACCTAACATAACTGTAAGTGAAAGAAATTAGAGGGGGAAATTTTATCCATTTTTTGTGCGTTTACTTTGCTCATTTGACAGCACAGAGTTCCACTCTCTCTTACATAGCTACTCGATTTCCCTTGTTACAGGACTTTCACGTAGCAAAAGAGGAGAGAAAAACATTTTTACAAACAGGAAAATGTGATTGTAAAAATCATAAAACTTGATGGAGGACACAAGAGCAAGCATAGTATCTGAAACTACTTTAAACTTTCTCATCTAACTAGATTTCAATATGATGGTGTTAATTTAACACACATAAATTAATATAATTTGCAGTACAATGGCTCACTATTTCTTGCAGCAGTCTAAGGCCTAGTCTTCACTTACCGGCTGGTCCGGCGGCACGCCATCGATGTTCTGGGATCGATTTGTCGCGTCTGGTTAAGACGCGATAAATCGATCCCGGAAGTGCTCACAGTCGGCGCCGGTACTCCAGCTCGCCGAGAGGAGTACGCGGCGTCGACGGGGGGAGACTTCCGGCCGCGTCTGGACCGCGGTAAGTTTGGACTAAGGTACTTCGAATTCAGCTACGTTATTAACGTAGCTGAATTTGCGTACCTTAGTCCGAAGTCCGGACTAAGTGGGGATCAGGCCTAAGGAACAATAGCTTCCATCTGCTGTTCTGTGATATACAAAACTGCCCATCCTTACTCAAGCACTTAACACTAGTGAACTCACTTATAGTTCAGAAAAATCGGCAGGCATTTAAACAGAGCTCCTAGCTTCATTCTCATTCATTTCTTAACTAATTGGAACAAGTCTCACCTCACTTTTAGTCATGCATTGACTTCTTTGGAACACATGGACATAACGGAGAGAAGATTTTGACCTAAATTGTCTAAAAAAAATCTTTTTCCTTGAAGGACATCTCTAATGAAATGTAGACTCCTCATTTTGCTATAGACAAGGATAACTTGAATAGAAAGTTCAAATTACCTGCCCTGTCCATTTACATTATATTGTCTTTTTAATATACATTCAACAACAAAATTGGACAAGCATGATAAAAGCTCCCTGCATATAAGCTTTGAGGAAAAGATTAAGATATGTCCTTTTCTTTAGTGCTTACTAAAAGTATATGAAATGGGGATATTATCAGAGGGAAAACAACCTGTCCATGTAGAACTAGCATTTAAGCCAACGATCCTGTTGTGTTTGCTATTATTCCCTGCTGGCATTATCTTATTTAAGAAAATATGATTTGAGCACTTCCCAAACATAAACTCTAAGCACATTCAAAACCAGTGTTCAGTTTTCTTGAATGATACTGGCTCATTCGCTGCTGTTTTCCCTGGGGCAGCTGAGGCACTGGAAGAAGATAGAACCTTTACTTCTTTCACTGTAGCAGACACTCCTAGGGTGGCTATTTTCTGGAAAAACTCCAAGCCTGTTTTAGAGCATCATGGAAAATTCCGAAAGAAATAAGGATAAAAATTGTCCTTCCTCTTGCTATCATATTTCATGTTGCTCAGAAAAAATAGAATCTGCCTTCTAAACAACCAAGTCCTACACAATCCTAGATCAAAGGATGATGATAAACATGAATATTGGTAAAACATTTCATATATATTTCGAGCAACAAGTGACAAAACTTCCCAATGGACTCTATTGGGAGCAGGAACAGGCCATTTGTGTAGATAGATTAGATTTGATTGATAATCTCCCATTAAAACTAAATTATGTCACTATGAATTCTGGGAAACACCCCCCCAATTTTTGCCTTAAAATTCAGACAGTAAGTATTAAAATATAGGAAGAATATGTTTGGACTAGAACCAGACTAGCTCATGGTGTTTTTCCTTAAATATTTTTTTATCCCAGTACCATATAACAAAGACACATTAACACAACTCTCTGACTATAGGTCAAATTTTAGGGTAGAATTCCACTCTCTGATCTACATACTGGAGGCCAGAGTCTCAGGTGGTATAAATCAGCATAGCTTCTTTGGATTCAGTGAAGTGATGTTGATTTAACCTGTTGTGGACCTGGCCCTGGATGTACACGCTACTGTTTGGCTCACACTCCATGGCTGGGGGATTGATGTTGGTGGGAGATTTGTTCCCCATAGTCAGAGCAGTATAGTGAAGGTCAGGCCCATTGTTCAAATTGGAAAGACAAATAGAGTCCTTAAAGTCCTACTGGCTGTGTCTTTCAGCATTGTCTGTGAGGTAGGGCATTGCAAGGTGAGCAGATTCAGTTTCCAGGGCATGGCTGTATCAGATTAGTATTTGTCTTTCTGAGGCTTGAAGTAGGAGAGATGTAAGGAGGTTGCCCAATTCCAGTAAGTGCATCTCAATCAGACGATTAGAGAGAAACCATAATGTCCCAACTGCCTGGAACTCAAAGGAAAATGATGTGCTTTTAACGGAGAGAGCAGAAGGAATATTTCTAACACTAACTGAACACACAGAGTTTACATCCTTAGTGCTTACATAAGATTTTAAAGGCTCAGTTCTCTCCCAGGAGTCTGCAAGGACAGCTGTGGAAGAGGGGCGTTCACCTCCTGGGGGGGCAGGGGCAGGAGTAACATCTGCACTTTCTAAGAGGAGGAGTTTTAACTTACAGCCTGTGGTTGGTAGGAGTCCCATCAGTGGAAGCTGCCCAGAAGATGCACTGAATCAACACGTATCCAGGATGCCATGGTCCTGCCCCCATCCCTAAATGGCCCAACCGATTTTCTGGGCTGTGCCTGCCAGCTCTAGACCCTCTGTGAACTGGCATGTGGGTGACTTGAGCTTCTGAATCCCCCTGTCTGGGCAGACTGTATCAGTGGGGGCTGGCAGCTTGATTTAACCCATGCAGAAATATCTTTTAACACTAACTGATAGATGATAATTAAATCTTGGCTACAGAGTGCTTCATATGCACCAATTCTCCTTCTCAATACCTTTACCAGGTAGGTACCTGGGATTGTATCTAAGCTTTCACAAGTTGGGAAAGGAAGATCTCAAGTAATTTGCCCAAAATCAGACAGCGCTTATGTCATAGCTCAGATTAAAAACCTGGACTCCTGTGCTTGGATCAGTAGCTCATATTATCTCCCTGCCTAAATAACCACTTCACTATAACTTCTTACTCTTTAAGTCCCTGATTCAGCAAGGTACTTAAGCACATGCCTAACTCAAAGTACAAGAGTTATCCTACTGAGTCCAGTAGGACAAGTCACATGCTCAAAGTCAGGTGATTTTTAAGTACCTAGCTGAATTGAAGCCTAAGTTAGAACTGTTCTTAAATGGGAAGCTTGCAAGCTTTTTCGGGGGGAGGAAGTGATGTTAGGTATGCAAGATAAAACTGCCCAGCTGTCCTTGCTTTTAAAAGCCTTAAGGGAATCAATCTTTCAATCACTATGTAACCTTAAACTGTTATTTAAAACTTCTAATTGTTTTAGACATATATAGTCCTTCAACATTGGTTAAAGGACCTGAGACAGATTTTTTTTTAACTGAATATTTGCCCAGTCTCCAGGAAACCCCACTGTCCATTTAGTTCTGAGCTCTTCTCCTCTCTCTCTCCAGTATACGGGATCATTTCAGAATGTTTGGAGTTGGGATTTCCCTTCAAGGCTCCAATGCCAAAGAGAATCCAGTGTTAGTAACTAGTGACCTACCATCACCAGTTCTAGCGTAGGGACCTTGAAGAAAGTGAAGAGCTTGACCATACTTTCCTTGGTATCTCACATAAGGTTTCCAGAGGTGGTAGAAGTGTGAGCATTGGGGTCCTTTGACCTAACCAGAATGGACCACAAGAGTTCTCCTGCATAGTGCAAGTAACCAACCAGTTGATCAGCACTGCAAACTGATGGATGCTATTTCTGTGCTTGCTTAATACCATATACGGTGTTCAGTTGGTGTTTAAAACTTGTGCTGTTTCCTAATAAAGTCAAGAAAGGGAAATCCCTGTGCCCATATTTTAAGTCTCTGCTCAAGGACATAAGCCTGCAGAGATGCCTTTGCGTGGTCACATTTTGGAGGTTCTTGTGATGGCTAGCTGTACAGCTAGACCCATACTCAGACATATTCCTTAGATCCAGGAAGGGAAAGATCAAATAGCAGCAGCCTCCTGTGAAATAACTCAAAAGGTATATTAAAAAACTGTCCAATAATAATTCATCTATATAGATATAAATTAAAGTAATTGGAAGATGTTAAATTCTTAAACTATTTTAGTTTATATTTTACAACACACTTTTTTCCTTATAATTTTCTTTTTTAAATCTAACATGAAGTTTTGATTCTGAATAAATGATCAGACAAGTTTATAGTTCTTTATTTGTGAATTGTTCAAGATCTGCTAGCTAGCCAGAGTCGTGCAAACAAATTTCAGCCTGTGAAGTGCTTGCAAACTGTTCACTTTGACTACCTGCTATTCATTATTTGTGGTACATGATTAATCACATACATCATGTGCTATTGTTTCTGCTACTGATTGGATAGCTTAAACCTTTTAAAATAAAAGAGAATAATGAAAAGC
The DNA here is from genome assembly GCF_011386835.1 of Chrysemys picta bellii. Classification (NCBI taxonomy): domain Eukaryota; kingdom Metazoa; phylum Chordata; order Testudines; family Emydidae; genus Chrysemys; species Chrysemys picta. The sequence continues at coordinate 68,922,080 of NC_088800.1, read as the reverse complement.
AAATGAACAACAAATAGTCAGTGTTCTTGTGTGCATGAATATCCTTATTCACATGTAAAGACCAATCATTCCCTAAACTCTTGTGTTAACAAAACCCCCAAAGCCAGGTAATAAAGACAATGTGGTCTAACCAAGCCGCAATTTGGAACTATTGGAATGATTTTTTGCAAACAATCTTCGCAATATTCATCCAGCTCTACATTATATACGTACCACCCAACTTTTAAAAAAACTCAATTTCAGTTTCAAGTTTTTTCCCCAATTATCCTGAGATTTTAATTTAGCAAATTGCTATCTGGTAAACAGAGGTTGTAACATTTTTCAGCTCATTGAAATTGCTCATATGCAGATCCGTAGGCATTTCCATGTACATACAAGCACTAAGAATGGTGGTGCCAGTTCTGCCCATTCACCCTGTGCAACCCCAGCAAAGTAACTGCAGTCAAGAACTATGGCACGCAGTGTGCAAAGTATGATGTTTCTATAGAACTTTTAAAAGCAACAGAGAGTCTTGTGGCACCTTTAAGATTAACAGATGTATTGGAGCATAAGCTTTCGTGGGTGAATACAGGAGCTGCGCCAGGGTTTTTGCTGCCCTAGGTGGCAGCGCTCCTCCTCGGAGCATTCGGTGGCAGGGGTCCTTCCGCTCCGCCTCTTCAGGGCGCTTCGGCGGCGGGTCCCGGAGCGAGTGAAGGACCTGCCACCGAAGCACCCCGAAGACGTGGACCGGAAGGACCCCCGCTGCCGAATTGCCGCCGAGGATGGCAAAATGCCGCCCCCAAATCCTGCTGCCCTAGGTGACCGCCTAGGGTCGCCTAGTGGAAGCGCCGGCCCTGGGTGAATACCCACTTCGTCAGACACATGACATGCATCTGACGAAGTGGCTATTCACCCACGAAAGCTTATGCTCCAATACATCTGTTAGTCTTAAAGGTGCCACAGGACTCTCTGTTGCTTTTTACAGATCCAGACTAACATGGCTACCTCTCTGATATTCTACAGAACTTGACATTTGAACATTCTTGTAGCTATCTCTTATTGTTAGAGATGATTAGGTGGATATGTAACTGAAAATTCTTACTTCACCCATGTATACATTCTGATTTCTCCATGGATAGATCATCGTTGTGTTGTATAAAAGGCTGTATAGGAAAGCAATTCACTTATTAAAATGTTGTGTTAAATATGTTTGATCTTCATGTCTCTCAAGCTCTTGAAACATTCTGAGTTACACCATTCTTCTCTGTTCGGTTTTCCTTGCAGACTTATTCAGGCCTCTTCTGTGTTGTGGTAAACCCATACAAATACCTGCCCATCTATTCAGATAAAATTATTGATATGTACAAAGGAAAGAAGAGGCATGAGATGCCACCCCATATCTATGCTATTGCGGATACGGCATACAGGAGTATGTTGCAAGGTAAGGCTGGAAAATATCCTGGCTTAGCAATGTTTATAAAATTTAGAAATCCCTGAGCAGCAACAGAAAATGATTGTTATAAACGTTTATTCCAGCTAGGAAAGGAGCACAGTCAGAAGATTTATAGCTCTCTTCAATTACAGAAAAGTAACGTGGGCTTTCTAAAACTTCCCGAGGAATTCTTTGGCAGGAATTGCGGTCCATGAACATTATGTGACTCAAAAAGGAAAAACAATCCATTCACCACTCTGAGTGGAGGCATGTGGGCAGGGTTTAAAGTCAAGCAAATAGTTTTGGCAAATACGGGCATGGAAAAAACTCCCTTTGTACCAATGGAGACTGTTGCAAGGCTAGCTGCTAAGTTTTGCTGACTCCTCGTCAGAGTTGCTGTGCGCGCGCTGCAGTAGAGTAAAGCCAAGTGAAATCCAGTACCATCTTGGTGACTATCATTTGGTTGCATTCTCACCTTTTGGAGCTGGGGTCCTATCTTCGGCATCAAGGATGCAATCAACCTTCTAACAATAAAGAGCTGAAGTGGGAACAGGATCAGACCCAAAAAGTAATGTGGAAGAGACTTTCGAGGTAACGTACCTCCTCCCACTTGTGCTGTTGTCATTTTATCATAGAAATAAAGGATTGGATGGGGCCTCAAGAGGTCATCTAGCCCATCCCCTCCCCCCATGCTGAAGTGAGACCAAGTAAACCTAGGCCATCCCTGACAGGTGCTTGTCTAACCTCTTCTTAAAAAGCTCCCATTATGGGGATTCCACAACCTCCCTGGGAAGCCTATTCCCATACTTAATGATCCTTGCAATTAGAACAGTTGATCCCTGTCTTCCTTATAACAGCCTTTAACACAGAGGTCCCCCACCTGTGAGGTGTGCCCCTAGAGGGCATGGAGGAACGTCCAGGGGGGTGCGGCAGGTCCCAGGACAGCCCCGCAGTGGGGCAGGGAGGGAGCACCACCCATCCCCTCCCCACCACCAGCTTTGCTCTGGGCCTGCTCCCATACCTGGTTCCTTCCCCAGCTCCTGTCCCAGCACCTGCCCCCGCCCCCAGCCTCAACTGCTGGCTGCGGTCCATTCCCGGCCCAGGGCGGAGGCTGGGGGTAGGGCCGGGAGAGGAGCCACACCTGGCTGCGGGCCCGGCTGCCAGCTCCCACCACAGCCCAGCTGCGGCTCCACTCCTGTCCCCAACTCCAGCCCCTCTCCTGGCTCCACACCCATCCCCAGCTGCAGCCCCAGGCTTGCCACACCCCGCCCCCTCAGACCCGCTCCCATCTCTGGGAGGGCAGCAGGGTGCGGACAGGGGCAAGGGGGGGTGCAACCCTCAAAAGTTTGGGGGCTGCTGCCCTAATATATTTGAAGACTGTTATCAGATCCTCCCCTCAGTCTTCTTTTCTTTTAAGTTTCTAGTCCTGTTTGTCCACATCTTTCTTAAAGTGTGATGCCAAAAATGGTCACAATATTCCAGCTAAGGCCGCACCACTACAGAGTAGAGTGGAACAATGAACTCCCATATCTGACATATAACACTCCTGTTAATACACCCCAGAGTGAGATTAGACTATTTTTTGCAGCTTCATCACATTATTGACTCATATGCAGTTTGTGATCAACTATAACACCCAGATCCTTTTCAGCAGTACTACCTCCTAGCCAGTTATTCTCCATCTTGTCCCTGTGCAGTTGATTCTTCCTTCATAAGTGTAGTCCTTTGCATTTTGTCGCTACTGAATTTCATCTTGTTGCTTTCCGATATAAATCTGTAAAGCCTTATTTAAAAATTTGTAGTCTACGAACAACAGATTTTGGGTGGTGGTGGGGAATAGAAAACAATCAGTTTATAACACTGCACTGGTACAGGGTAAGTTGACATATTGGTCTACTATCTCAGAACCGGCCACAAATGTGGTCCAAGAAACTGGAGTTCAGATGAACTGCACTCTTTCTCCCCTGATTGTTTGAGATGGGAGCATTTAGATATTGAAAGATGTTGAAAAATGCAGTTCAAGGGCCCAATCCTGCAGTCCTCACTGACAAATTTTGCCAGAGCCAGAACTCCCAGATTGGGCCCTGAGCTTGCTTGACTTGGGAAAACAAACCAGGAATGTTTACTAAGCACTATTGCAGCCCAATAGCTGAGCTACTGTGAAGTATGCATGTGTACACAAAAATATGATTGCTATTCAGAGGAACTGGCTCAGCAAAGCATTTTGCACTCTGTATTATTTGTGTGTCATTTTCCTATGTAGTCAATTTATTCAAAACTCTATGAAATACTACAAGAAGAATTGTTCTGATGCTGTATTTGTGCCTCCTCTGTAACTGTTTGAGAAATATTCTTGGTGATCTTAGTTGCTAATTATAAGGAATCAAAAATGAAAGTTACCCATCCTTAACCAATAATCTGGAATATCATAAATGGTGGCTATTGCTTCATTCACAAGACTTACCCAAGACATAATGAAGGAAGCTAATTTCCTGCTTTTCCATGAAAAGCAGTGCTCCTCTTGTATAAGACTGGCTTTGTTGTGTGATTATGTAACACCAACAGACCCTGGTTATTAGGATTGAACCTGGGACCTCTGGAGCTCAGTGCATGAGCCTCAATGGCATGAGCTAAAAGCCACATGGCTATTAGCTAAGGCTGTAGAGCAGATTCATTAATCTCTCTCTCGCTAAGTGGTCTCGGTACCACTAGATGGGACAGAACACCACACCCAGGAGGTGTGTGCGTTACAATTAGTATGTTAGATTCTGCTTGCAGCCTATATTAACTGACCATAGATAAACAGGCTTCAGCTGACTTTAAATACTTAGCAAGGTATTTTAATGTAGTTGGATATTAATATGGAAATACACCTGCTGCCTATAGGTCAACAGTTTCAGATACTGGGGGCCTAAAGTGAGGCCCCAGAATCCATATTTAGGACCAAAGTAAGTAACCTGATTTTATTATTATTATTCCCCCCCCCCCCCCCCAGAAGATGTGAACACTCACAGCTCCCTCTGACTTCAGTGGGAACTGTGAGTGCTCTGTACTCCTGAAGATCAAGCCACTTACTTAGGTCCTAAATATGGATTCAGGTGTTCAACTTTAGACATCTACACTTTTGGACATTGGCCAGAGCATGTAGAAATATATATAATCCTATTTAAATCCTGGACAATCAAGTAGGTGCCATATTGTATCAGCCGTTGTTAGCTTTGTGGCTGATGTGATGAATGCACAATTTGCTTTTCTTATCTAGAAACCACTTTGGCTTCTTCAGCTGAGTGGGAATGGAAGATAGGGTCACAGTCTGACATGCGGCGCAGAGGGTTTTGACACTTCACTGTAGTGCACAGAGAAGATATCAACGGACAACGTGCCTCCCTCCCCTAATTATAGCAGCAGTTACTCTTATAAACACATGCATATAAAATCCTCTTACAGTCAAATTTATTGCATAACCATACAAGAGTCAGATGCTGGAATCTAACTTAATGAGATCAGGGAAGTCTCTTTCCAGAATAGCATAACCATGGTAGAGTAACCCACTCAGTATAAATTGATGCCATATCCAGTCCGTACTGTTTCAGAATTACCCCTTGACATTAGGGATGCAGTGCTGTGTAGTAGCTAGAGCTAGAAACTCAGTCAGGTTATGCACTGAGGTGAAAGAAGAGAGGCGTGTGAGAAGGATGAAGGCCAGGCATCAGTGCCTCTCTCACAATTTCACCACCACCGGCCACAAATTAGCTCCTGACTGGAATGGTGCCTTTGCTCCATAGGAAGCTTGTTACAAGGTAAAACAGCAAGGATCTGGCTGACATATGATCCAACAGGGGTTTAAGGAAGTGGTTTCCTCTTTCCCGGGAGAGATGGGCAAGGGAAAAGCCTCTGGAGATTACACCCAGGTAGGGCAGGGGAATTACTTTGGTTTTAGTGTTACTTATCAGTTTTAACCAAAAAACTGTGCCCTGAGGCAAGGACCTGAAACAGACTTGGGCCTGCATCGGTTCTTTCCTGAGCTGGTGAGATAGCCCATGGGCTTACAGAGCATCTTCACTCTTGCTTTTCCCAGCTACCTCCCCACCCTCCTCAGTCTTCCTGAAATTCACTTGCCGTTGAGAGATTGCAACGTGCTCATCTCACAGACTTTACCTTGGAGGGCTTTGGTTTGTTCCTGTGTTTCCTGTTGTGTTTGAGTGGTGGCGTTTTATGAGTTGTGGTGGTTTTTTTTTTTAAAAATGGCAAATAGAATTCCTTGTTTGCTGACCCTTTCCTTTTTGGACTCCCATTGCTGGCACCAGTTCTGAGGGGATCTCTGTTGTTGTGGCAATGTGATTAATGTACTTCTTTGAAAGTGACCCTTCTTGACAGCAGAGAGGAAGAAGAGGGGTGGGAGAGAGAAAAAGGGGGAAGAGTACATGAGACGAGCCTAAGAGGAGTCTTTAACTGGATGTACTTTCACTGTCTGTAACACTCTAACCCTACACCGCAGCAGTTCACAGGAGGAGCAGTCCCATGAGATCTTGTCACAAGCCCAGGACACCCACACTCTTCTTATTTTATTTATTTACTTGTAAATGGCATTTTGGATTCTCTCCATTTCAGAGAGCGCCCCAGCTGCTTTTGATGCTTTAAAAACTGTGCTTTTGTCTGTTTGTGCTTTGCACACCTATCCAAATCCAACCTCAAAATATCTCCATTGATTCTGCCAGACTTTACGCCCGGTTGGAGTGGTGAAAGTGCATTTCAGTGAGAGTTGCGGGTGAGCTAGAGATGTATATATAAAGTGTATGCACACATGGACACGCACAGGCAAATATGGGGTTTGAACAGAGATGTTTACCGCTGGAGTGTAAACAGAAAATCATGTTTGCAAAGCATGCATTGCAGCACTGACTCCCTGCATGTTTTCCTGGTGTGGTTTTAGTATCGTGCTTAGTCAACAGGCATATAGCGTCCATTAAAAACCAAGAGTATCTTTATGCTTATAAAGTGTGAAGAACTGTGCTTTAATAGCGCCTCTTCAGGACAGATAGCCCAGGGCAATCCATTCATTCATCCTGGGCTGACGGACTTTGCTTTCATAAGGGGGCAGATCCTCAACTGCTGTAAATTGCCATTGCTCCATGAAAGTCAACGGAATGACGACATCATCACGGGCTGAGGATCTGCCCCCAAGAGTTTTTAGTGTTGCCGGAGTAAAAAAGCATATCCAAATACCTAAGCAGAGACCTCTTCTTCTATTATGCATTTGGTCGTTGCTAAGCTATCCCAGTGGCACGCCCCCTTTGTTGGGTTCGTATTTAGGCATCAGATAGGAGGTCTGAGATAAATTTTTGAGTTGTTCTGATGCTCAAAAACATAGCCAAGGAAAACTGAGCTTAAATATTTGGGTACCTGCCCAACACCCACACAAATGTGTATTCAAACGAGGGGGAAGTGTAAAGAGATGTTGACTAGGAGATAGACACACAATTCCCATTAACTTCACTGGGAGTTGAGCACCTAAATCCCAGAGGTGATGTTGAAAATCGTATCTATTAGCTCTGCCTCTGAGAGTGGGGGACTGGGAGTCTTGACTAATCAGTCTAGCACCATCTGTTACTGGCAGTGTGACTCGGGCCCAATCACTTCACCTTTGAGCGCCCCGTTTCCTCATAAATTTAATGGGCATAATAATACTTAATACCTCACAGGGCATGTTGTGGCTCTATCCATTAATGATCACAGAGGAGATCTTTGAATGAGAAACAGTATCAGTTTGCAAAGAGTTATGATTCTGATAAGGCAGGGGTGGGCAAATTTTTGGCCCAAGGGCCACATCTGGGTATGGACATTATATGGCAGGCCATGAATGCTCACGAAATTGGGGATTGGGGGCAGAAGGGGGTGAGGGCTCCGGCTGGGGGTGTGGGCTCTGGGTTGGGGCTGGGCATGAGGGGTTGGGGATGCAGGAGGATACTATGGGCTGGGACCGAGGGGTTCAGAGGGCAGGACGGGGATCAGGGCTGGGGCGCAGATTCTGGGTGGCGCTTACCTCAAACAGCTCCCGGAAGCAGAGGCATCTCCCCCCCTCCAGCTCCTACACGGAGGCGTGGCCAGGCAGCTCTGCACACTGCCCCATCCGCAGGCACCACCCCTGCAGCTCCCATTGGCCGTGGTTCCCGGCCAATGGGAGCTGCAGGGGCAGCGTGAAGAGCTCCTGGCTGCTCCTTCACGTAGGAGCTTAGGGAGGACATGCTGCTGTTTGTGGGAGCCGCGCGGAGCAGGGCAAGCCCTCATCACTGCTCCCCGGCTGGAGTGCCAAGGCAGGTCAAGCCCTGGACTCCGCTCCCCGGCACAAGCTCAAGGGCCAGATTAAAACGTCTGAAGGACTGGGTGCGGCTCCTGGGCCATATTTTGCCCACCTCTGTGATAAGGGGCTCCTAATCTATTTACACCTTTCTACAATGTTTATCATCTAACGGTGATAGTATCTTTGCCTCACCCCTCCCCCTTGTTTATCCTGCCATCTCACAGGCAGTGGCGGATTAATAATTTTGCCACCCCTATGCTGGGAAATAATTGCCGCCCTGGCCCTGCCCCAACTCTGCCCTTTTCCACCCTCATTCCAACCCCCGCCCCAAAGTCCCCACTCCAACTCCGCCCCCTCCCCTCCTCTATTGGATCCCTTCCCCAAATCCCCGCCCCTGCCTCTTCCCCCAGTGCACAGCGTTCCCCCTCCTCCCTGCCCAGTGAAACAGCTGTTTCGCGGCGCAAGCGCTGGGAGGGGAGAGAAACAGGATGCCGTGGCGCGCTTGCAGAGGAGGCGGAGGTGAGCTGGAGCAGAGGGGCAGGGCGTGAAGAGGAGCTTCCGCCCCTGCAAATTTGTCGGCCTAGGCAATAATACGGTGCTGCTCACAGATGGATACTCTTCTGCCCAAGCATCTTTAGAACTGCAGGTAAAAACCCAGTACAATCTAAGGCTATGTCTACAGTGGCAAGTGAAGAACAAAACTTTTGTCTTTCAGAGGTGTTTAACCCGCCACCCCCGAAAGACAAAAGTTTTGCCTTGACAAGTGCCAGTCTGAACAGCACGCTGTCGGCCCTGTCGTTAAAAGCTGTGTAGTGTAGACATAGCCTGAGACAAAGAAATGCACCTCTTGAGCTGAATGCATTATCCACTCAATCTGTTTTAGCCTCTCTTCCTTCCCCTCCCACCCCTGTGCTCTTTTGGTGAGCTCTTAGTGAGTGTTAATGCAATTTGTGGCAGTGCATCAAAGATTCAAGTGACCTGCTCTTTATAATGGAGGGGGAAAACTAATACACTCAGGTGAATAAAGTACTGTACTGACAGGATAGAACACAAAGCAGGCCAGGAGCCAGATGCTGTAGCATTGCTTCACTTCACAGTCCAGTGTACTAATAGTTGAACAGTCAAAATTTACCCAGGTAAAAGTGTGTGTGGGAGGGGAGATAAGTATTGTATGGCAGAGAAGCAGATCTATGTCACTGATGGGACCTTTCAAAATGCTTTCTACCTCTCTCATTGCCCATTTGATATCAGACGTCTTGTGAATTTGAAAAGTGTTCCGAACTATGAATCAAGTGCTCATTGGCTGCCCCTAAGCACAAGTGGGTGCTTGAAGCACTGTGCTGTTAAGACTCTGCTCAGATTTGCAAAACAGTCTTGCAAGATTTTCTCTTCTGGAAGTGGAACTGGAGAGAGGCAATTTTCTGATTTCCCCACTGCCACTAGTGGTGAATGTAGCCATTTTGTCTCTGTATGCACAGGTAGACGAATTCATGGTACAGGCAGAAACTTGCCAAGTCTATCACTGTAGAGAGCAGCCATGAACTTTTTCTGCTTTTGACTTTGTTTCCTTTAATCGAAATGAAAGAAAGAACATAAATAAAGTCTCCATGAGACAGCACTGTCTCTACAGAGTTGAACTATGCAATATTGAATGTCCTTGCAGACAAACAATCAAGCTAACCTTACACTTAAAGATGCAGTACATAGAAAACAGCCTTACAGTTACATAGCTACATACATCACACAAGTGTTATCACTTCCCCACCCCCACCAAAAGGCGATTGGACTTAAACACAGAGGGAATCAAATGTCAGTTTAGTAGTATTGGTCAATGCAGATGTGCAAAGCCAGCTTGGGTAGCGTAGCAGTAACAATTGGGATAAAGTTTGCATATTGGTGTGAAGGCTCTGTCCATAAGAATCAGAGATGAAGAGGATCTATTACAGCCTCCTGCCAAGTCAGGAACCTTGTTTCTTTTATGTAAAAAGCCATGAAATAAACAATTTTAAAAGCTGATTTGCTTTGAAAGCTTGGGTTAAAAATAACAAAAGAAAATAAACTAGTTAATAAGTGGGGGAAGAGGGAGGAAGGAAACTTGCACCTTTAAAGTTTTAATTATATTCATATAAGTTAAAATGGTGAAAGGGGGCTGCTATGAAAAGCCATCTTCCTGCTGTAACTTTCATGGGACTGCATCAGACACATCCCCTTTAGGCAGTGTAGCCAGTATAAATGTAAAGAAGCCAGTGTCTGATCACAGCTTCAGTCTGTTTTCTCCTTTTATGGTAAAGCTGCCAACTTACTGCTTCCTTGTGAAAAACCATCAGATCATGTTTGTGATTAAGCAGAACTAGCTGGTCTATTGCGATCCAGGGGGCACACAAGAGTTACAAGCAGACTGAAGGCATATCAATAAAACAGCCCAATAGCTTCTAGAGAAAACAATTTGGGTTTTCAGAAAGACTGGTAGGGGTGGGGATGATTTTAGGGCAGTAGTCCCCAAACTTTTTACCTTGTGCCCTCCCCTTATCCCTGTCTTTGTGCACATGCACACATGAACACACACACCCCACAGCCACAGCTGTGGATGGGGTAAGGGGGCTGATGCCACAACTGGGGGTGGGGCTGGAGCCTCAGGCATGGGGCCGGCAGCCAGGACCAAGAGCCAAAGTCAGGGCCAGGACCAGAGCTGGGTGGCCCTGTGGCACTCCCTTCCCCCCCCCCCCCCCCGCCCCCTCCTAGGGGCTGGCCCGGGCCCCAGCACCCGCCCCCCCCAAATGTTCCTCTGTGCCCCCCAAGAGGAGACAAATAAAGTCTCCAAAATTCTAAAGGGAATACTGAGGATGGTTATAGCAAGATTATTTGAGTTAATGTCAAATCCAAGAACAAAGGGCTATGAACCAAAAGGATATTGGGCCCTGGAAGAAAAATTTTGGATTTTTTTTTTTTTTTTTTTTTAAAACACAGGCCCAGATCCTATAAACACATATGCACTTGAAGTACTTGGATGAGTAGTACCCTCAAGTCAAACTACTTGCATGAGTAAAGTTAAGTACACATATAAGTATTCTCACAACAGGGCAGTGAGTATAAGTATTCTCGCTAGCAGGGCCGTCCTTAGGATTTATGGAGCCCTATGCAGTATTATTAAACTGGTGCTCCTATGCCCGATGACAGCCCGGGCTCACATCCCGGGAGGGATGGTGGGGGAGAGGGACGAGGCAGCAAATGATACCAAGCCCGTGAATATGGCCCCTGCCTAAGGAGACTGCAGTGTGTGGGAGCCAACCTGCTCTTACCTGCTGTCATGGGTGGTAGGTGAAACTGCCGCTTGGGGAGACTAGCTCCCCAGCCAGGGACGGCTCCAGGCACCAGCGCAGCAAGCACGTGCCCGTGGTGGCAAGCCGCGGGGGGCGCCCTGTCGGTCGCTGTGAGGGTGGCAGTCAGGCAGCCTTTGGTGGCATGCCTGCGGGAGGTCCGACAGTGCTGCGGTTTTGGCTGCAATTCAGCTGCGGGGATGCTGAAGGCGCGGCACCGGCGGACCTCCCGCAAGCATGCCGCCAAATCTGCATGATCTGCGCTGCCGAAAGCCGCCTGACTGCCATGCTTGGGACGGTAAAAAAAACAGAGCCACCCCTGTACCCAGTCCACCTCTTCTGCCTGTGGCCCCACCCATACTCCACTCCTGCTCCGCCCCAGGCCCCGCCCTCTCCCCACTGTCTCCCTCCCCCACTCTGCTCACCCCCTTCCAGCCAAATCCCTGAACCCAAATGAAGCAAATGACATTGGGGGGGGAGGGGGTGGAAGGGGAGCGAGTGAGAAACACTTCTGCAATTTCTTTCTAAAGAAAATGAAGCATGTTTTCCACTGCATGCCAGATGGTGAAGACTGGACATGCAGAAGGGACCTAATTAAAAGCACTAACTTTGGGAATAAAAAATGTCAGTCACTGATTTTTTAATATGCCCTGCAGTTTGTCAGATTTATTTGCAAAAATTTTGTAGTAAGGGTGAGTCAGCTGTATCCTGCTGAATACAACATTAAATATTATGGAATACATGATGCAGCTCTTCTCTGTTTTACATTTTTGTAATCAGTATTTCTAAGCTCATTTTATATTTTAAAATGTACTCTTAAAACCTTCATAAAATAATTATTCCAGATTACTACATTTTTAACTCACTGAAACAAAGACATTATTTTAAATTAAATCAGTCACAGAGGTTTAGTGTGTTCATAACAATGTTCACTACTTTTAGAAAAAGGGAACACTAATTTACTTTGTGTGATCTCCATAACAATAGACACGTTTATGAAATTTCATCAACTTTAAAAAATATGTTTCCAAAGATTTTAGGCATAATAAAGGATTTTATATCTTACTAGGTACTGATTTTGCTGGAGGGTTCTCTTAAAACTAGTTCATCAGATAGTCAGAAGTAAAGGAAGGGAAACTCTTTGTCCAGCTATCTAGAAGGAAAGGGGTGTTGTCCCTTTAAGGGCTCTCTTCACCAGGCGGGGGGGCTGGTGAAGGGAGAAAGGGATGGACAGGAAGACTTTGGAAGCAAGTTTTTTTTACTATAGTAATTAAAATGAGTATTTTAGATAAGGATGGTCTTCTGAAGGATTTATTTAAAAAACTGTGTCTGAAGATCCAAGCATTTATGGCTAAAGATGATTGTGCATCTAAAAATCTATGCAAGAATTTTTTTTTAGGGATGAAAGGTTTCAGAGTAGCAGCCGTGTTAGTCTGTATCCGCAAAAAGAAGAACAGGAGGACTTGTGGCACCTTAGAGACTAACAAATTTATTAGAGCATAAGCTTTCGTGGACTACAGCCGCGGCTGTAGTCCACGAAAGCTTATGCTCTAATAAATTTGTTAGTCTCTAAGGTGCCACAAGTCCTCCTGTTCTTCTTTTTTTAGGGATGTGATTTTATAATCTTCACTAACTCACTAATGAAATATTTTAAAGCAAATTTTAAATTAAGGTCCTGTAGACTAACGTGTTCTGAGTAAATATTACAGTAATGCACAACTGTTTTTGTCAGTAAATTCATAAACTGACAGTATATACCTGGGGGTTGGCAAATGCCTGTTAAATGGCTTCATTACCACTTGACTGGCTCTTTAACAGCTTCAATGTTGTGCTAATAGGTCTGGCAGGCTGGAAGATTCACCAGGCTGCAGCAGCCAATTGTGGTGGGAGCCTGCAGGAAGGGTCAGAACAGGGATAGGAAGTGGCAGGAGGCTGGACACTAAGACCCAGTGGTGCCCCAAATTTTCAGGTGCCCTACGCAGCCGCGTATGCCTAAGGACGATGCCTGCTCGCTATCCACGGCAGAAATAGCAACCAAAATGGATAATTCTAAAAAGTAAATGAGACATTATTTGAAGGACAAGACATGTTGGGGTCTGACCATCAGTTCAAAGGAAAGGATGGCTCTTAACGGGCTTCCTGGCTTTGTTCATCCTTAACTTTTGCTAGGGTTACCATATTTAAAAAAAAAAAAAAAAAAAAAAAAAAAAAGGACACTCCACCGGGCCCCTTCCCCACTCCAACTCCACCCCTTCGCCAAAGTCCCCACATTCCCCCTCCTCCCTCCCAGCCATGCGAAACAGCTGCCCGAGCGCTACCGGCTTCACGGTTTGCAGGGCAGCCCCCATGCCTCCGGACCCTGGACCCCCGTCTGGGCACTTCCCCTCCCGGGCTCCGGGGGTGCAGGATCTGGAGGCATGGGGGCTGCCCGAAGCCGGTAGCACGTGGGCAGCTTGGCTCTTACACAGCTGAGGAGTCAGGGAGCAGCAGCAGTCGCTGGAGCCCACTCTAAGGTAAGCCAGGGATGCCGGCAAAGCTGGGAGTATTTTTCCCGGACAAGTTCGGCTTTTTGGAAATTCCCCCCAGACGGGGGTTTGATTACCAAAAAGCCGGACATGTCCAGGAAAAACCAGACGTATAGTAACCCTACTTTTGCCATTTGTTAGAACAGCTGATGTGTCATCTATTGGTGTAAAGTACCTTTGGAAACCTCTGTTCATGCATGTTCACAATTAGTTTGTCAGTAAGAGGATTAGCAGGATTCGGAGACTGCATGGGTCAATGAGATGGAGCTGAAAGCGGAATGACTTTGTATGGCTGCCAGGTGGGAGGAGGGGAAGTTGGGGATAAATCCTGGGGGCCAGTGCATGTGAGTGATCTTGTGCTGCTTACTGACAAAAGCAGAATTCTATGGGTGCCTTGTGCAAGTTCCCCTCCATGCCAATAAGTCTCTTCTCACAACACTCCAACTCAGGTGTTGACATACACACCGATGCTAGCGTATGCAGTGTGCCTCTGAGAAGCCTGAGCTGCTGTATGGTCTCTGCTTTGCGCCCTCTGACTGACACAAATTACACCCAGAGCAGAGGTGGGGATGCAGGACATTTCTGGTGATGTTCATCAGAGCAGTAAAAGAACACCCAGAGGTTACAGTCTGCTTGGGTTAGCCAGACTCTAGCTGGTATATGCAGAAGCAGTCAAAGCAGGGACTGCTGCACCCCCAGGACCCAGAACTGTGTAGGCAAGACCCCCACACACACTCTGTGGACACTGGGACCCAGGTGGTGCCTCCCCTGCCCTGCTCCCCCACCCACAGGCAGTCTTAGCGGAAAACCATGGAGAGGACCCAGCCAAAGTCTTTGGCTGATAGATGCAGAAGCAGCCAAAGCAAGGGCCTCTGGACATTCAGAGAACTTTCTACAGTTTTGACTGGACTGTCTCTGCCCTGTGCTGAGTAGCTGCTTGCTCCAACCCACTGCCTCATAGTCCCTTCACCTACCTGACCCTCTTCACCTTCTTCTCTGTTGCCCCGTACCCCCTTCCTTTCTATGTGTATTTAGCTTATCCCCTCCTTACTAACCCCCTTCACCAACCCAAATAATTGTGGAACCAACATGATGTTTGCTGCCATCACACGTTCACTTAGCTGGTGTGTTCTACTCCTTCCCCCAGCCTGTGTCTGTCTTGTCTATTTAGACCATAAGCTCTCTGTGGAAGGGATAATCTGCTACTCTATTTGTGCAGTGCTTGGCAAAATGGGGCCCCACTCTTGGTGGCCCTCAGACACTTCTGTAATAATCATGGTTGATAACAGTATCGAGAGAGCAGAGGGAAGAGTCAATGGCGAGTGAGGGACACACTTTACTGAGAGCAGGACACCACTAAAAGGTAGATTTAAGTGCTGCTGTTTAGCAGTTAAAGGACAGAGAGAAGAACAAGAGCAGAAATGGATAAGAAAAGAGGTGGTTAGAAAATCTTGGGCTCCCTTACCCATCCCAGTGTTTTCTCATGTCCCCAGGGCTCAGAAATTCCATTGGAAGCTCTGTATCTAGGAGTTACTGTTCTGGTTTTATACCAAATGCTTCCGTTTACGCACAACAGTCTCTATTTTTAGCAAAAATTCTATCTCCAACTTAAAAGAAGCCCAACTCAGCCCTACTTAGAAAGTTTTAGTCCAATGAAGATGGCTCCCTACTCCCCTGGTCAAAAGTGTTTGGAGAGGACCCGATCATATTACCTTTTGGTAACCAACTTCTTAGTAAAATAAATGTAGCTATTTAGTTTGTATCAATGTACAAACTAAAGCTTTTAAAGTATGCTACTTACAGCATGAATTTTCAATGAAGAAAAGGACTATTATTGTTGTAGGATCTGATCCTACACCATTGAAGGAATGGGAACAGGCTCTTAATATCATTTTATGATGAAGTAAAATCAACCACAACCTTTTCTAGACTTGTGATCTGGAAGTCAGTTTAGAATCCTGCAAATTTAAGAGGCCAAATTCACCTTATTTTGCCACTTTTTTTGTTTTAAATATTATATATAAGTACAGAAAGCTTTGATTAATTAGATATTATATTAATTAGCACTCAGTGTTGGTAACTTAGTAGCAAAGCATACACAATTAAGGGGATGTGCAGCATTCTGTACCTCAAAACAATACCCTAGAACCCCCATATTTATCACTGTCTTATAATTGACATGTTTTGTACAAAGTATGCCTTGTGAGGTATAATTTTGAAAGATTGATCTGTTGAACATTAATGTCCTGGTGGATTGTATGTGCTATCAGTGTATGTGAAGTTAGGAAGTTTTGCTATATGTGTGTTACTGAAATATGTTGTGAGGTTGGGAACACCCACAACCAACCTTTCAGGTACAAAAATGGAGTAGCCAGATGTGCTGATGGCCCATTAAAGGGAATCCACTTTCTCAATGACCATCCCAGAAGACCTTTAAGAGAGATCACATAGACAATGCTTGACCAATGGGGGCAGACTGCCGTGTCACAAGCATAGATCTTTCCAGCAAACTGGAAAATTATATGTATAATAAAAAACACAGGGTAAGTGACATCATGACTTGCTTCATTCCCCTCACAACTCAAACACCTGGAAACATATCTTGAGGACAAAGACTTTGAACTAGGGAGGGTTGTCCTGGGCTGGAGGAGAGTTCCAGCCTGTGTACTGAAGATCTGTGTCCTGTTTGTACCATCTATCAGGGTGAGACACTACTTGATTCAAGTCATGTTTAGATTATAGAACTCAGACTGCAAATTTACTTTTATTTCTTAGGTAACCAACTTTAATCTCTACACTTACTACTTATAATCACTTAAAATCTATCTTTCTGTAGTCAATACATCTGTTTTATATTTCATCTAAAACAGTGTGTTTTGGTTGAAGTCCTGGGCTCAGTTTACAAGGGCTTGTGTGTGTCCTCTCCCAGTCGAGGGAGGGGCAGACTGGGTAATGAACTTGCCCTGGTCAAAAGCCTGACCAGTGTAAGACAGTTCATGAGTGGCTGGGAGAAGCATTCATGTAACTCAGTTGGGTGTGTTCCTGACTGGGGATTTCAGTGTACAATACCTGCCAGAGGTTTGTAGCTTGCCAACAGTGTCGCAGCGCGAGACAGAGCCAAGGTTGGTGGGACAGAGGGCTCAGCGGTCCCACAGTTCAGGTTACACGCTGGGAATCCCGTCACAGGCTACAAAATGTTAAGTGTTTAAAGAGAAGTCTTGAAGACAGATTCATGCACTAGGTACACAATCCTATAAATATACTTTTATTGCATGATAATTTGTCTTCCTAAATGAGAAGATGATTTCCCATAGTTAAAACAAGCCAGTTTCTACTAGCAATGTCAAATGATTCTATCAAAATGTCACAGGTCTCTACAAAATATTGAGTGCTACACCTCCAGGAATCTAAAAATTGCTATCCACTTTTTCCTGTAATTTTGTTATTTGACAGCTTATAACTGGCTATGTAGAATCTGACAAATAACTTCCTTGCAATAAAGCACAAATCTATGGTGAGCAGGAAAACTGCTCGATTTTGAGAAACTGAATTAAGAACTAATTTGGTCTCAGAAATTGCTCATTTTAAAAATATTTTTAT
Organism: Chrysemys picta bellii; assembly: GCF_011386835.1. NCBI lineage: Eukaryota > Metazoa > Chordata > Testudines > Emydidae > Chrysemys > Chrysemys picta. The sequence continues at coordinate 68,904,926 of NC_088800.1, read as the reverse complement.
GTTGGACTGCAGCATATCATCATCATCATCATGTTTTGTTTCTGTAAGCTACTGTTTTATGACCAGATTCAGAGATCCTAATTCATGCTAAGCAGTATGTTACTCTGCAAGTATTCCCCCTAAAAATCAATGGCTACTCACAGAGTAAGGTCCTACTCAGTGTGAACATAGCTAGCTCTTAGAATTTACAGTAAAAATTTATATAGGCCAGATTCTGAAGCCTTTACATAGGCAAAACTCCCATTGACCTTAATGGAAGTTTTGCCTGAGTAAAGAATAAATTGAAACTGGGAAAAGACTTTAGGATTTGGCCCTAAATTTATTAGGAAGTGTCCATCGATAAGGGCCTACCTTGGTGTTAAACCAACGACGTGTTAAACTCTATACAGAGACTTTGTGGGCAATCAGAATAGTACTGTATATACAGTAAAAGCTGTTTTATCTATCACTTCACCAACCAGAAAGCTCTATAAACCGGCATTTCTGATCTTCATTGAAATGCCGGTTTATAGTCTGGTTGGTGCGGGGCCAGCAGGGGGTTGGGCTCTAGAGGGGGTGCTGAGTGTGGGGTCCGGGAGGGAATTTGGGTGCAGGAGGTGGCTCCTAGGCAGAGGCGCAGCAGGTGGCTCTGCACACTGCCTCCACCCACAGGCGCTGCCCCTGCAGCTCCCATTGGCCGCAGTTTCCAGCCGATGGGAGCTGCAGAGCCAGCGGGTGCTACAAAATAATAGCCCTAGAGCTTAAGGCCAGAAGGGACCATTAGATCATCTAGTGTCTGACCTCTTGTATAATCGCAGGCCATTATATTTCATCTAGTTACCTCTATATTGAGCCCAATGACTAGAGCACTTCAGTCCTCAAGAGACTAAACTGTTTGTGCTACAGGTAGCGAGACCAAGATGCCAGCAATGTCTGAGGATCCTGCAAATGCCAGGGAATTGATTCCAAGAGAGATGCCCAGCTGGTCCTAGTGGGTGATTCAATCCCCATGCTGCAGAGGACGAAAAAAAACACACCACACCCAAGGTCCCTGCCAATCTGTCCCGAAGGAAAATTCCTTCATGACCCCACATCTGATAATCAGTTTAATCCTGAGCATATGAGCAAGACCCACCAGCCAGGCATGTAATAAAGAGAAGTCTCTGTACCTCCTCAGAGCACCAGTCAGCCCTACCCAGGGTTCCCATCTCCAGCTGTGGCCAATCTCAGATGTTTCTAAGGAAGGGGCGGGGGGGAGTTGAGGAGGGGGAAAAAGAATACACCTGCATCATGGGGGGAAAAAAATTCTTACCTGACCCTTTCAGTCAACTAGCTGAAGCCCTGAAGAATGAAATTTGATCCTAGCCATTGTCTGAATGCAGAGCTGTAAGTGTTATGGGTATGTTGAGGGCAACATAGGCAATTCTGTTGGACACCACTGCAGAAAAATACCCACCCCATAGCTGTACTTCTACATGGTGGAAATTGATCAATGAATATTCTTTGGCCTACTTCTTAGCAAATTGGGATTTGAGGTGCATTTGATGATTCTGCTCAGAATCAACAGCTGAAGGTCATGTGAAATCTGTCAAGTAACTTGGTTTGGGAAGACTAGGGGGAGTTGAGCCCTCAGTGCAATTACTGTTGCCACCAATGACTAGCAATAGCATCTGACAGGATTCATGGTTACCAGAATTTTGCCTAACATGATCCTATACGTTATTTTTCAGTTTTTAAAAGTAACTCAGCACCGAGAATATTTATGACGACATCTCCCCTGAATTATGGGCTCTAAACATCAGGATGAATAGCTGTTCCAATATTCCTGACTGGAAACATATGTTTGGGTCAATAGTCTTCATGGGCATTTGTTTTAATGACATGATGCCCATTCACAAGTTGGCAGAATGTTTATCCTAGAACGCAGGTGACTGTAGATGGGAATCCTACAAAATGCTTAAATGGGATGTTCGGTATTCAAACAGTTGCAGAAGAGTAGGAGACTGAAAGATGACAAAGACAGGCTCTGGGCCCTGATTCTTTCCCCATAGGGTACCAGCAACTTCAGCTGAAGACAGTGGGAGTTTGTTATTCTGATTAGGGTGGATCAGGGTCTGATTGTACATTTATCAGTACATCCTGAGAGGGTTCAGCACAACACAACTTCAGTTGAATTGATGAGAGCTAGGGAGACACAGCACTTCCTACTGTATCTTATTACTCCTTAGCTACCTTCTCTGGCTGAGATTATTTTTTCCCAGATAAGCTGTTGAAATGCTAGACTATTTCTTTGGGATCACTTCTCGTTTGTTCTTCGATTTGCATTTGTGAAATCTGAAATTCAGGTTTGTACAGCACAGTTACTGTGGTGTTCCCTGGGTACAGCCACCACAGAGGTGGTTTTCATTTTTTTGCTTTGGGGTTTCTCCTAGCCCCAGTTTCTTTTTAATTTAAACTTTGGATAGGTGATTTCCAGAGTTTGTTATAGAGTAAAGCTCTCTCCAGCTACCCTATTTGCCTCTGGCCCTACTAAGCACCCTTGACATTTTTTCATATACCCTTCAGTTTAATTCGGTGTCCCCTTCTTCTCCTAGTCCAGACCATTACTATTACTTCCAGCCCCTAAAGTCACTCTTAATTCTCTTCTGTGCTCCCTGTTCAATCTCTTCTATGCTCTCTGATGCTCCTCAGTCTTGTGCCATATTCTCCTGGCCCTTCCCCAGAGCCTTTACCATTCATTCTGCTGCTTCTCCCTCTCAGTCCTCATCTCTCATGGTAGAAATCCCCTCTAGAGCTGAAGTGGAACTGAGAGAACACTTTACTTAGGCTATCTGCACTTCCTAACTTTTATAATTCCTATACTGCCAGAGCTTCAGCTTCTAAAGCTACTGACCTACTATCATTTTAGCTTTGAGTGGCTTATCTATTGGGTCATTCACTTAGTCTCATTAGGAGGCTTTTATTAGTAAGTGTAGTACAAACTTCTTTTCCAGCACTATGATCTTCTCTTACAGGGCATCATCTGTGCATATTGGATGAACTGTAATGAGGAGTCCAATTAAATTTTAAAAAGCTCTTTGAATATTTAGCCTTTTGTTCTTTTGGTACAGAATCCTGGTGTTAGGGGCACTTAGTTTAACACTAGGACAAATTGACTGAGATGTGATCCCAACATTTTTGACTGACAATGTATCAGAAGATTTGGGAGGTCCAGGCAGTTCCTGTTTGTTCAAAAGAATTTTGTAAACGCAAATAGCTCTGTCAGCATGCTACTTTTCTTGTAGAATTAATAGTTTTTCCTCTTTATTCACAGATCGAGAAGACCAGTCCATTCTGTGCACGTAAGTAGAAGCACTCTTTGTATATTTCAGGGTTCTGATGTTTATCTTGGTTCAGAGTGACTCAACGCCCATTGAAGCCAGTGGATAGAGTCCCTTCATCATCCATGGGCTTGGGATCCAGCTTTCAGTGAAAGGTGTTTAACTATTTTTAAATTGATCAAATTATAAAGCAGTTGTATATGTAGGAGGAAGCATGTGACTAATAATTTCAATGACCTTCTGAAGTTCAGAAAATTCAGAGCTTACAGAAGGACTTGTGAGGAGCGTAGGTGGGTAAACTGTGTTTAGGAAACCCTTAGTTAACACAAAGCCTCATGGACATTTGCTCGTGGTAGCTTAATGGAAAGCCCCAAGTCAGGTGTTCGTACAGAAGTAGGTGAGTAGTGTGCATGTTTTGTTGCTTTTTGCCCCCTACTTGTGTAGGCTATAACTGGATCTGTCCTGAAAAGAACTCCCAAGAACAGTACAAGTCCTTGAGGCTTGATCATCAGTAACTTTAGTAGCAGAGGTCCTCAGTTGCTTGAAGTCTATGCAAAATGCATCAGCATGTTAAGTCAGTGGGCTCAGTGACTGACCCTAGTATAGCTTCTCTGCATTCTTTACATTGCTTTCCTAGAGAGTAGTAAAGTGGCTTGAAGTGGACATTGTTTTTAAAGCTCCAATTGGTCTAAGCCTTGGCCGTTCTCAAAACCTCCTCTTTGAGCCTTGGCCTGATGAGTGTCTGCTCAGGTAGCACCTGCTTTTAGAGATTCAGTGGTTGAGCCTTGGTTGGAAGGTGGGCCTTACCGTGTGGAACACATTGCACTCTGCAACCCCTCTGCTTCTTCTTCGCCCGTTTAACAAAACATGTTAAGACTTGAGCACAGGTGTTTTAGATTTTATTCCATATCTGACCTGCACCTCCTCATCCCTTTTATCAGGTTGCAGCCCCTCAATTGGCTTTATTTGCTTGCATATCAGTGAGGATGTTTTGGGTTGTTTTTATTGCATTAGATTTTGTGTTTGTTAGGCAGCACCCAGGGATGGGGATGTGGTTCATAAATAAAAATCATCATAATTTGCAAAAGATGACAGATGGTGGTTATATTAGGAGCTGGAGGGAAGTCAAGATCGTACAGTGAAGTCGTACTCAAATCCTCTCTGTGGGAGGTCATTCCCTTAACGTGGGGTCTCTTGAGTCTATGACCAGGTACCTCGATCCTGGTTTTAGAAAAAGCTGTTATTGACCCACAGTGTCTCAGACCCTGGAAAGTGAGGAGAATTACTCATTGGAACACTTTTATGCCAAGTCTAAGAAACACTAAAATTGTGGGCCAGACCTTTAACTGGCAGACTGCAGTAGAGCAACACAGATTTACAGCAGCTGAGAATGTGGCCCTGGATGTCGTTAAAAGACTAAAATCCTTAGAATATTAATGAGGCACTATAAACTGTCCATTTACTTCATTTTCCCAGGACAAGACTTGTCACTTTAAGAGAGCCTAATTTATGATGTGTACTTGCTCCTTCCATTCTTGTGCTTTAGGTTTATTTTTCCATTTGTCTCCCATCTCTTCCTGGTTTAACTCTTGAAGGTCTGCATTTTTATGGGAGAAATCGCTTATTAAACCATGCCTTTTTGTTAAAGCTTGCATTTCTGAAAGTCATAGTCCGTGTACTGTATGTGCAGCAAATCTAAGCTTTCTTCATCCTGGCTGACAAAGTTTGATCAAGATGTCAGATTTCACACCACCCAATGGAAAGGAAATGGATTATTTATTGAATCTCACAATACATACAATGTAGAGATTCAAGACTGATTTGCGCTCTTTTGCTCTCTGTACCCTTCTGCTACTACAGCAACTGATTTTCCAGGTGCTTAGAAAATTCTTGTGTGCTGGTAAGATTGTGGCCTTTACTTTAAAACAGTGCATAGCTCCTGATAGCGTTTTTTAATTTAGTTCAAAAACACTAGGAAAGCTAAAATATATTTGAAGAAGTGTAACTACTAGTGCTTTATCAGTTTTGTTGGCCATATTTGGTTGCACAGAAAAAAAATTCTCTAGGCTTTTAGTTACAGAGCACTAGAGTGCCAGCAATGAGCATTATTTTATGCTTGTTAGAAATTGTCCTTTTGCTTAATATGATCCAAAAAATGACTGAAGCATTCATAAAATTGATCTGGGAGCTTTTCTGTAAATAGTTTCAGACTCAACATTTCTAAACCTTGCAACCTGAATTGCAACCAAAGATTATGTACACACAAGTGCCTATTTCAATAGTTCTCAAACTTTCGTACCAGTGACCCCTTTCACACAGCAAGCCTCTGAATGAGGCTCCCTTTATAAATTAAAAACACTTTATATTTAACATTATTATAAATGCTGGGGGCAAAGCGGGGTTTGGGGGTGGAGGCTGACAGCTCATGACCCCTCCCTGTAATAACCTTGTGACCCCCTGATGGGTCGTAACCCCCAGTTTGAGAACCCCTGGCCTATTTGCATAAGTTAATGTATTTTTGGATGCTCATGAAAATTCTGTTGCTGATGTTTATTGCTCAGTGGGCATAGTCTGTGTTTTAATGCAGCCTCTCCATTTCCCCACCCCCCATCCCACTCGTCAGTACAGGCCCCACTCACTGGGATTATTCATGCTCCTGACTGTGTGGAAATTGTGCAGTCATGCCCAACCCAGCCAAAACACCTACAGAAGATGTACAGGCAGAAATTTTCCAGTCCAGTTTTAAATATCCTGTTCTATGGACTTGCACTGTTTCCCTCAGGAGAGTATTCCACTGTCTAAACACAGCTCAAAAAAACCCCATCCAATATGTTTAAAAAAAAAAAAAAATCTGCCTCTTCCTTTCTATCCAGATGGCCAAGTGTGTATCCTTGCCTGCATCTCTAGCCTCAATCTTGGGTGCTTTTAATACTAACTTCATCTCCAATTACATCCAAATATGATGCTTCCAAAATCCTCTCTTTCCTGCCTATCACTTAGGTCTCATTTTCATCCCATCACAACTAGCAATATCCCTTCATACTGTACTACTCTAAGGGTACGTCTTCACTTACCGGAGGGTCCGGCGGCAGGCAATCGATGTTCTGGGATCGATTTATCGCGTCTGGTTAAGACGCGATAAATCGATCCCGGAAGTGCTCGCCGTCGACGCCGGTACTCCAGCTCGCCGAGAGGAGTACGCGGCATCGACGGGGGAGCCTGCCTGCTGCGTCTGGACCTGCGGTAAGTTCGGACTAAGGTACTTCGAATTCAGCTACGTTATTAACGTAGCTGAATTTGCGTACCTTAGTCCGAAGTGGGGGCTTAGTGGGGACCAGGCCTAAGTAACTCTTCTCCATCTTTGCTATTTACAGTTTTTTAAATGGGTACGCAGTGTCACCATGGTCCCACGTTTCTAACCATGTTCTACAAGTTTGGCTCTATTAATCTTTCCTCATCAGTCTAACACCCAAACCATTTCTGTTCTCTGAATTCCTTCAAATCCATCTTTTTGGTACTGAGGTACCCGGGGCTACGCACAATATTTAAGGTGCAGACTCCTGAAGAACCTTATAGAAAAGGGCTCTTACCTCCCTGCTCCTGGTGTGCGCCTTCTGTGACTATAGCCCCAAATTGCTTTTTTGCTCTGCTCTAGGATACTGCTGATTTGTATCCAATGTCTTTCTTAGCACTTCACCCTCAAATCTTTGAGCACATCCTTGTGCAGTCACATCAGCTACGTCCTGTTGCTTGCATTTTGTTCATAGTAACTGCTGTTTGTTGTGATAAAACAGCACAATCAAAGATTCTCTAGCTTTCCATCACTCCCAGATTATACTTCCTCCCAATTCACTGTGTTCATTAGATTGATTTATTTGCTCCACAAACATTTTATCTTGCAAGTGAATCTATTCTGAATTTGAACTACCTTCTTTGCGCCCATTCCTTACCGCATTCAGTTCAGTTACCTCAGGATCACCAGGCTTCCTTATTATATTCCCACTCCGACAGTTTTTTTTTTTTAAATCAGTTAGTTGTAGATCCAGATTCTGTGTGTGTAAATTTTTCTGGCTTTTACAACTTTTTTTTTTTTTAAAATAGTAATTTTTAAGTCAACTTGTTGAAAAGAACTGTGGTGCTGAGGACTTTCTAGACTGTTAACTAATGTTTCTGGCTGCTAAAATTAAGTATATCACAATTTTATAGTTTAATTTTATTTATTGAAATCTATATTGAAGGCTAAATATATGTGAAAGCAACTTAAGTTTGCACATTTTAAAGTGCAAGAATTCAAGAAATGCAAAGCTAATAAAGTTCCAACAACAATGCCATATCAGAGGAGTTATATACACCTATAGGTGTAAAAAGAACAGGAGTACTTGTGGCACCTTAGAGGCTAACAAATTTATTAGAGCATAAGCTTTCGTGGACTACAGCCCACTTCTTCGGATGCATACAGAGTGGAATAAATATTGAGGAGATATATATATATATATATATATATATATATATATATATATATATATACACACACACACATACAAAGAGCATAAACAGGTGGGAGTTGTCTTACCAACTCTGAGAGGCCAATTAAGTAAGAGAAGAAAAAAAACTTTTGAAGTGATAATCAAGATAGCCCAGTACAGACAGTTTGATAAGAAGTGTGAGAATACTTACAAGGGGAGATAGATTCAATGTTTGTAATGGTTCAGCCATTCCCAGTCCTTATTCAATCCTGAGTTGATTGTGTCTAGTTTGCATATCAATTCCAGCTCAGCAGTCTCTCCTTGGAGTCTGTTTTTGAAGTTTTTCTGTTGTAATATAGCCACCCGCAGGTCTGTCATTGAATGGCCAGACAGATTTAAGTGTTCTCCCACTGGTTTTTGAGTATTATGATTCCTGATGTCAGATTTGTGTCCATTAATTCTTTTGCGGAGAGACTGTCCGGTTTGGCCAATGTACATGGCAGAGGGGCATTGCTGGAACATGATGGCCTATATCACATTGGTAGATGTGCAGGTGAACGAGCCCCTGATGGTATGGCTGATGTGATTAGGTCCTATGATGATGTCACTTGAATAGATGTGGACAGAGTTGGCATCGGGCTTTGTTACAAGGATAGGTTCCTGGGTCAGTGGTTTTGTTCAGTGATGTGTGGTTGCTGGTGAGTATTTGCTTTAGGTTGGGGGGTTGTCTGTAAGCGAGGACAGGTCTGTCTCCCAAGATCTGTGAGAGTAAAGGATCATCTTTCAGGATAGGTTGTAGATCTCTGATGATGCGCTGGAGAGGTTTTAGTTGGGGGCTGAAGGTAACAGCTAGTGGTGTTCTGTTATTTTCTTTGTTGGGCCTGTCTTGTAGGAGGTGACTTCTGGGTACTCGTCTGGCTCTGTCAATCTGTTTTTTCACTTCAGCAGGTGGGTATTGTAGTTTTAAGAATGCTTGATAGAGATCTAGTAGGTGCTTGTCTCTATCTGAGGGATTGGAGCAAATGCGGTTATATCTTAGAGCTTGGCAGTAGACAATGGATCGTGTGGTGTGTCCTGGATGGAAGCTGGAGGCATGTAGGTAAGTGTAGCGGTCAGTAGGTTTCCGGTATAGGGTGGTATTTATGTGACCATCGCTTATTAGCACAGTAGTGTCCAGGAAATGGACCGCTTGTGTGGATTGATCTAGGCTGAGGTTGATGGTGGGATGGAAATTATTGAAATCATGGTGGAATTCCTCAAGGGCTTCTTTTCCATGGGTCCAGATGATGAAGATGTCATCAATGTAGCGCAAGTAGAGTAGGGGCGTTAGGGTACGAGAGCTAAGGAAGCGTTGTTCTAAGTCAGCCATAAAAATGTTGGCATATTGTGGGGCCATGCGGGTACCCATAGCAGTGCCGCTGACTTGAAGGTATATATTGTCCCCAAATGTGAAATAGTTGTGGGTGAGGACAAAATCACAAAGTTATAGGTGTGTGTGTGTACGTACGTACACCCCCCCCCCCCCAAAAAGGGATTATTGCATAATTTCTGTGTTTTTAAATTGAAGACATGTCTGTCATTAGCAGTTTTCTGACAAATAGTTTCAAACCCTAATTGGTACCCACACTTCATTTAGGGGCATTAGGTGGAGAGGGGATGAGTTCCTACTTGTTACTACTTCTGCTGTTTGGCTAAAGATTGTTTTGTGCTAGCCTGGGTTTAAAAGGTAGTAGCACATTGGTTGACATTGCAATGGTTGTAGCTTTATACTGGGAAAGCATAGTATCCTATGTATCTATAAATGAAGGTTTAGAATCTGTAGAATTTAGTGCAAATTCTTGAGACTAAAAAGATTTACTGTATTTTTCACATCTGAGCTGCTTCTGATGCAGAAGGGTTGTTTTGGGGGAGCAAAGGGAGATTTGCTGTGCATGTTTCAAAGAGACCTTTACTGGACAATCGCCCTCATCCAATTGTCCCAGCAGCAGCTCCAGTTTGACTTAACTGGTTGGAGTGGATGGGAAGGGACAAATGTGCACAGATGTCACAGAATGGGTAGGATTTCATAGCAGTTACCTAATAAGCATGCTCAGAAGTGATTTCTCAATCCCTTATAATTTTTCACTAACCTAAACAAAGGCACTAGTCCTCAGTAAGGACCATGGGCCAGATTTTTAAAGGTATTTAGGAGCACAGAGATGGGTGGTGTGGCATTTTTGAAAATCCCGTAGATGCCTAACTGCCATTAATTTCAATGGGGCTGATTTCCATGGGAGTTAAGCACCTAGGACCAACATCAATATGCAGTTGAGTGCATCAGGCTTCAGTCATTTTGACTAAAGAGTATGGTTAGAATTTTCCCCCCACTGTTCTATAACTCAACTGGCTGAAGGGAGTTTGCTCAAACTTAAAACACATCCACCCTTCAAGTAGTTATGAGTCTGAGAAAACAATTTTTTATTAAAAACTATTGAACACTACTGGGTGCCCCCTATAATGATCCCCAGGAGAATTAAAGCCATGTTACTTTTTCAGTTCTATTTACTATTTTACAAATTTGTTTCCTTTAATTTTATATATTATAAGTAGGGTGACCCCCAGATAGCAACTGTGAAAACGGGACAGGGGGTGGGGGTAATAAGTGCCTATATAAGAAGAAGTCCCCAAAAACTGGACTGTCCCTTTAAAAAAGGGGTCATCTGGTCTCCCTAATTATAAGTTACTGTTCTTCAGTCTAGTTTAGGAAATGGCAGCTAATCCCCAGAAGGTGAGGCTGAGGCTGGACTGTGATCTCTCTTTACCACCCCCTGGGCAGCAGCCCCACCAGAGGCACCACAGACATACACCAGGCATCAGAGCCAATTCAAAGGCTGGTGCAGGCAAACGCCTCTGCCTGGCTTCTCTCCCATAGACTCCTTGTGTAGCTCCAGAGCAGGGGGTAGAGCTTTCTCATAGACTCATAGACTCATAGACTTTAAGGTCAGAAGGGACCATTATGATCATCTGGTCTGACCCCCTGCACGCTGCAGGCCATAAAACCATCCCCGCCCCTTCCCTGGACTCTGCTGCTGAAGTCCCCAATCCTGTTATTAGTGACCTCAATCGGCAGAGACCCTCCTGCTAGAGATCCCTGTTTCTACTGAACTGAGGCTGCTTGGACTCTTTAAAGCAGCTACACGTTTAGCAAACTTTCACAGTAGGCTCACTGAGCCCAATTCTGAGCTATGCCTCTCCAGAGTTACTCCTAGTATGGAGTAAAGTTAGGGGTGAAGGTAATGTAAAGCTCTCAAATTCTCAGTGTGGAGCCTGCCAAGCACCGCCGGTGTAATTTAGAGCAGACCCAAGAGGCTTTCCACATGGCCAGAATATCCAGAATGCAGAGAGCTCTAGCCACGTCCGCACTCACCCGTATGCCAGGAGCTTAAGGCTATTACACTGGGCCTATACCTCTCTCAGAATCTGATCTGTTGTAATGATCAACCATGGGGTCGCAGAGCAATCCAGCTGCTGGACTAGTGTAGAAAGGCTGGAATGCAGCTGAGACCTAGGGCCAGTAGTACGCTTTCATTCCTCTATTAATTGTGCTGCCTCGGTTTATTATGGAGAAATGGGATTTATGCTTTCAGAATGACTCAGATACGTGACCAGTCTGTCTAGTTCTTCAGAGCCAGGATCAAAGAGCAGTGGCCACACTTTGGGAGATTGTTCACAAGTAGGAATATGGGATCCTATCTAGAAATAGATGCTGAGAGTTATAGATCACCACACGCGAGGGCCACACACCTCCTGGGAGATCAGGGGCCCTGCTGTGGAGTAGACCTTGTGCAGGGGTTCAATCCTAAAACCCTGAAAGATGTTGGTCATACAAACCCCCACCTGGAAACCTATAATAGGGCAGACAGTGACCAGGTGCTGGGAAGGGGAGTGAAGATGATAAAGACCGTGAGGGGAGAGAGCTAGGAGGAAAACATGGTACCAGAGAGTTTCTTTCAGCTATTTTACCTACTACAGGGCATGACACAACAACAGAGTATATTTCTGGCATGCTAGAACCAGTGTCTTTGGAAGGTGATTCTTTGGGGTACTATGTCATGACAGATCAGCATGATCAGTGCTGGGCTACAGGTCAGTAGTTCCAGGAAGGACACTATCCAAGATGCTGGCCACCAAGATTTCAGTAGGTTGAACAAGCAAAACACACAAGTCACCCTACAAATACCTAGATAGTTGGGGAGGTGAGGGTTGAGGGGAAGGGGTGAATTTGGGCCAAGCAATTGTAGCCCTCCATAGTTTGATATAATCAGTTTTCACATATGTGAGATGTTTATCAGTGGGATCAAGCATAAACCTTGAAGCTATAATGTGCCTTTCAGATTACAGATGCTACCTATTTTGCTTAATGGATAGCAGCCCATCAGATCTGTCAATCTCCAGGGTCTTTTAGCAAAGATCAAGTGCAGCATGTTAGATAGTCTCTTGATAGAAGATGTATCTCTTATATCCAAACTTGATCCAATAGGTCTTTACTCCATTTCTAGCTGCAGTGATCCTATCTGTTTTTTATTGCATGCAAAAGCATTTGACATTTGGGAGCATGTTTAAACTTTTCAACGTCCACTTCAAAATAATGTAAATAAGCCTCACAATTCATGTGCAGAAAACAGGAGGGTGATCAGCCAGTTTGGAAGAAAAGGGTTAAGGAGAGCGAGCACAGAGCCAAATATTAACTAACTTAAGAGCTGCTGTATGGTAGTATAATTACAAGTAAAATGATGCCATATATGGTAATACTCCCAGGGATTTAAGAGAAAGCCCAGTGATGGGCACTGTTGCCCTGGGAGAGAGGAAATGCAGTTCGTGTAGTGATGAACTGCAAATAACCTTTCATAAATGAAATAGTTCAAAGCTCAGGGCTTGTTAGAAGAAAGTTTTTTATTTTTCCAAAAGGCAACGTTGTAAGGTAGATTTGTTTGAAAACTCTGTATGCAGAAGACTTCAAATTGGTGTGCTTAGCTTGGAATCATTCCCAGGACACTTAATTTTTATCAATAAAACATGGAAATGTTTCAACTCTGAAGCCCACGCAAGGGGGGAGATCTGTCTTCTAAACTATGCAAACTAACCCAATCCTGTGAAAAGGAGCCTGTTCATCCCAATTAATCTTGTTAAACTTCTGCAAACAAGAACAATTCTCATCATGGAGTATCTACCATAGGAGGGAATTGTACAGAAAAAAATAATTAAATTTCCTAATTAGGAAAATGAGAACCGTAATTGATGCAGTGAAATAGTTCCAACTTCAAAGGACCTGATTAAATGTCAATGGGAGTTTGTTTTTTGCATTAAGTGGATTTACAAAAGCAAATACAAAGGGGCCTGATTCTTATTTAGATTAAGATCCCGTGATGCAGTTTTGGTAGTGTGAAGGGGCATTAAAGGGAGTTTAAATTATATTCATACCCACTTTAAGGCCCTTTCAAATGGCCAGGGGAGTGCAAAGGGACATTTTAGGTGATGTCTAAACTGCAATTGCTGGGTATGACTCAGCTCATGTAAATATATCCAGACTAGGTTTAACCTAGCTAGTGGAGTACTGACAGTGGCAGCATGGGCTGGCTAGCCTGTGCTGAAGCCAAGTAGTTACCCAGGATTCTGGGCAGGCTTGTCCACACTGACGCCTATGCCACCACATCTACACTGGCAGTACCTAAGCTAGCTAGATTAGAGATGGCTCAGGTATGTCTACACAAGCTGCCATTACACTCCAGGATTGCTGTGTAGAACTCCCTTTTGTTAAAATGAGACCTGGGGCCAAAGGAATCTAGAAGAGGCAAGGTAGAGTAATATTAGGTGTAGGGAAGGAATGGTTGGGCTCACAGTGTAGTTCAACTCTGAAAAGTGTAAAAATGGTAGCCTCTCGCTCAGATCTGCTCCCACCAGTCTGATTTCAGAGTCAGGTATGTTTACTTTAGTGCCAAAGATAAATGTTTGATGCTTTTGACTGTTAGCCCAGCAGAGCTCTGGGCAGAATGAGTTGGAGTCTTTTCTGGCTCATACATGCTCATTAAAGGGAACTAAGTTTCAGTTGCAGGCAGGGCCAGATGTGCCCCTCACCTGTATCGGTATTGAAAACAGAGCTATAGAGATTTATTAAAAATTTAGCCGGCAAAGCTGTTATTACTGGGGAGTCAGAAAGAACCCAGCTTGGCTTCCACATTCCAGGCTGATTTTGCAGTTGTTGGGGGAGGCAGGGAGAAGGACATGATTTTATTTGTAAACAAACTTGATCTGGAAATCCATTGAGAGACCGTGTGGAAATAGAGCCCCACTGCACCAATTCACAGTCGCTTTACTATTTAGAAATGCATCAGTTGGTTTCCTCACACCAAGGAGCCCTCTGCAAGAGTTGCTGTGTGCAAATCTTATTGGGCCAGATCCTGGCCTCTAGATGATCCAAGCTCAATGGGAGTTTCACCACCGTCTTCAAAGGGAGCAAGCTCATTCCCATATTATCGGAGATTTTTATAAAATCTGAGCAGTTAGCTCCAGTATTAAAATAAACTATGGAGTGCAAATGATTCTTGCCACTGCTGTTGCGTCCCCCACCTTCCCACTTTGCCAGTATTTTAAGGTGAATAATATAATTACAGACTTATTTCCTTCCCCTCCCCCCTAACTTTTTATAAATACTCAAATATTCCCAAAGTGAGAAGAACAGTCTTTCAAACATGCATGATGTCTTAGGATCACCTTAAATGGACCAATAGCCAGTCAAGATACAAAAAGAACAAAGCTAGGGCCCTCATACTGTGTTTGTGGCATACTGAATTCAGGTAGAATGTGGGGGTGTGCAAGAGATGGCAGGTTGGGGTAGAATGCTGAACTTGATTGGTACGGTATTGATGGTCTTACTATTTATCTTAAATACATCACCACATCATGGAGGGAACCCAAGAGTCACCTGTGTTTTGTTTCTCTTTCAAATCCCCGCCCCCCAGAGGTGAATCTGGTGCAGGTAAAACAGAAAATACCAAGAAGGTCATTCAATACCTGGCTTTTGTTGCTTCCTCGCATAAGGGCAAGAAGGACACCAGTATCACTGTAAGTGGCCTCTTCCATATTCAATAGCTTGTTGCTTTCCTTTTTAGTTTATCAGGACTGTACTTGCCAACTATGCTAACAGCAAGTCAATTAAGTGATCCAAATGTTTGCTACCACCATGTCTTGCCAAATAGTTGACATATTAAGAGTACACAATTATGTCACAGTTTCATGTTTATGGAAAAAAACCAACAACTTTGTTTGACATCCCCTTAGGCACAAAGTCAGAATGTACTCTGCTGGAAGAGAATACTCATAGCTTTCCATAGGGATAGCATCTATTTATAGTCTAGAATGGACTGCATGAGCTTCACAAGGAGTTACATTCCTTATTTTACCTTTGCCTCTTGGCAACTAAAAGAAATGTAGAAAAGCCTTTAAATAACATTGTTCAGCTCTATTAGGAAAAAGTATTTGAGCAAGATCAAAAGCAGCTAGGCAACTGGGAGCCTATGTCTTAGTGATCTTCAGTGTGACAAAGGCTATGTCTACACTACAAGCATTACAGCAGCACTTCAGCTACATCTCTGTAGCATAACAGCAGCAGAAGGATTCTTCCCACACTGTAGGGAATCTACTCCACCCCATGAGGCAGTAGCTAGCTCAATAGAGGAATTCTTCTCAATTTAGCTGCATCTACACTAGGGGTTAGGTCAACCAACCTACCTCACACAGGGTGAGAAATTTTTCATAAACCCGTTTGATGAAGCAAGGTTGATCCAATTATTAGGTTTTTTGAAAAGTTTCCCCAACATTAATTTTATAAAAGCTGTACCAATTCAAATTTATGACACTGCCACAGGACACACCACTCACCGCCAGACTGGTACCTCCTCCTGGTATACTGGAGATTAGCTCAAGGTGGAGATCCCTCCCATCTGTGATTTACACACGATCACTCTGTCTCTGCTGTCTGCCTGCAACTCCTCTCACAGCCTCAGGAACCCCAGTGTCCTCTTCATGGCTCAGCCCTCCAGGCATGTTACTGTCCATGTTCCCCCCTTCCAGGGAGGTTTAGCACCTCAATAGTCCTAGGCAGTCTTCCCACTCACTGCCTCTGTGCCCCTCACCCACTGGCTGGCCAGGGAACCCAGACCACTCATCTTTTCCAGGTTCCAACCTAGGTTCTGTCAGCTCAGCAATCTGAGCCATCTCTCTTTATAGCCTCACTGCTATAACCCTGGGCTTCTTCCTACTGCTGGTTCCCCTTTTCTTCCTGGGCCTACCAGTTCCTAACAGGCTCCTCCCTTTTCTCAGGAAGAGAATTCAATATCTACTCACTCCTCCCTTTCTTCTGAGAGTGTGTCCACCTTTTCCCAGCAGCTCCTGGGCTTTATAAGCCCCACCTGTGAGCCTCCTTAATCAGCTGCCTATTGTTTTAATTAGCCCATCTGGCCTGCATTAAACCCCCCTACAGGATGAGTGTGGGATAGTCACCCCATCACAGACACAAGGGCCCTGCTTCAGTAAGAGATTTCCATGCACCAGGAATGCAGCATTAGGCCCAACATGCAGCACTGGCTAGCTCAGACAGGGGCTTGGTAGTAGAATATGAAGTGTTTTTCTTTGTCAGGTCATCCGTTAAAATCTAGCTCAGGTTGGTAGTGACTGGAAGTTGAACCATTAGATGGCTGTTTAGACTATGTGAATGAGACAGTCTTACCAGTCCTTGAGAGATAAGTATCCACAGCACAGAACAAGTGTGGGAAAGCTTGTGGTGCCCTTTCTGTGCCTATACCTATTATGCTGACAAATAGAGAACTCCAGCGTCCAGGGCTTCATTCCAGCACCTTTCACCGGCATTATGTTCCCTGAAAAGAAACTGAGAATAAAGGCCTGGTATTCCTGAGGTGGAGCACTTCTGACAAATCAGGCCCTAAATGTGTAAGTGTTCAGTGGCCTATGGGAAACGAACTGATCGTTTCAAGGCCATTCCTAATGGCCAACTACCCACTTTGCCACTACAGCTGTTGCTAACTGATACTCTTTGGGGAAGACTCAAGGGCTAAGCACTGAACTGGCCCGGCCCCTGAGACTGATCTATCCTCTCACCCGTGAAAGTGAATCCTGTCAAGCAAGGACTGAGGCAGAATGGTGAGGGGAAACCCAAACTGCTCTCTGTTCTAAGGGGAAATAGAAGACTTCCATGTCTGGGGCTGCTGACTCAGTACTTATATTTACTTTAAAAATCTCTGGCTGCATTAAATGCCCCAGAGGAGGCTTAGGAATTTATCCTGAAAAAAAATATTCTTTGGCTTGTATTGAGGGAATAATTTTATGCCTGATCCAAAGTCCATTGAAGTCCATGGACAAACTCCTGCTGGCTCAAATGGAGTTTGGATCAGGTTTTTTTATAATCAATTCCTAAATGAACTGTGTGCGCACTGTAGTTGTACTCTTGGTATGTCTATAACAGATTGTTCCCATTTGTTTCCCCCAGTTTAATTTGCATAGAGAAACTGTTTGTTATTTTTATGTAGAGAAATAAAACAAAAAAAGAGCCACAAATGTATGTGTGATGGAAATAATACTGATATTTGTTTTATACCACATTATTCAACTACAGCAAGGCCCATCTTTTGCTTACGTGAGTAACTTAGACTGTTCGATGTGTGTTAAAGGCACTGAGTGTAGATCTGCATGCTATTGTTGCACCAAAAAAATTAAGATTTTTGTTGAAATATATAATTCTTGTTTCACATGACAAAAAGCAACAATAGCACCAATGTTCACGTGTATTAACCCTAACTGTGTCAAGCTCCAGGAAAAGAGGAAGTCTGACACAGAGGGTTGTCTTTCAAGTGTCACCATTTTCTATGCGTGTGTGTGTATCCAGATTTTCATAGTTTGAATGAATTTTCCCACGATCCTGAAAGAGCCAATCAGCCTGAAATTTGACCATATGCTTTCTGAATGAAAGTACCCAGAGACTTTCTGTGCTTCAGGTTGAACTTTTTAGGACTGTTGTGAAATAATTCCCAAACCATCACAGTGTGTGATTGATTTGTAACTCTGCATGCTTTCCATTTGATATTGCTTATGATTCTGCATTTTCCTACAACCGTGGAGAATTATGCATGTCTGAAAAATGTTGCATGCTTCCCAACTTGCTCCTAGAATTAGTAATAGTACAAAAGGGTTTCAGTGTGTCTTCTGCTCTTTTATTAGTGTGGTTCTTGAGAAGCAATGTTGCTTGTGAGTTTCCACTCAAATTTAGGTTAAGATTGAGGATCATGTTAGAAGACATATCAGAGGTTAAACTATGGGCTGTTGTTGTTGATTGTATTTAATATTTCATTTGACAAGCTGCTTTGAAATTTCTCATCTAGTTTCTATCTACGATGGACTAAATTCACTGCTAGTGTAGACAACTGAGGTTAGTGCTTACACTAGCTGCACATTTGGAATCTATGGGCTGGTCTAGTCTTGGGGGTAGGGTGGGGTGCGGGGGAATCAATCTAAGTTATGCAACTTCAGCTACGTGAATAACATAGCTGAAGTTGACGTACTTAGATTGATTTACCGTAGTGTCTTCACCACAGTGAGTCGACTGCTGCTGCTCCCCCGTCAACACTGCCTGTGCCTCTCGCCGAGCTGGAGTACAGGAGTCGACAGGAGAGCGCTCGGGGATCGATTTATCGTGTCTAGACTAGACGCGATAAATCGATCCACGCTGGATCGATTGCTGCCCGCCAATCCGGCCGGTAGTGAAGACATACCCTATGACTAGATAACCAATGATTTGTACTGTACAGTGTAAGCCACGCTAGGAAAGTATAGGTCTTTGTGCCATTCTAATGGCTGACCCAAGGCTCTGTCATAGCTCTCCACTAATGAAGTTGCTTCTTTAACTCAAGCAGTGGAGGGCTATGCTTACAGTGCTCTAGAACACAGGTTCTCAACCTTTTTCTTTCTGAGCCCCCGCTCCCTCTAACATGCTATAAGAACTCCATGGCCCACCTGTGCCACAACAACTGTTTTTATGCATATAAAAGCCAGGGCACACATTAGTGGGTAGCAAGCAGGGCAATTGCCCAGGGCCCCATGCCACAGGGAGACCCACAAAGCTAAGTTGCTTAGGCTTCGGCTTCAGCCCTGGATAGCAGGGCTCGGGGCCCCGGGCTTCAGTCTCATGTGGTGGGGCTTTGGCTTTCTGCCCAGCAAGTCTAATCCCAGCCCTGCTTGGTGGACCCCCTGAAACCTGCTCGTGGCCCCACAGGGAGCTCTGGACCCCTGGTTGAGAACCACTGCTCTAGAAGGTCGTAGGATCAAACCCTGCTGTTGGCACAACTGGGGTTGTTATAATGGCAGAGTATAATTGGAAAGAATTGCCCAACTCACTGCAGCATGGTAGCAGCCTTGCACAACGAAGCGCTCGTGGTTTTATTTCCAGGCAGTTATTTTTCCTCTAGGGCTCTTGAGTTAGCTAATCTCTATTCCTTTTCTTCCAAACTACTAGCTAGATATTATCATAATTCAGCCTGATTGAGACCCTTAGCTGAACAGTCAGGAGTCCTACACCTATACACCAACCATGTCCAAACAGAAGAGTTTAGCAAGGTGTTAATGAACTGTTGCCTTTTCTATGGTCAGGCCTCCTCCCTGACACACATAGTGCAGGGCATCTATGAATGACAGTGATGGTGTTTGGATAGGGTTGCCAGGTGTTCAGTTTTTGACTGGAACGCCCAGTCAAAAAGGGACCCTGGCGGCTGCAGTCAGCACCACCAACTGGGCCATTAAAAGTCCAGTTGGTGGTGCTGCAGGGCTAAGGCAGGCTAGTCCCTACCTCCTGCATCCCAAACCCCTCATCCCCAGGCCCATCCCAGAGCCCGCACGCCCATCCCAGAGCCCGTACACCCTCCTGTACCCCAACCCCCTGCCTTAACGCGCAGCCCCTCCCCAACTCTGAATCCCTCGGCCCCACCCCCCAGCCTGGAGCCCCCTCCTGCATGTCAAATCCCTCATCCCCAGTCCCACCCCAGAGCCTGCACCCCCCCAGCTGGAGCTTTCACCCCTTCCTTCACCCAACTCCCTGCCCCATCCCAGAGCCCCCTCCTACACCCTGAACCACTCATTTCTGGCCCCACCCCAGAGCCCGCACCCTGAGTTAGAGCCCTCCCCCCCTCCTGTATCCCAACCCTCTGCCCCAGCACAGTGAAAGTGAGTGAGGGTGGGAGAGAGCAAACCACCGAGGGAGTAGAAATGTAATGAATAGGGATGGGGCCTCAGGGAAGGGGCAGGGCTAGGGTGTTCAGTTTTGTGCAATTAGAAAGTTGGCAACCCTATGTTTGGAATGAGAGGGAGCTACCCTTGCATCAGGGATGGCCTTATAAACAGAGATGTATACAGAGTGTGCATTTTTCTGTTTCATGGCAAGTGGTAGTTTCCTATGTTATTTCCTCTGGACTCAGTCCAAATGTTGCCTTCATTAACTGTTAGAGTAATTTACATTGTTAAAAAAAAAATTAAACTTTTACAAGAAATTTCTGCTTTAAAAGCTATGTTTGAAGTGGTATACAGAGCATTGTATAAAGAGTTGCACATAGCAGGAGAAATATCAAAGACTAGGACACCTGGAAATAAAGGTTAATACGGATTTAGAATATGACAATGAATGACTGTAGTATAAATGAGGAGGAGGAGGAATTCAGATGCAAGTGGCCTCAGGCAGAATTACTTATTGTTAGCATCATTGTGCTAGAAGTAGGATTAAGTTCATATTTGCTTTCATTGCATGATTTGCTTAATTCACAATTACTAATCAAAATTAACAATATAACAGTGTGTTTAAGTTTGCATGGGAATTCATGGTCATATTTTGAAATAAAGTAATGCATTTCCATATTCAACCTAAATAGCCCTGCATGTAATGTGATTAATAGACTTGGTGTAATCTACTTTGTATCTTTGTGCTGCATTACATTAAATGTATTCTCAGCAAGTTTTTTCTAATTACATCATTTTCTATCATGAGATCTCAGTACACTAACGTGGAAAAAAAAAGTCAGCAGGTTCTAAGTATTTTTGGTAATAAAGTAAAAATATCCATCTTTGACCCAGAATGACCCTTTTCATTAAGGCAAATCAGTAATGACGCTAAACAGATAAACAGACTTTGATCTTCAACAAGCAACAACACTGGAAAAGGGTCTTATTGACTTTGTGTTCAGAACAGCAGTAGACTGCAGTGCACCATTATGTAAACACAAAGATTACTAGAAGAAAAAAAATAAATTTACATGGAGTGCAAAAATACACTTAGGCTTAAATCATCTTGAGTTTCTCAGATATGTGCATTTTCTGTTTTCATTTAAATAACTGATTAATTCAAGGTTAACTTGAGTCTGCATGAATTTTAGGGTGAGCTGGAAAAGCAGCTTCTTCAGGCAAATCCTATTCTTGAAGCTTTTGGCAATGCCAAAACTGTGAAGAACGACAACTCCTCCAGATTTGTAAGTAGTATAAATGCTCCCTGTGTGTACGATGTTTCTCATCAGTGCCCCATAAAGACAAAGTGTGCAGATGGCTAAAAACCCTCAAACATTGGGGGAGTTTTTTTTTAAAAAGATTCTCCATAATTACTTCCTTTAAAGAAGGGATTTAGGATTTCTCCCTGAATCATTATTTTGGCGTGTTAGAAAAGAATAAAACAAGCTAAAAGTTGGCTGTGTCATAGTCTACTCAACGTTTAGCAGTACACGCACCTGGCCTCTGCCAGAGCTATTTGGCTAAATATTCACTTTCAGAACATTTTGCCAACAAGATCAGTTTTCTTCTTCTGGCATGACTTAGGGCTGGTCCACACTAACCCCCCACTTCGAACTAAGATACGCAACTTCAGTTATTTACGTAGCTGAAGTCGAACTATCTTAGTTCGAACTTACCGCGGGTCCACACGTGGCAGGCAGGCTCCCCCGTCGACTCCGCGTACTCCTCTCGCCGAGCAGGAGTACCGGCGTCGATGGTGAGCACTTCCGGGATCGATCGGAGATCGATTTATCGCGTCTAGACAAGACGCGATAAATTGATCCCAGAAGATCGATTGCTTACCGCCGGACCCAGAGGTAAGTATAGACGTACCCTTATTTAGCAGGAGTCTTAACATGTGAATTAGTGACTATAGGGAAGAGAAGGGGAAATCATGAAGTTTCAACTTGACATTATCTAAGTCTTCTCTTGGTGAAGTAGTAACTTCTGTGGGAGCAGCCTTAACCCAACCTTTCCTCCTCGTGTGCGTGTGTGATATTGTGGTGGCTGCCATCTTGACCAACACACTGGGTATTGAACCCGGCACTTGCAGAACTAAAAAGCACAAGCTTGAGTTAAAGAGCCAAGGCTCTATAATTAGGGACTGACTATAAGTTGATTGGGCACAGAGGGGGATACATAACACACACTCATAAGCAGGCTACGCTAATTCAAGGTTTTTTTATTATTGCAATACACTACTAAGATAAGATAGTAAAGTGGCTTTCACAATAAATACCCGTGACAATAATAAATTATAAAAATGAGTGTGAAAATCCCAAGAAAATCAGACTACTGTTCTCAAATGTGCACGAGCCTTAAAATAGACTAGATTTTATTCTCAAAACTGCCCACTTCCTTTCAGTAACCTTCCCATTCGGCCAGTTTTCATATTGAATAATTTAGTCTCATATGGAGCCAGGATCTTTGATTTCACTGGCTTGGATTGTCTCATTTATTTCTGAAAAGAGTCTTAAAATAGATGATGCTTCTGTGTAAAGATAGCGCCATGATCATGTGTATTCTTTCACGGATAATAGATATTAAAATAAAATAAAAATTCTGATTATTTTTAATTATTAAAGAGTTGGAGATGCAAGATCTCAGATTAATTTACATGTTAAAAACAAACATTTGCATCCAAAAATCAGAACTTTAATAGGAGGTAGAAATGCTACAACAGTGGAAGGCTTATAAAATAACTTGACTCAAGCCTAAAGTATTTTACTATTAGCTTAGCTATAACTTTGAAGTAAATGAAAGTAGTAAGAATTTTAATGGTCGCTAACATTCAGCCTGTTTGGGTGTAATCCCCTGTTAGCCCTTTAGCGAGGCTCATGCTCCTGACCTAGCTTGTGAGGTATCAGGTTCAGTTCCCAGTGACAGCCAAGATAGTGGTAGTTATATCTGTACCCTGATCAGCATGTGGAGGGTTCTCTCTTGTGTTGAAGAATCAGCTGCTGCCACAGTATTTCCCTGCCTGTCCCCCCAACTCTGAAGATACCTTTCTATGGCTCCAGGGATCTGTGTTGAAGAGAAAGAAGGGATTCACACCATCCCCCCACTGGCCTTGCAGAAATCAAAGTGGAACTATAAATTCTCTGGCCACTTGCAGGATCCATGGGGTTTGTGAACTGGCCCCCAGCCTGCCAGACCTGGGTCCTTCCTTTTCACACTACCCAAATGAAACTGAGGCAAATCTCTGCAAGGAGAACCTCAGAGACTTGCTTCCCTTCAGCCTCCTGCCAGGAGTTTTGCTACTGAAGGCAGCAATTGGGCCTGTTATTACAGAGCAGACAATGTTGTAACATGCCTCTTAAAATATGCTATAAAACACAGAAAGAGCCCAAACCATGTCCTCTTCTCATTGACAGGGTAAGTTCATCCGCATCAATTTTGATGTCACCGGCTACATTGTTGGAGCAAACATAGAAACTTGTATCCTTTTCAGTGAGCTTCATGTGAAAGTAACTAGGGGGAGCAAAAGGATGTAACATAAACAGACTCCCTTGCATGTCTAAGAAAGGCAAATATTACTAAGACTGATATAAACAAAGGGCCGGGAGGGAAGTAGCTCCATTTATGCTGATACCAATTTTGCAGTTTGTCTCACTCTCATGTTTACATTTTCTGTTCAGACTAATCAGTTTGTTTTCTCAGCTATCAGGACAAAGCACACTATCTCCCACGCAGCGTCTCAGAAAATACTGACAGAACATCCCACCCAATCAGAGTAGACTTTACTGTCAGAGTCTCAGTCAAACAAGCCATGTGTTATGGTGAGAAGTCTTGTGATTAAGACCCCCGACTTGGGAGATCTGGGTTCGGTTTCAGCTCTGCATCTGTGTGACGGGGGCAGGTCACTTACTCTTGTGGCTTAGTTTGCCCCATCTGTAAAAGAGGGCTAATACTTCCTTGCCTCTCAATGGGGCTGTGCAGATAAATTCATTGTGTGTGAGATG
This sequence comes from Chrysemys picta bellii, assembly GCF_011386835.1. Lineage (NCBI taxonomy): Eukaryota > Metazoa > Chordata > Testudines > Emydidae > Chrysemys > Chrysemys picta. The sequence goes on along the minus strand of NC_088800.1, from coordinate 68,880,848 downwards.
CTTAGGTACTATGGCGTTGAGGCCCATGTAAGTACTAAAATAGATGGACTCGAAGAAAACACTAGTGATAATATGCTGTTGGAGACGGTCTTTTGTAGCGTCTACTACAACGAGGTCCTAGTCCATGACTGGGGTGCCATCGCAGTACCACTAATCCATAAGACATTTACTTTTTCTTCAGCAAAGTTACAATAGGAAAGATGCAGGAGTCAGGATTAAACCGACAAGAGGTGCTGTCCAGCAGGAATGTATTGGAATCATCTAAAATTCCCTTCCCCTTGTTAAACTTCTCCTGCCAAACTGATGGGAGGATTTCCATTCCTCCGGAGTCACCTTGTCTGCATATGTACTGCTAACCCAGCCTTGCCAGACATGACTTATCCTTGGGGCTCATCAAATATTTGTTCCCTGCCAATGTTTCTGGCACTGGAGCGCACCACCTAGATCCAAATGCTGGACATTTGCAAACAGCTTTTCTGATGCAGATGCTGCAGATTCCCCTACCTGGTCTGCACATCCTTTCCCCCGCCTCCTCCATTTCAAATGGCAGACTGAGGGTATGTCTACACTGCAGTTAAAAACCTGTGGCTGACCTATGTCAGCTGACTTGGGGGCTTAGGCTAAGAGACTCTTTCATTGCAGTGAAGATGTTCAGGCTGGGGCAAACTTTAAAGTTTTTGGCTTATGAACTAAAGGTCTGATCCTGTTCCTTCAGAAAACCATGGTGTAGAGCCAAGGGCTTAAAATTACTGCACTATTCTTCACAATTCTTCATTTGCAGATCCTGTGCCATATGTACGTGTTGCCAACTCTAATTTTAGCAGATTAGATATTCATTAAAACTAGGGTTACCATATTTCAGCAAGCAAAAAAGAGGACGGGAGGAGCCCCGCCCTAGCCCCGACCCTGCCCCTCCCACTTCCCGCCCCCCCCAGAACCCCCAACCCTCCCCCCGTTCCTTGTCCCCTGACTGCCCCCTCCTGGGACCCCTGCCCCTAACTGCCCCCCAGGACTCCACTCCCTATCTAAGCCTCCCTGCCTCTTGTCCCCTGACTGCCCCAACCCTTATCCACACCCCCACCCCCAGACAGACCCCTGGGACTCCCACGCCCCATCCAACCACTCCCCACCCCCTGACAGCCCCCCCCCAGAACTCCCAACCCATCTAAACCCCTCTGCTCCCTGTCCCCTGACTGCTCCGATCCCTCTCCCCACTCCTGCCCCCTGACAGCCCCCCCCAGAACTCCCAACCCATCTAAACCCCTCTGCTCCCTGTCCCCTGACTGCTCCGATCCCTCTCCGCACTCCTGCCCCCTGACAGCCCCCCCCCAGAACTCCCAACCCATCTAAACCCCTCTGCTCCCTGTCCCCTGACTGCTCCGATCCCTCTCCCCACTCCTGCCCCCTGACAGCCCCCCCCAGAACTCCCAACCCATCTAAACCCCTCTGCTCCCTGTCCCCTGACTGCTCCGATCCCTCTCCGCACTCCTGCCCCCTGACAGCCCCCCCCAGAACTCCCAACCCATCTAAACCCCTCTGCTCCCTGTCCCCTGACTGCTCCGATCCCTCTCCCCACTCCTGCCCCCTGACAGCTCCCCCCCAGAACTCTCAGCCCCCCACCCCGCTCCTTGTCCCCTGACTGCCCCCTCCTGGGACCCCTGCTCCTAACTGCCCTCCAGAACCCCACCCCCTACCTAAGATTCCCTGTTCCTTGTCCCCTAACTGCCCCCTCCTAAGACCCCCCCAACTGCCCCCCAGGACCCTACCCCCTACCTGTACCCTGACTGCCCAAAACTTTCTCCACTCCCCCCAAAAAGCCCCCCCCCCGTTTCTTGACTGCCACCTCCAGAACCTTCCTGCCCCCTGGCCCCCTTACCCTGCTGCTCAGAACAGGGTGTTGGGCTCTGTGCGAGCCAGACACGTGGCTGAGCTCCCCAGCACAACAAAACCGGGTCCCTGGCCCTGCACAACAAAACCCGGTCCCTGGCCCGGACCGGACTGCAGGGGAGAGCTGCCCTTGTATCAGCACAAAGTGCTCTCGCTCCCGTTTTGCTACGCTGCATGGCAGAAACCGCTCCCAGTTGCAAAAGGGGAGGGCTGCACTTTGTGCTGATACACTTGCTCAGAATGCAGGGCGGATCCGGCTCCTCTACAGCTGCTCCGGAGTCCAGCCCGGGACTTCCCTGCAGCCCTCCCAGCCGCTCGGTCTGCTCTGCCTGGGGGGGAAATCCCGGACATTGTGAGTGCTTTACAAATTCCCCCCGGACGCTATTTTTAGTACAAAAAGGAGGACATGTCCGGGTAAATCCGGACGAATGGTAACCCTAATTAAAACAGTTTTTTATTATTATTTTTATATCTATTACACAAACCTTGAGAGCAGTGCTTCTGGAAAGGTGCTGAAGACACTGGTTGATGTTGAAAGATTTAACCCATCCGGGAATCAGATCCTAGTATACTCTTGAGGAAGAAGGGCATCACAGCATGACATGACAGATATCATGTAAACTATTCAGATTAGGCCTGGTTCTGTAAACATCTAGGCCTACACATAATGAATGCTACCATGTTTAGCGTCATTGATGAGATATAAAATGGGACTATTCATGGTAGTAAGCACTCAACCGAGCATTCATATCACTTCTTGTGAGTATTTCAATTGACATCATTAATAAGCACTGCATATGGAAGCGAGTGATTGCAGAATCAGACCCATGTTTGTTAGACAATCCAACATGTGCCACTGATTGTACTAAGGCAATTGGCAGTGTTAGGATGCACTGAGTAAAATATGCCAATAAGATTTTTTTTTTAACATACATAACATCCAGATTTGCTTGAAAAGTCTCGTGCTATTCGCCAGGCTAGAGATGAGCGGACATTTCATATCTTTTACTATATGATCGCTGGCACTGGGGAACAAATGAAAAGTAAGTTACTTTCTTAAGCTGAACTATCTGAGCAGAGGTTGTGAAGGGCTGGGTTACGTAATTGATCTTAATGTCTGAAACTGTAATTTCATTCAATCCTTGTTATAAGTAATGAGTTCCTTGGCTGTTCTAAACAATTCTACTCAAGAGTTGTAGAAATGTCCCAACTTATGTGCATCTATAACTGGTGGTTTGCAGTTCGCAGGTCACCCCAGCGCAAATAGAGCAGGTGCAAGTCTCCAGGTCTAAAAAGGCCTACTTCTAAAATGAGTAGAAATATGGAATTTTTTAGAAAAACATTATATTTGAAAAAGCTTGATGGAAACAATGGATCAGATCCCAAATGGTCAGGAAGTGCACAGCACTGCTCAGGGATATAGTGTACGCCTGGCTTTTAGGATCATTCCCGCAATCAGGAATTGCCAGGCCAAAGATGCCCTGGCTATGCCCTCTTTCCTATAGCCATTCCACCTTCACTGGCAGCTGTGAGAATACATTTTTAAAAGCTACTAGTGAATGGAGGCACCCAAACTCACTAGTAACTTTTGAAAATTTAGGCCATGGTAACTCTACACCACCCAAAATTCCATATACAAGGGAAATCCCCAGTTGGCAAACCACTGTTTTTTTTTGTCTGCTTTGCATCAGGGGAATGGACTTAACAGTCCAAAGATTTGAGAATTTAAAAGCAGACTTTATACTCTGAATAATCGATGAGATTCTGATTTCTAGTATGGGTGTGTGTTAAATTATCTTTTCTCTAAGTCGATTTTTTTCTTCACCTTTTATAGAGGATTTATTGCTGGAAAGTTTCAACAACTATACCTTTTTATCTAATGGCAACGTGCCTATTCCTGGTCAGCAAGATGATGAGATGTTCCAGGAGACCTTGGAAGCCATGGCAATTATGGGTTTTAATGAAGAGGAGCAGCTTGGTAAGAATTGCTAGCAAGCTTTAGGTCAAGTAAAGCACATAGAGCAATAAGTTGATGCTTGTAAAAGTAAGAAATATTGCTGTAATCCCTGTGCACACATGTACAGCAATGGATTCTTCTCAAGATGTGCCACTATGTAAGCTGCATGTAAATGAACATCTAGTTTCATATTAGGAAGTTAATTTTATTCAAGCCTCATGTCCTGGCCTCTCTGGAGATGCATTGTCTTGCCACTGGACTGGGAACCAAAAATCCCAGAGTTCTGAACCTCTATCTCAGGTTTTGTCTATACTTACGCGCTGGTTCGGCGGCAGGCAATCGAACTTCTGGGTTCGATTTATCGCGTCTTGTCTGGACGCGATAAATCGAACCCAGAAGTGCTCCCCGTCGACTCCGGTAATCCTGCTCGGCGCGAGGAGTACGCGGAGTCGACGGGGGAGCTTGCCTGCCGCGTCTGGACCACAGTAAGTTCAAACTAAGGTACGTCGACTTCAGCTACATTATTCATGTAGCTGAAGTTGCGTACCTTAGTTCAAATTGGGGGGTTAGTGTAGACCAGGCCTCAGATTCACCATCTGTCAAATGGGGTAATACCTGTCTCCCTTCAAAGTGTGCTTGTGCTCGAAGGACTAATGCCACTCCATGTTTCCTTCTACTGCATGCTGAGGAGGTGAATAAAACCACACAACTCCCATGGAAAGGGATCCAGGGTTTTCCCACAGAGGAAATCTTCCCAGACATACAGTTGCCTCTGTTCCATCTGCAAGAATAACATGGGAACTTAACACTGTATGATCACGGGAGATATAAGCAGATGGATAAGAGATGATGTTGGAGGACAGCTGTACTACATAGCATGCTCTCTTCTCCATTGTGGGCCATGTAGCATGCAAAGCAGAATTAGTTAGTGGTACTGGAACAGCATTAACGCCCCACAAAATCTCTGTAGGAGATGATATAACACAAGCACTGGTCAGCAGCTAACAGCCTGGTGATTAAATTGCTCATACTGCCAATGCTTGAGGAAAACCCCTAAAAAACCAGGAGACCGCTTCTCTATGTGTCAGTCTGGCTGGTGATCCATGGGTTTTGGGGTCAGCGAGGCCAATAGAACCCTGGCAAATAGCCATTATCAGCCTCACCTCAGCTCTCTAACCATTTCATACAAAAAGAAAGGGGGAAGGATGATGCAGCAGGAAGTCTAGGGTGAATGTTGGCTTTGCTATGCAAGGAGGCCTAATTGATTATATGTTTGAAAACATTGATAAAAATAGAAATTGCTATGTAAGCACTATATGGTGTTCTAGGGTGGAGGTTTTCAAAAACACTTAGCATTGGCCTAATTCTGTCCCCACTGAAATAATGGCTAAACTGAACATATTTGAAAATCCCACCCGGAATATGATTAAACTGGCAAGAGTTCCATTACTGAAAATGGAATAAGTTATAAGATGAGAAGAGTTACTATGTACATTAGAATGAGAAAATAAATTGTATTAGATTATATACAAAATATAATGCATAGAACAAACACAGATATGTAGTGCATACGTATCTTAAATGTGGATCACCTGAAATTACATTTTTTTGCTGTCTGTGTAAGTGACGAATTACAAAGGTTTTTTTCATCAGTGTCAGAAGTGACAAATCCCATGAGAGCTGCTTGGTGAGGGAACATTACATGCATTCCGAACCCATTTGAATGCCAAACCATCAATATAGTTGTCAACATCCAGTAGTATTTTAAAAATTGGGCCTTGAAAGGTAAAACATGGCTATTAAAGGACAGACTTTTAAGCATCCCAGCTGGCAGAACTCCACACATGATCACTACTAATGACCATTTAAAGCTAGTTTTTAGGCACTTTCCAACAAAGATGACCAAAAAAAAAGTTGCAAAATATTATGACTTAAATTTGAAGGAATTGGGCCTGCCTGGAGCAGTTAATACTAGTATTATCTGCAGGTTCAGGACAGAGGGAAATGAACAACCAGCCTAAATTATCTTGAAAATGTACACAAATGCAGACATAGAAGAACCCTCTTAACTGTCAGTTTGTGGTTTTAACTGTCATTACACTGTATGTGTGCTTCTCCCCCTCCCCGCTTCCCCTTTCCTCCCCAGGTTGTGTTAGTCTTCATACCTGAAGTGACACCTGGTGGCCAGGACAATGGAGATCTTATTACTGACTACATCGATCAAAACTGAGCCTGTGAGGTGCTGAGAACTCCATCAGCTCCCACCGATTTCATTAGGAACCGAGGGTGCTAAACCCTGCATAGCAGCAATTTAGCACCTCTCCCGATTGGATTCAAAAGTGTCTATTTTAGTAAAGGTGGCAGGTCTTGTCTCCCATCAAGGCATGCAGGAGGAGATGATGCCTGCACCTCTCACTGGCATCAATAGTAATTCTTTGTATTGATCCCTTAATCCCCCATGCTTGGACCCCCAAAATATGAACCTGCTGAAGCATCATTCTCTGCTTGTACAAGTCTAGGAGTCTAGCAAAGAGAAGAATTAACCCCTGAAAGACAATCTGGTTTGTAAAGTGACAATGTATTTTAATATCTAAGGCGATGCAGTGTTATGTTAATGCACACTTTTGGAATTGCACTTTAATCAGATGTTTTGTATACTAAATACTTAGGCCCCAATCTTGCAAGACTTATACATGTGCTTCACTTTAATTCCATGGAACTGATAAGTTAACAAATCCTTTTGCTCTTAGAAGTATCTTAAGACAATTACTATAAAATAACATTCTACAGCACCATAGTTCCCAACCTATGGTCCTCAGAGCACTAAGTGGTGGTCGTGAATACCTGACATGGTGATGGCTGCTCTTCTTATATCCAGCTATTAAACTGTATTCAAAGTGAGCTACAGATACACCACCTGCTTTTCTAACATGACTTCCCTGTGTAAGCAATTGCTTTAGTTGCTCCTGGTGCATCGCAGTCCAAGGCAGGGAGATGGCCCTGATCATCATAAACGGAAGGGGAGGTAAACCCATAAGAGACACTCTCTTAAGATATGGTCTACACTATAAAATAGCTGTTTAGGGGACAGTCATTTTGGATTATATGCCTATTATTTCTATTGATAGAATTCCTGACATTTTACTCTTTAATTTATTTTACAGCGATGCTGAAGGTTGTTTCATCTGTCCTACAGCTGGGTAATATTATCTTCAAGAAGGAGAGAAATACTGATCAAGCTTCTATGCCAGATGACACTGGTATAATTCTATCTCTTTAAAATTTAAATTGAAAACCATGAATAGCATAATAAAATGTCTGTGTCAAAGGTGGAGTCACTGCTTGTGCACACCCTCATAGTGTGGCATAATGTAGTGTAGCAGGCTCGCCTCAACCAGAAACCTCTGCTGACTTCAGCCCTGCCTCTTCTCACCACTCAGCCCGCCAGCCAGGTCACATTCAGTCTGACTCTTTCCAGGGTAACAGAGAATCCAACAAAACAATTGTCCAGTGACCTTACATCAGGTGTCTGACCCGCAACTCTGGGCCCTGTGGTCTTCACTCCCCTTGTCTCAAGGCTCTCCATAGCCCTTGCCCCTTGTCTCAAGGATGTGTGTGTGGGAGGGAGGTTTACACCACCTTTCCCCAGTCACTGGTAGGAGGGCCTAGGCCCTCCCTCTACAGCTCAGTACCACTGCAGTGAGCAGTCAAGTTTTGCTCCTTTAGACCCCTGGCTTCCTTGGCTTTCCTACCTTGGTCCGTCTCTAGGCCCCTTTTATCCTCTCTAGGCTCTACAATGTTCCTTCCAGCTCTTTAATGAGCAACACCTCCCAGGGCTTCCTCCCCAGAAGTCCAATTCCTACTCTCTTTCAGGGACCCCTGTATTTCCAGTGTCCCTCCTCCAGCCTCCTTTCTAGTCTGGGCTTCTTCTCTTTATAGTAACCACCCAGCTCCTCCCTAGCTGGGTCTTGACTTTAATTGGGCCTGACCCACTCTCCAGGTGCAACCAGGGGTGCTAATTGCTCTCTGATTCCTATTAATCATTTCACTGCCAGTGTGGAAACACACCCCATCACAGACTGTTAAGTAAATTGTAATTTGTACCAGTTTTCTCATTTTCATTGTTGATTTCCACTGATGCTGCAACTATTGAAAAAGAGATTCTGCACTTTAAATTAACAAAATTAACATGCATCGTATGTGGTGATCTTGAGTCCCTAGGTGGCTGAACAATGCATATGCTGCTGGTGTTGTGAATGACCCTTGTGGAGTCTCTTTTGCATATGCATGAGGAAGATATTTTAATGGAATGGAGGGATAATGGGTTCATCATTAGACATACTCCTAGCATAGACATTTATTGATCTACCATGAGAAAATCCAGTGTGAAATAGAATTTTGTTCTCTTGATTAAAGCTGCACAGAAAGTGTGTCACCTGATGGGTATTAACGTGACAGATTTCACAAGGGCAATCCTGACACCACGGATCAAAGTTGGACGAGATGTTGTTCAGAAAGCCCAGACCAAAGAGCAGGTATCAATTTGTGATCTCCTTAACTCTGCTAACTTTCTTCTTTAAAAATCGGTGTGTGTGTGTGGGGGGGGGGGGGGATGGGCAAACCTATCCCCTGCACCCCATTACTGTTCTATATTGAAGATAGGTTCTGATTTTGATTTGTTCATTCATTTCATATCTTCTTCCCTGCCCTGCTTTAATAGGCAGACTTTGCGATAGAGGCTTTAGCCAAAGCAACATATGAACGTCTGTTCCGTTGGATTCTTAGTCGTGTGAACAAAGCTCTGGATAAAACAAAAAGACAAGGAGCGTCTTTCCTGGGGATCCTTGATATCGCTGGATTTGAGATTTTTGAGGTATGTACTATTTGGCATAAGATGATCTGAACATTTTAACTTCCCACTTGTGTATTTCACTCTTTCGTTTTAGTCAGTCTCATTATCTGTCTTTTTCTAAAAGTCTTAAACCCTGATCCTGCTCTGAGAACCAGGCGGGCAGATCATCTGCAACTGCACAGCACCAAAGGGCTCTGTATGGATGCAGGGATCAACCTGCTCCATCCTCAGTGGAGGACTGGGGTCTTAAGCAGCGCACTAGACCTGTGTGGGGTGGGAATATACTGAACATTGTTCTGTGACATTTGTAAAGAGGCAGGTTGGGTACTCGGAAATTTAAGAAATGCAATAATTGGATTATAAACTCGTACTACTTCAGTGATAGAGGCACCTACATAAAACTATTGAGAATTACATTGAGTTGAGAAAACAAACTTAACTGTAGACCAACAGAACTCCACTGGCCATCACCTACAGTCCTCAGCTTAAACCTCTCCAACACATCAACAGTGATCTACAACCCATCCTGGACAATGATCCCTCGCTTTCACAGACCTTGGGAGGCAGGCCAGTCCTCGCTCACAGACAACCCGCCAACCTTAAGCATATTCTCACCAGCAACCACACACCGCACCGTAACAACTCTAACTCAGGAACCAATCCATGCAACAAACCTCGATGCCAACTCTGCCCACATATCTACACCAGCAACACCATCACAGGACCTAACCAGATCAGCTACAACATCACCAGTTCATTCACCTGCATGTCCGCCAATGTTATATATGCCATCATGTGCCAGCAATGCCCCTCTGCTATGTACATTGGCCAAACTGGACAGTCACTACGTAAAAGGATAAATGGACACAAGTTAGATATCAGGAATGGCAATATACAAAAACCCGTAGGAGAACACTTCAACCTCCCTGGCCACACAATAGCAGATGTAAAGGTAGCCATCTTACAGCAAAAAAACTTCAGGACCAGACTCCAAAAAGAAACTGCTGAGCTTCAGTTCATTTGCAAATTTGACACCATCAGATCAGGATTAAACAAAGACTGTGAATGGCTATCCAACTACAGAAGCAGTTTCTCCTCCCTTGGTGTTTACACCTCAACTGCTAGCAGAGGACCTCACCCTCCGATTGAACTAACCTCGTTATCTCCAGACTGATTCTTGCCTGCATACTTATACCTGCCTCTGGAAATTTCCATTACATGCGTCTGACGAAATGGGTATTCACTCACGAAAGCTTATGCTCCAATACATCTGTTAGTCTTAAAGGTGCCACAGGACCCTCTGTTGCTTTTAACTATAGCTGGTTAACTTAATGTGTAAGAGTTTAATGTAAATGTTCATGTAAAGCCAAAGTTAGAATAGTAAAATCTACTCCCTTATAATGTAACGATTATTGCTAATAAAAGAACTAGAAGATACAAAATGTTATCTTACTATTCAAATTTTTCTTGTACATTTATTTTTAAATGTAATAATTCAGTTCTTTCATCCCATTTTCAGGTCAATTCTTTTGAGCAATTGTGTATCAATTACACAAACGAGAAACTTCAGCAGCTCTTCAACCACACAATGTTCATACTGGAGCAGGAGGAGTATCAGCGTGAGGGCATTGAATGGAATTTCATTGACTTTGGCCTTGATCTGCAACCTTGCATTGAGCTGATTGAAAGACCGGTAAGATTACATGTCTTTAGGTGGGACAACATGGTGTAGGTTGGATAAGGGATGCTTATATCTCAGTTCAACAGGGGCTTTGTGTAACCTTAGACTTTTTGGCTCCATTATTTCAGAGTATGATCAATAATAACCTAGAGGAAATTGAAGGTGATTTTCTTTCATTGCATATGACTGATGTGTCTACTGCTTATGTTGCAGAACAACCCACCCGGTGTCCTGGCTCTCCTGGATGAAGAGTGCTGGTTTCCCAAAGCTACAGACACATCTTTTGTAGAGAAACTGTGTCAAGAACAAGGCAGTCATGCCAAGTTCCAGAAGCCTAAACAACTCAAAGACAAAACTGAGTTCTCCATAATCCACTATGCAGGAAGGGTATTGGACAGGACTAAGCTCTCTTACTATACAAAACTTGTAACTCTTTGATGTCCAAACAGTGAAATATACAGCCAAAGTGTGAGAGAGTGCCAAGAAATAGAATCAAAGGACTGAGAGTGACTTAGTTTGCTGGAATAAAAAGTGCTTTCATTCTGTAACATATAGAAAGCACTCAGAACTGATCTAATTTTGCTCCCATTGAAGTCCATCCCTGGTGAAATCCATTGATTTCAAGTTGAGCAGAGTTAGTCCAAAGCTAAGTGTTTCTCAAAAATGCCACTACTTTGGAGTCTCCAAACAAATTCACAAAGATAGCAGGAGTCCACTGATGTGGATATGGCAGGAGGATTGGGCCCCCCAAATATGAGTGCATTAACCTTTAAGAGCCACGCATGTACCAACCTTAATCCATGTGAGCAAATCCTATCTACACAGGGCATTTCACGTTATTGTTATTATTTGGATTGTTATCGTGCCCAAAGTTCCCAGTCAGGATCAGGGTCCTCACTATCAAAATTCCTGACTGAGAACAGATTTTTACATGAGTGATATTTTCTAAAGGTTGACTACAGTGCAAGTGCCTGGCTAACGAAGAACATGGATCCACTAAATGACAATGTGACTTCTCTGCTGAATCAGTCTTCAGACAAATTTGTGGCAGACCTTTGGAAAGATGGTATGAATCTGAACGCTAAGCTTGTAATGTTGTGTAAAGAGCTGTCAATCATCCTTTAGGACCTATTCTGATTGCTTTCTGTCCCTTATCAGTGTTAGGTACAAGGCATTAAAATCCTTTCCCCGAAACTTATTAAATCCTTAAACTGTACTCCTCAGAGACAGCATGTATGGCTTAAGCTCCATCAAATCAATTACTTGCTTAAAAATGCCATCCAAAAGATCATGAAAATGAAGATTCAGCATGTATTTGCTATTGAACATGTAACATTGAGCAGCTTATATTGATTTTACTTCTGAAGAGTGATCCATATCTCACTCCCACATCTCAAATGAGTGTCCCATGGGCATTGCTAAGGAGGTGTAATTTCACTGGCCTGTATGTATGATATTCTATTACATAGCACTTTTAATCTAAAAGAATCACAAGGAGCTGTACAAACATATGTACAATATAAACAGCAGAACCCTCATTTTTCCAAAGGACTTGGAGGATAACCCAAACATTGAGATAATCAGGGGAAATGACCCAGAAGGGAATGTGGTCCAGTGTGTGCAACACTGGGGTGGGAATCAGGAGGTGGTGGTGGGTAGTTTTCCCAGTTCTAACCTGCTTGATAATTCTACCCGTGTAGGGGTGTTGTGAGGTGAGCATAATGTTTGTAGGGTAGATGTAAACCCATATATAAGGGCTAAGTGTTCTATATTAATAGCCATGCATTCAACAGCACTGTATTCAGTCATCGGTCCCTAACAAGTTGTATTTTCAACATTGACACAAAAGTGGTAAACCTTACCAGATATTTAATCTTGCCTATATCTATGACTGTTGCTACTAAACTTTTATATAGTACCACAATATACGGTTAGATTATACTAGATTTTAATAAGATGTGCAATTATGCCAGAAGCAATGAACTTTGAAGACCGTCTGTCTGAGAGGTTCCATTCACCCTGGCTTTTATGTTTCAGTGGACCGCATAGTGGGGCTGGACCAGATGGCAAAGATGACTGAAAGTTCACTCCCTAGTGCTTCAAAAACCAAGAAGGGCATGTTCCGTACTGTTGGGCAACTCTATAAGGAGCAACTGACCAAGCTGATGACTACCCTAAGGAACACAAATCCAAACTTTGTCCGTTGTATCATTCCAAATCATGAAAAAAGGGTAAGTTCAAATGCTCAGGTTTCATTATTCTTGTCAAGTTCTAGTAACTAGAACAGTATACTGTAGACTCCACTGATTCCCAGACTTTTTACTAAGGAAATCCTATCCCAGCCTAATGCAGAGGGGAGGCTCCAGGAGTGGGGATGGGTTGGAGAGGAAGCTACCCCATACTCACCCCAAAATGGCAGCTCCTGTCCCTGGTGTTGGCATGGCTCTGAGCATTGTTACCTGGCACATGGGATCACAGCAGCACCCAGGTTTGGCCCAGCTGCCCCTAATGTCATGACAGAGGGAAAACCAGACCTCATTTGAGTGAGTGGCATTGCAACCTGGTGCACAGGGTCACAGAACCACTCAGATTTGGCCTGGTCACCCCTCCATCATGACAGAGGCGCAGCCAGGCCAAATTTGAGTGAGTGGCACTGTGAACTGGTGCACTGGATTGCAATGACAGGTCACAACACCTAGACAAGGGAGCCAGGCCCAGCCCCCGGGACAGGAGCCACCACTGTAGGGTGAGTGTGGGGCAGGATTGCTCTCCAAACCTGCCCCCTTGAGGCCTCCACAGCAGGCCCACAATCCATGTACAACTTTCCCATGACCCACTCGTAGATCATGACGCACTACCTGGAGAACAGTGTTGCAGATGACAGTATTATGGAAATATAGAAATGTATGGCTGGATGGGACCCTGAGAGGTGAGCAAGCCCAGTCCCCGATGCTGAGGCAGGACCAAATAAACGTAGACGATCCTTGACAGGTGTTTGTCCAACCTGTTCTTAAAACCTCCCCTGATGGGGATTCTACAACCTCCCTTGGAAATCTAGTCCAGAGCTTACATACCCTTGTAGTTAGAAAGTTTTACCTAAATCTCCCTTGCTACAGATATAGCCGATTACTTCTTGTCCTACCTTCAGGGACGCAGAGAACAACTGATCCCCATCCTCTTTATAACAGCCCGTAGCATATCTGAAAACTGTTATCAGTTCCCCCCTCAATCTTCTTTTCTCGAGACTAAACATGCCCAATTTTTTTAACCTTTCCTCATAGGTCATATCTTCCATTATAATGCTGTGCCAGTAATACACTTTCCAAACTTCTATCTTCCTTCCTCATTTATTTTATATGCTAAAACTGAAAATGTCTTTATTCCATAGGCTGGCAAACTTGATGCTCATTTAGTGCTGGAGCAGTTACGATGCAATGGTGTCTTGGAAGGGATTCGTATCTGCCGGCAAGGATTCCCCAACAGAATTGTCTTCCAGGAATTCCGCCAGCGGTAGGACACTGCTCTAGTACAATATGATTTGGAGTGTTGTAATACACATTCATCTGTGCTGAAACTAAGATTACGTCTGTGCTAAATAATCGGTTTTCCTTTTCTATGCCATTTCTGTTTACAGATATGAAATTCTTGCTGCAAATGCTATTCCTAAAGGATTTATGGATGGGAAACAGGCTTGTATACTGATGGTGAGCAGAATGTTTTCAACCAAAAATAATAAAGTCAGGAACATACATTTTACATGGAAATGGTTAATTTTTCTGCAAACAGTGTAAAAACCATTCCAATGAAAAGTATTTAAGATTGAACTGTAATGACAGAGTCCACAAAATATCCTTGTTTCCCTCCCAATAGATCAAAGCATTAGAACTTGATCCCAACTTGTACAGGATTGGACAAAGTAAAATTTTCTTCAGAACTGGTGTCCTGGCTCATCTGGAAGAAGAAAGAGACTTGAAAATCACAGACGTCATTATTGCTTTCCAGGCTCAAAGTCGAGGCTACCTGGCAAGAAAGTAAGACTGCGTTGTCAGAAACACAATAAAGTCTATGGCGATGTAGATCACGGAGCTTAGTTATCTACATTGCAACTTGAGGCTTTTTTTTTAAATGAGGTTTATGGTTATTGCGACATTTTGGGTGCCACTGTAATGCAAAGGTGTCTGTGCAGTACATGTATATAAGAAGACATACTCCTTCCCCTTAAGAATCTAATAAGATCAATTACATAGAATAGAAGTCCTTCAACTACTTACTGCAAGGACTGTCTTTTTGTTCTTTATTTGTATGGCCCCTGGCACAACAGGGTTCTGGTCCATGACTAGGAATGCTAGATGCTACCACAATACAAATAATAAATATAAATAATAAAGCTGATGCCATTTGTAAAGCGTTAAACCCCATTGATACAGAGCTTGGACCTGAAGCACTGGGCACTTGAGTCACCTGACCATACCCCCAAATAATTTTAAACCAACTAAGCACTCTAAGAGGTAAAAGCCCATTTTTTAAATATTAACAATAAAGGCTTTTTCCTTGGGCCCTGCCATCAAGGCCCTCAGACTTCTGAACGAACAACTTTAAATATGGTATGATTAAAGAATGATGGGCCAGAATAAAAAGCCTAGATCAGAGTGCCTGCATACCCAGGATTCTGGAGATGTCCATACTCAGATCTGGATTTTGTGGTTTGATCCCATCTCTACAATTAAGCCATTCTAAAAACAGCAGAATAAAATACTGAAAAGACAGACAAAATTACCACCTTTCTACGGGTACCACAAATAATGAGACACTTTTAAAGTGAGAGTTTGCACCAGACATCTCAAACTTTCACACAGATTTGTGCACCAGCGTTGCTTTGTTTGAAATGTATTATGCAGACGACTTGTGCTCACTGTTATCAGATTATTTGAAGGAAGTTGCTTTGTATTTAATTATAGGGCCTTTGCCAAGAGACAGCAGCAGTTAACAGCAATGAAGGTCATTCAGAGAAACTGTTCTGCTTACCTGAAGCTAAGGAACTGGCAATGGTGGAGACTGTTCACCAAAGTAAGTGACTGTCATTCAGTGAATTTCTCTTCAGCCTTCCAAATGAGAGAGATTGTCTAGGATTCTAAGTCAAGTTAGGAGGAAGGACTTTTACTGACCTATAGGGCCTGCTCCCAAGTCCGCTGTAATCAGTAAAAGTTACTGATTTCAGACGGTTTAAGATTAGGCTCATTGTCAGAAAGGTTTTGAACATATCTCTGGAATGTTATTAAAAGTATGGGTCATTCTGTCTTTATTCAGATGATGAAAAGAAAATAAGCCCCTGAAAAGGATTCACACAAGAAGAATTAGCATGTTTAGATCTTTAATTTCATATCAGACGTTGAAATGAGTTAGTGAAGAGGTGCCCTGCATCACAACTCCCCATCACATCTTGTTCGAATTGTCCCTTTTCATGATAAGTCTCATCAGAGAATCAAAGGACTGACATGACCCAAAGAATGAAATAGCCTTTTTAACAGAGAAGTGGCCTTTCAAGAGCGTTGCTGAAGCTCAGTGGTGTGGGGAAGCTTGTACTGGAACTGACTTTGCTGTATTGCTCCACTACCTTCATAATACAAAAGTTCGTCCATAGGGCTGTCAGTCTGGCATCTTGATAAATATTGCATTCACTAAAGTAAATGCTGAAAAGCAACATTCATACTTGTTTTTTCAGGTGAAACCACTCTTACAAGTCACCCGCCAAGAGGAAGAAATGCAGGCCAAAGATGAGGAGCTACAGAGAACGAAGGAAAGACAACAAAAAGCAGAGAGTGAATTAAAGGAATTGGAGCTGAAACACAATCAGGTGACATACAGTTGTGGACCACTGGAAACTTTATCAATTATTTTATTTTTAGAAGCTTATTAAATGTTACAAAATACCAGCAAAAGGGTCTATTCTCCTTATGCTTCTGATCCTCTTAACGTCAATGGACCTGAACCAAAGCACACTGCAGTCCACTGCCAGACTTCAAGAGCCTGGACCCCTAGACCTCCTATCAGTGTACTAATCTCTATTCAGTGGCAGTCTAGGAGAACCATGGAATCATAGAAATGTAGGGCTGGAGAGGAGCTCACAAGATCATCTAGTTCAGCCTCCTGCACTGAGACAGGACCAAGTAAACCTAGACCATCCCTGATAAGCATTTGTCTAAACTGTTCTTAAAAAGCTCTAATGATGAGGATTTCACAATTTACCTTGGAAACCTATTCCAGAGTTTAACTACACTTATAAAGCTTTTCCTAATATCTAATCTAAATATCTCTTGATGCAAATTAAACTGATTACTTCTTGTCCTACCTTCGGTGGACATGGAAAACAATAGGTCATAGTCCTCTTTATAACAGTCTGTAACATATTTGACTTAACACGTCGCCACTCAGTCTTCTTTTCTAAAGAGTGAACAAGCCCAGTTTTTTTAACCTTTCCTCAAAGGTCAGGTTTTCTAAACTTATTACTCTAGTTGCTCTCCTCTGGACAGTCTCTCCAATTTGTCCACGTATTTCTTAAAGAAAGCAGCACTGGGTAACTTGTGAGCTAAGTTTTAAATGCATATCCATTTATCTGCATAGCTGTGTGAAGAAAAGAATCTCCTTCAGGAACAGCTTCAGGCCGAGACCGAACTGTATGCTGAAGCTGAAGAGATGAGAGTCCGCCTAGCTGCTAAGAAGCAAGAGCTGGAGGAGATCTTGCATGAAATGGAGGCCCGGATTGAAGAGGAGGAGGACCGCAGTCATCAGTTGCAAACAGAGAAGAAAAAGATGCAGCAACAAATGCTGGTACTGTAACCTATGTACAGCTCATACAATTGCACCTCGCTGACAAAATTGGCAACTGCTGATCATATGACAGTAGCTGCTATATAGTACTTTGTGGAATATGTATATGCTACACCAGTGGTTCTCAAACGTTTGTATTGGTGACCCCCTTCACACAGCAAGCCTCTGAGTGCGACCCCCCCTTATAAATTAAAAAACCTTTTTTATATTTAACACTATTATAAATGCTGGAGGCGGAGAGGGGTTTGGGGTAGAGGCTGACAGCTCGTGACCTCCCATGTAATAACCTCATGGCCCCCTAAGGGGTCACAACTCCCAGTTTGAGAACCCATGTGCTACACAGTAGTAGGAATGCTTCTCTGCTGTTTTCACCTCCATGTAATTCTTTATAGTAGACAGGCATATTCTTCCCCATCCCAGTTTAAAATATTTAAAGAGTTTCTTTTCTAAATGGCTAGATTACTAAATCTTTCCTTCTGTATTGCCAAGACCCTTATGGGTCACCCATTTCTTAAAACTAGAAAAGCTTTTAATATGCCCACATAGGTTTGGGCAGGCCTAAAATAGGCCCTGTAGTACATTCATTCTAGAATTCATGTTTTTTGGGGCTTTTTTCCCACCAAAAAGGACCTTGAGGACCAGCTGGAAGAAGAAGAAGCTGCAAGGCAAAAACTACAACTTGAGAAAGTAACAGCAGAGGCCAAGATAAAGAAAATGGAAGACGACATTCTCGTAATGGACGATCAGAACAACAAGCTGACCAAGGTCAGTGTCCTGGGCCCAGTTTTCTACTTAGCGCAAAATCAATGTAAGATGAAAAGATCTCCTCTTCAGCTACGATGGTAACAATAACTTAGCACTTCATAGTCACATAGCTAGCAGACCATAAGCCCTTTGTGTCTGGAATGGGCTGGTGACAACGTTGCCATGTTTATCCTAGACAATTTAAAATCTTATTAAAAATCTAAATGTTGTTGGCCTTTTGAGTCCTCTAATGGCAAAAATATCTCCAAGCAAAAATCCCCATAGCAGTTAAGCAAGATCAGTGGAAACATTCCCCTTTAGCTCCTAGAAAGAGCAGACAGCTCCCCCTATGCACAAAACTCACTAATTCCTTTTAACTTGTAAAATTGTACGTAATCATCTAACTGTTGTTTAAATATATTACTGCTATGTCTTGATGCCATCTCCATGGATGTCCATACCACTTGCTTTCTAAAACAACTGAATACTAAGAGATAAAAGACAGCTGTACAATAACATTTGCTAAAGGATATCTGTGCATTCCTCCCAATCTGGGATAACTGGTATAACTTCTTATGCATCAAGCTAAGTATGTAGGGTCACCTCGTGCAGAGGGCCATCACTTCATGCACAACTTACCTCCTATTTTGAGGGCTTTAATTATGCATAGGCCTTGTGCTGGTCCTCTGGACAGAAGGAATTTCACCCATAAACTCTAAGGCCATGATTCAGAAATGCACTTGAAGTATGCATGTGTTAAAATACTTTCCTGAATCGGTGCCCAAGTACTTGCTAGCATAGAGTGGGTATAAAGAATCTAATAGTCTAGTTGATCTCATAGAAAGCATCCACCACTTTCGATCTCCTCTATAATCAAAGTGCTACATGACACTGTCAGGAAATGTCGCATTTAAAAAGATCTGATTTATTTTTTAGTGTGTACATTGGCATTTCATGGGCACAAATAATATATGTTCTATCTGTAAATGGAAACTTTTTTTTCTTAAGGAAAGAAAACTCCTTGAAGAGAGAATAAGTGATTTAACAACAAATCTTGCAGAAGAAGAAGAAAAAGCCAAAAACCTTACAAAGCTGAAAAACAAACATGAATCAATGATTTCAGAACTGGAAGGTATTGTAAACCAAAGGTGGTTTTATATCAATTGCTTATTTGAGTTGTATTTTTAAAAGACCTTTAAAAAAATAGAGACAATACATTTACCATCTAGGTTTTCTGAAATGCCGGAACATGAAATTCTGTAGTAATTACCAAATAAAATTTATTTTTAATGACAGCCCTGGGAGGCTCTTTCCAAGTAGGCAGAAATGTAATTTTAATTGTTTTGTATGTTTGTTTTTCACTTTTAATTTCAAATGGTATTTGCCAGATTCAGTATTCTGGGGCCAGTTAGAACTATGTATTACAATATTTATGAGAAACCCAGGCTTTCATTTATTACAAATCATTTTTTTTAAATCGTTAAGTCAGACAAAGGTAAAAGAGATGAACAGTTTCATTTGTGTGTCTTGGAGAATGAACCCAACCTACAAAAACTATGGGATGGGAACAATGCATAAGCAAAACAGAGGTCCCTATTTTGTTAGAGTCAGCACAAGAAAGAAAATATGGCAAAAAGTAGTGCTTCAGAATACTGGGGAGCAGAGAGTTCTGATTTATGGATGGACAGAAAGTAAAGTTTGGGTGCTAGTTGCAAGTCGCTAGCCCTTCACTACAAAAAGAAAATTGACTTGTATTCAGTGTATAACCAAATGGAGAAGTACAGTGACCTCACTGCTTTTCTGTGTATATGTACCTATGTTCAGGATCACTTTGAGAATTCCTTGGGCAGACTCACTACCCTGACAAGAATCCCCATTTTTTCAGTGCGACTGAAGAAAGAAGAGAAGAGCAGACAAGAACTGGAGAAAACGAAGAGGAAGCTGGAGGGAGACGCCAGTGATCTGCATGAGCAGATTGCAGACCTGCAGGCGCAGATTGCCGAACTGAAGATGCAGCTGGCCAAAAAGGAGGAAGAGCTGCAGGCCGCTCTTGCCAGGTATCCAACTCCACCGACAGAAGGGCCTGAGCTGAAACTCCAGATCTGGACATGCACACACCAATCCCCACCCACACTTTGTGAAAGTTCAGCTCTGAATCTGATCTCTGCACTTTGAAGTGCAGGTTATAGACAAAAATACACTGCAAATTACTACAAGTCTGCACCTGAACCATTCAAATGAATGGGCGGGGGAGGGGGGGCGTGTTTCCCATAGACTTAAATAGAAGCAGGATCCTCAGGCCATGAGAAATCAGGGCTTGAAATGTCATTGGCCACCAAGCCCCCATTGAGCAGTAAAATCCTTCCACACCTCAATATCCTCTGGGATACTGTCTTTCCATACAGGGCAACAATCATTTTCCCAAGCCTCCTCTCCCCTCCCTTCCATATCTCTTTCCTGCATTGGGGGCCCAGTTTCTTACATGTCAAACAGTTGAGAAAGTCTTACTTTGCAGATACCAGTGATCATCCCAATTGTCTATGTCATCCAAGAGATGAGGACATCACATCTACTTCTGTCATTCTCTCTCCATGCTGGTTAGGACTGTTTGCACAATGAGCTAAAAGATGAACCTAGCACATACCTTCAAACATATATTTAGGATGGGATTTTCTAAAACTCTTGGAGTTGGCCTAATTCTGTAGATACCGAGGTCAATGGTAAAGCTCCTATGGATTTCTAAAGGACTAAGACTTAGGTCATTCAGAAAACCTTACCCTTAAATACACAGTTTAAGCTATGCTAACATAAGATGGGGTTATCTTATCTATTATCTGGTGTGGATTAATTACATTTCCTAGTAAAATTTAAAAAAACGTGGATTCATTTAGGTTATTTGGATTGAAATCATAGCACCAGCTCCCAACAGCTCAACAGACTTGAAATTTTTTTATATATACACATCATATTTTTTTGTCCAGGCTTGAAGATGAAATTGCTCAGAAGAATAATGCCCTCAAAAAAATCCGTGAGCTGGAAGGTCACATCTCTGATCTCCAGGAAGACTTGGATTCTGAGAGAGCAGCAAGAAACAAAGCAGAAAAACAAAAGAGAGACCTGGGTGAAGAGCTGGAGGCTCTGAAAACAGAACTTGAAGATACCTTGGATAGCACAGCTACACAGCAAGAACTCAGGTATAATGACCTAGCACACGGTAGAAAAACAAATGTAGCCAAAAATCACTATAAAAGACATAAAATCAGAAAGCACTATTTCAGTAAAATATTGCATAACACTTATCTAGTGATGTGTAAAGATCTGCACATCTGGAGGGAATAACATGGGCTCTAAGCATACGCCCCGGTGCAAGGAACTCTTGGATTCTTATTCAGGCTCTGACAGTGTTGCCCTATGAAGGATTGGACAAGTCACTTAATTAACTAATACTTTTATAGTAGCACTTTAGAACTATCATCACACATCTGTGCAATAACACAGTTTCCTGTGTGATTCGATTGTCTGCTAGCTGTTCCATTCATGTGTGTATTGCTTTCCAGAGCAAAGAGGGAACTGGAGGTCACAGTGCTGAAGAGAGCTCTGGACGAGGAAACTCGGACTCATGAAGCCCAGGTCCAGGAGATGAGGCAAAAGCATACTCAAGCTGTGGAAGAGCTAACAGAACAGCTGGAGCAATTTAAACGGGTAAACTGAAAACCACTACTCTGAAAATGGGTTTATCTATTAGACATTGTGGATTTCTTTTACACAATGTATTTTTCTTTGCCTTATGCATTCAGGCCAAAGTAAACTTGGACAAGACCAAGCAGACACTAGAGAAAGAAAATGCTGACCTGAGTACTGAAATCAAGTCACTAAATCAGGCCAAACAAGATGTGGAGTACAAAAAGAAGAAGCTGGAAGTGCAGCTTCAGGAGCTACAGTCCAAATACACCGATGGAGAGCGCGTCCGGGTGGAACTCAATGAAAAAGTCCATAAGTTACAGGTAAGAAATACCTTCTTTGGTGACCTGAGAGGCTCAGTGGGACAACTGGATATAGAGTGACTGACGTATTCTGGGTGCCACACAATGGTGTTGCTAATACAAACCATTACTTGTTTCTTACTAAATGCCTATTCCCAAGAACTGTTAACTCACAAATGCAGCAATAAAGGGCTTCTTAGTATGTTATATAGTAAAAACCTGTGGAAATAGAATATGGTTTTATTTTGTATTTGCATTTGAAAACCAACTTTTCAGAATCAATTTCTTCATAACAAGTTGCACTCCATTGGGTATAGACCTCTCCACTCAACTAGGGAGTGTGACAGAGGGAGTGGGGCACAAAATCAAGGCACCTTTTGCATGGAGCTGTTCTACAGCTGTACTGGACAAGGGGAGGTTCAATAAAGTTGCCTGTGACAGAATTCTCCGAAACCTCTACCCCAAACATATGCTTACCTGCTGTGGATTGGTTCCACAGCACTGAAATCTCACAAATTCTCTTAGCAAAACTTTGGCAATATCCACCATTCTGACATGATTTTTGCCATCTTGAATTATATCTGAACTGGAAAATAGGCCTCTTCTTGGGTTCTGGAAGTGATCCAGAAGCACAGGAACAGGTTCTGGTCCTGGCATTCAAATACAAACTGCAATTCAAGAGTTCAGTCTGGCCCCATCTCAAACATAGCTGGGGTAGATGGGATTGAAGCTATACAAAATGACTGAAAAGATTCAATGTGATTTTTCTTTAGGTTGAAGTGGAAAGTGTTACCGGTTTGCTCAGTGAAGCAGAAACCAAGTCAATCAAACTCACTAAGGATGTTGCAAGCTTGGGATCTCAGCTACAGGATATGCAGGTAGGCTTCCCACTGGGATAACCTGTGTAAGACATATTGAAAAAGGAACAAAAAAATGACCATGTTCTATTATGATGATCTCTGTAGGAGTTGCTTCAGGAGGAAACTCGGCAGAAACTGAATGTAACTACCAAGCTTCGCCAGCTGGAGGAGGAAAATAACAACCTGCAAGAACAGTTGGAGGAAGAAGCAGAAGCAAAACAAAACCTAGAGCGACATATTTCAACACTGACAATACAGGTACAGTGGCAGTTAGAACATTATCTCCAGTGCTGAGTCTTTACAATAGGTCCATAGATTTCAGATCTCTAGTTATCCCTATACATGTTAGACAGTGAACTATTGTTACTAGGCCAGAAGCGGCAAATGTATGACCTGTAGACCAGCTGTAGCCTGTGGAATTCAACAGGGCAGCCAGTAGCCACCCTCTTCTTAATGCAGAAGAGAGTGTGACCACAGGATTACTGGCCACACCTTGGGGCAAGATCACTCGCCTCATGATGGAGTCTGGTGCAATGGGCCTATAGCCTCTGTAGGCTGCCTCATTATGTTAAAAATGAGTGACTGCCATCAGCTTCATATTGAGTGAGTTAGGTGCATGCCTATGGGTTCCTTGGACGATGTCATATGCAGCCCGCTGTTGTGCAAACTTAGAGTGCCTCTGCTATACAGACTTGTTTCATTCCTTGAATTCAAATTTCAGCTTTCTGACTCAAAGAAGAAGCTACAGGAATATACCAGCACAATAGAGAGTATGGAGGAAGGCAAAAAGAAATTCCAGAAGGAAATTGAAGGGCTCACGCAGCAGTTTGAGGAAAAAGCTGCTTCTTATGACAAACTGGAAAAAACCAAGAACAGACTCCAGCAGGAGCTGGATGATCTGATAGTGGACTTGGACAACCAACGCCAGCTGGTCTCCAACCTGGAGAAAAAGCAGAAGAAGTTTGATCAGGTATGAGCTTATGGTTAAATCCCTTCATGTTATAACCTAACTTTGCTGGGAGTCATGGGTGCAGAGAGTAAGTTGTTGAGTGGGAATTAACATAGTTATAAAAAAAGATTAAGGTTGAATTATATATGCCTTGATTAATTTTGTATCTGCATATACAGGGACCTTTCCCTGTAGTCATTAGTAATTGACAAGACTAATGCAATAGAAAACCCTACACTTAATGGCTTTCTGTATTAACAGGATTACTGTGCTCAAACTGAGAATTTTTATGTTATTGGTTTATAGATGCTAGCTGAAGAGAAAAACATCTCTTCCAAATATGCAGACGAAAGGGACAAAGCAGAAGCTGAAGCTAGAGAAAAAGAAACAAAGGCTTTGTCCTTGGCCCGGGCTCTTGAGGAAGCTTTGGAAGCCAAAGAAGAACTGGAGAGAACCAACAAATTGTTGAAAGCGGAAATGGAAGATCTAGTTAGCTCCAAGGATGATGTTGGCAAGAATGTAAGTCTTACAATATATATCCCGTACAATTATTTCAGGGATGATCACTTAAATTAATAGTTAACAACACAAAGATCTACATTTTCAGTGTGGAGGGTTCTTCACAGTATAAAATCCATTCAACGTCAGAAGTTTTATGCAGAATTCCATGAGCAATTCCATCTGCATCCAGTCCTATCAGAGACTCAGCAATGAATTATGCTTACAAGCCTTCTTTAGTCTTGACTTTACTGATCAACAGAAAGTTATTGATCATAAAGAGGATTGTTTGTCCTCATTTCTGAGAGAAGACAAAATTTAAGCAGAGATTGAGAAGTATTTGCTAACCCAGTAAGCAGCTTCCAAGTTGTAAAGTTTGCAGATCTGAATTTATTTATTGGATTTGATTTTGCCAGCAGCTACCACTGTGGCTAAAAGAAATTTCCACAGTTGACTTGGCAGAGTTCAGTTGTGACAGGATTCAAAGCAGTGTGATGGCTCTAACAGGTGTCTGTGAGCTAAGAGCTTCAGAAGGAAATAAAAATTAAAAGGAACAAAAGAAGTCCTGCTAACTTGATTTGATATTGCTTCATATCTCTTATTCTAGTAGCATGATCACATCACTACCACTAAGGGTTTATTTCCACAATTGTAGGTGTTTAGACTAAAAATGAATCCTGGGATAACATTTGGTATCCAGGGTCTCAGTCTATGAATAAGCTGAATTTTGCCTTTTAAAATAGATTTATAAGGGTACAAAAAAAGCTAGTTTGCCTTAATCCATTGAAACTTAATCCATTCTCTCTCCACAATTCATATATTCCAGTTTGTCCCATGCTATAGAATGATCACATTCCAGCAATATGTATTTTTAGATTGATTACAATAAATAAAAACATTCTATTGATTTCTCATTGCATGAAAGGTCCATGATTTGGAGAAGTGCAAACGTGCCCTGGAACAACAAGTGGAGGAGATGAAGACACAATTAGAGGAGCTGGAGGATGAGCTACAGGCTACTGAAGATGCCAAGCTTAGATTGGAGGTTAACATGCAGGCCCTAAAAGGACAGTTTGAAAGAGACTTGCAAGCTCGAGATGAACAGAATGAGGAGAAGAGGAGACAGCTGCTTAAACAGGTACAATTCATTATCAGTGACACTGTAAATGCTTACTCAAAGTAATTGCAAATCCCCTGGCTCAGGCCATTATTAGTAAGTGCTTCAGGATAATAAGAACCAAACATTCTTCTTCCCTGTGCTTGGCTGAATAAAAGCCATATAGACCATTTTGCTTTGCTTAAAAAATGAGCTGCTGTTATAGCAGTGTTATGGCTTGAGGCTAGTTAAGTATAAGGAATGTGACTGTAGAAGACGGTGATTTACCAGGGAGATTCCATTTAGTGTAAATCACCTGAATTATTAACTCTGACATAATGGCTAAAATGTTCCCCGTGCTTTCAGTGCACGTAGTAAAAGACGGATCCCAAATATAATATCTGGCTTCCCTGGATGAATCATTAATGACAATGAACTGATCCAAAAATTCTGGAAGGGAAAACAAACAATGTAGACCCTGTTGGTCGAGGTGATATTGTGACTACAAACACAAATATTCCATTCACCAACTGAACTACACATGTATCCCTCAGGACAGAATCAAGCTTTGGTCTTTTACCACACCGAACTCCAGTATTTGAGCCAAATGAGAATTTATTTCAGCAGTCAGTGGTATTGTAAAACTACTGGAGCTTTTATTACCTGTCGGCAAGCCCCTAGAACACCATAGTATACACAAGCCGGATGTAAGTAAAGTGTGTCTAAGTGTGCTAAAGTGTACCAGTAATCCTAAACAAAACCTTCTTTGCTATTGTTTAGCTCCATGAGTATGAAACAGAACTGGAAGATGAGCGTAAGCAACGTGGCCTGGCAACTGCAGCTAAAAAGAAATTAGAAGTGGACATTAAGGATCTGGAAGGTCAGGCTGACTCTGCTAACAAGGCTCGGGAAGAAGCCATTAAGCAACTTCGTAAACTACAGGTCTGTGGTTCCTGAGACTGAATAGTTTTCTGTTGGGCCGTTGATGTGACTTGTATAACAGCAAGTGGAAATTAGATGTCATTTGTGATCTTGATGCTAGATAGATATAATAGAGATAACATTAGAGAGGGGTTTGAACCAAGACCCCAGATCCAAAATGTTTAGTTAATGAAATTTGACTGACCTTGAGATAGCTGGCTTAGCGAGTGAAAAATACCACGTTTCGCAGTGGACAGAGTCGCCACAACTAACTGGTCAGCACTGATGTGCTATTGGCATCTCTGTGGAAAACCTAAGGGTTCCATCAAAGAGGTGAAGCAAAAAAGGCCAGCTGTGGCGATAGAACTCAAAATTGGCTCTCCAGTCCATGGATATAGCACTGTGTATTTTTGAAAAACCAGCTATCACATTTGCACCTGCATGAATAGTAGCCAGTTTTCAAAAACGCTGTATATAGCAATCAGTGATCAACTTGACAAGCCAACTCTTAAACACACTGAGGGATTGTCTAGATGGTGAGTTAGCGTGCAGCAAGCTGGGGTATAAATCTACAGCACGCTAGCCTGCAGCGTACTAACTACCTGGGTGGATGCTGTAACTGTTCACTAAAAGTTCCATAGGGTCTGTTGACTCAGTCCTGTTTCAAAGCAGACTAGATCAAAGTGCATTATGGAACTGTTAGTGCGTGGCAGAAGGGTCCACATGGTCAGTTTTGTAATTACATGGAAATTAGTATTTGTTTTGTTTTTGTCCAACTTTCTTTTCAACAAAACTGTGATAGCCACTGACAAATACAAATCCATCCTTTTCTTTTTAACTGTCTGAAACCAGGGTCAGATGAAGGACTTCCAACGAGAGCTTGATGATGCCCGTGCGTCAAGAGAAGAGATATTTGCTACAGCCAGAGAAAATGAGAAAAAAGCCAAGAACCTGGAAGCAGAACTTATGCAGCTGCAAGAGGTAAAGTGTGAATCTTAGAGAGTACTAGAATACAGACTGCACAAGATCTTCGGTAACAAAACACAGTTGTACTTGAGAGAACCAAATCATTAATAATAAAAAAAAAAGTGATATTGGCTGTGGTGCAGGGAAAGCTACAGTCAGAATCTCTTATAGCAGGTTCTGTGGATCTCAATAAAAACCAAGGCCCAGATCCTCAAAGATATTTAGGTGCTTGACTTCCATTTAAATGGGCCACAGTGCTTAGAGATGCTGAGTACCAAGAGCTTCCTTTAAAACTATTAACCCATAAGAAGATATTTTCACTGGTTGGAAAAGAAAGTGTACTGTCTGTTACAACCCCTATGACTTTTTCAATAATTTTGTACTCCTGACATCTTTCATCATGTTTTAAATGGATACAATCCTTGTATCTGGAAGCACAAGAAAACTGCTGACGGGTTGGATAACACATATTTTTGTTACATTAATCTAGACCAGGGGTCTCAAACACGTGGCCTGCGGGGTTGTTTTCTGCGGCCCGTGAGCTCCTCGTGCCCCCTCCTCCCCCCAGCGTTTACCTAGAGCAGCTCCAGCCCAAAGCACACTGGGGGAAGGGCAGGCTCCCTGCCTGCCCTGCCCCCTGCCGCTCCGGAAAGCGGCCGGAACATAGGGAAGGGGGGGCACAGGGCTCTGTGTGTTGCTCTTGCTTCAGGCAGCGCCCCCAGTTCCCCGTTTCCGGCCAATGGGAGCTGCTGGGGGTGGTGCCTGAAGCAACAGCAACACACAAACCTCTGTGCCCCTCCTCCCCCAGGTTCCAGCCACTTCCCGGAGCGGTGCGGGGACAGGCAGGCAGGCGGCCTGCCCTGCCCCCGGTGCATGTCGGGCCGGAGCCTGCCGCCCCGCGCCCCTCCTGCAGCCCGACCCCCTGCTGTTCCCCGCATCCCTCCTGCAGCCCAACCTCCTGCTGTACCCCACACCCCAACTCCCTGCCCTGAGCCCCCACCACACCCCACACCCATCCTGCCCTCCTTGGGGGCAGGAAGGGGGCAGAGTTGGGGTGGGGATTTCAGGGAAGGGGTTGGAATGGGGGCAGGGCCTCATGGAAGGTGTGGAGTGGGGGCGGGGCCAAGGGTGGCAGGGGGAAGTGTCAGTAATGCGGCCCTCGGACAATGTACTAGTCCTCATGTGGCCCTCGGGGTCATTTGAGTTTGAGACCCCTGATCTAGACTACAGAATCATAAATTAATATTCTGGTGACAGAAATGTCTGACAAAGGTTGGGTTTAAAAAGACATTATGGCTGATTAGTCTCTCACCCCATAGGACTAAATGGTTGGACTGAACTTTGTTTAACACTCTTCATTTCTTTAATACACTGGCTGTTTTTTCCCCCTAGGATCTGGCTGCTGCAGAAAGGGCCCGCAAACATTCTGATCTGGAGAAAGAGGAACTGGCTGAAGAACTTGCAAGTGCTGCTTCTGGGAGGTAAGAATTGACAAATATTTTCAAGTGTACCAAAGCCTTGCTAAATACCTCTCAGTAGCCAATGTTTATGTCCTGAAAAGTGACCTGTAGCACCAACCTTGCCAATGCATACACATATGCTTAGCTACAAACATGTGGCTAATTTCATTAAAATCAATGGGACTACTTATAAGTGATTCATAGATATGAAGGCCAGCAGCGAGGGGCAAGTGTGAGGTCTCTAGTAACATAAATAAGATGGCAGCACAGGTAGACTCATTTCAAGAATACTTCCTGGTTCTCCACAAGTCTTCAGCACCTTCCAGTGTGTTGCAAAACATGGTCAACTGCTCAAAACCAAAAACTACATGCTTTACAAATTTAAAACTTACAGGACTAGCCTCCAGGATGAGAAACGTCGTCTGGAAGCTAGAATCTCCCAACTGGAGGAAGAGCTAGAAGAGGAACAAAGTAACATGGAGGCAATGAGTGATCGCTTCAGGAAAGCAGTACAGCAGGTACAGTCCATTTGACTGCATCTCTAAGTAAGAGGGGTGTAGGGTGTACGTGTGTATTATTAATGAATGTGTGTGTCTGTCTGTACCCATCCAAGTGTGTGTTTGGTTTTGGACACACCTTCACAGAGCTTCCAGAAAGAGACTTTGTTTTATATTACAGTGGTCTAACTCCCTTTTCCCAAGCCTAAGGTAATAGCTGTAGATTTTAAAGTGCTCTTCCTAAATATTTCAGTCAGAGCAGCTGAATAACGAGTTGGCAACAGAGCGCACTGTGGCACAGAAGAATGAGAGTGCTCGGCAGCAGCTGGAGAGGCAGAACAAAGAGCTGAAGGGTAAACTGCAGGAAATGGAAGGAGCTGTGAAGTCCAAGTTTAAGGCTACAATTGCTTCTCTGGAGGCCAAAATTGCTCAGCTTGAGGAGCAAGTGGAACAGGAATCCAGGTACTTGGACACTACAACTCATCCCTCACTGGTAAAGCCGTCCTTTTATTTAGTGAGTCTAATACCGGTAATCAGTTATTTTTGTCAAGGTCCACATTTCTTGGTCGAGGTATAGTCAAAGTTCAGACTTCAGAGAAAATAATACAAAACCAACAATAATCACAGTAATAAGTAAATAAAAAGATTTCACTATCCGTTCAAAAGTGTCTGGTAGTCCGGGTTTGGCCCACGGTCCACCTATTGACTACCCCTGTTTTAATACATGAAATACCAAAAAAACTAAAGGTTTTCCAGGATTCTATTAGTGGCATTAAGGTTTGGTAAAGAGTCTCACACACATGAGCGGTGTTTCTTTGGAAAATGACTGGTTTGTATCGAAAGCTTGCACAGGGCCAGCTTTGGGAAGAATTTATTACTGAAAAGTCTTCTAGAATTTAATAGAAAACAGTTTCCCTGCTGTAGAATTCTATGGGCTTGCCAAAAAAGCTAGATGCAGCATCTTATTCTCTAGGTTTTCAGAGTAGTTTCTGTAGAAACCTATTGGTTTACCCTCCTTTACATTCTATACTGGCTGTAGAACCATTTCATTAGTGCTAGTCCTGTTGTTTTGGGCCAGAACTTCACTCCACTGGCAGGACAGCAAGTTCTGCAAAGGTGTCTAGTTAGCATGGTACTCAGCTCCAAAGAAGTTCTCTGCCTGCTAGGGTGCATGGCTGTCTGGTTCTATTTACCTTCTCCCCTCCCTCCCGGGTCTACAAAGGGGACGCATTACAGCCGGAGGGCTACTATCAGCTGAGGAAAAAAGAATAGGAGTACTTGTGGCACCTTAGAGACGAACAAATTTATTTGACCATAAGCTTTCGTGGGCTAAAACCTACTTCATTGGATGCATGCAGTGGAAAATACAGTAGGAAGATATACACACACACACACACACACAACATGAAACAATGGGTGTTACCATACACACTATAATGAGAATGATCGGTTAAGGTGATCTATTACCAGCAGGAGAGAAAAAAAACTTTTTGTAGTGGTAATCAAAATGGCCCATTTCCAGCAGTTGACAAGGTGTGAAGGTGGCTCCGTAGAACGCATAGATCTGCTGGACCATAATCCTGCTTGGAGAAGACCTAGTAAGCTATGAGCTGGAGTAGAGCTGTGCTGTGCACTTGCTTCACACCTGGGAGGAGGGAAAGTGTTCTGTCCCCAAAATGCTCTTGCAGTTCCTCATTTTTATTTACTTTCTGGCTAAAGAAGCAGGGTTTGGCTGTAAGCGGAAAACTAGTAAATAACTAGTTTAAAAAAAAAAAACCCAACCATTAGAAATGTGGCAGATGGATATACAAAGATTCCAGGGCGGGCAAATGCTCCCTGCTTTCACATCTAGAAACAAACACAGGACAGGTGTATAATGAGTTGACCATGGGAGAAGCTGCTGCTTCCTTCAGTTTTTACAGAAGTCAATAGTATTAGTGTGAGGAAGGCTTTTAATAGGAGGATCGCTCATGCTTGTTTTCACAAACCCTGTGCACCTAAGAATTCTCCATTTTCCAGATCAGTCAGTGTCATGCTGTCATTTGCAGAGAGAAGCAGGTCACAGCCAAGACATTGCGCCAGAAGGACAAGAAGCTGAAAGAGGTCTTGCTGCAGGTTGAAGATGAAAGAAAGCAAGCAGAACAATACAAGGACCAGGTAATGCACCATGTGATGGGGATCCAGCAGGGGAGGAAAGGGCTGCTGTGAGTACCCAGGCTTGTGAGGCACCTCACCACTATCTGCCTCTAGCATGAAGTAATCTTGTCTGTGCCCTCTGTAGCTCAGCTCCCTGCCACCAGCTGCCTCTGGCCACACAAGCACTGCCTTCCCAGCCTCCACAGACCTCTCTGCAGGCTAGTGCTAGGCAAATGCCAACCCAAGTCCTACCGTTTTCTTTCCCCAGAGGGACAGCATATACACTAGCTTGTTGGATTCAAGTGAGGATCAGCTCCTAATAAGTACATCTTAGTGCTGTGAGGTTATCGTGAAAGCAAGCATACGTTTTATTATCAAAGATTTAAAAGCTACTAAGGATAATAATGGAAACATAAATGGGTACATATAAAACAAAAAAGTATAATGTGTCCTAGAGTCTAAACTCATCTTTATCAGGCTAAATCCTGGTCTAAAGTAGTTTGTCTTTAGGTGAGAGAATCTCCAACTACCCTGGCTGTGAGCTCTCTTTCATGAATGCAAAAAGCACTGCCCTTTTTGCTTCCTTGGTGAAGGATAAAGCAATGTCCTTCTGCATCCCTCATATACTCCCAAATTCATTGTTGATCCCCAGAGTCAGGATGACTCCCGCCTCCCCCACTTCCTGGCTTTATTCCCTGATGTGCTGACTTCATGTTGACTTTACATCCTCATATTGATGTTGAATGCAAACGGGCTTTCCATTGTGTTGGCTTACAATGCTTAATGTAGACGTGAACCAAGACAGATGGGCAAATCTATATCCTTTGACTTGCAAAAACCTGTTTGTCAACATGCCTGGATTCAGACTTTATGTATATACTGGAAAACATTTTTTGATTCCTTGCATACATTTCACAATGATACTAATGACCAATGTTATCCTGGCTTTCGTTTAAGAACTCAATGACATTCTTTATAGATAAATACTATGAAAACTGTGTGCTAAGTGTAGCAAGTTTGTCAGGCCTGATAGGAGTTGCTGTTATAGAACAATCAACCCTTTTCCAGTTGGCATTGAGAGGTTTTTAGGGTCACACCTGCTCTGCCTCAAAAGAGCCCAAGAAGGCGGGGAAGACAGCTGGGCCTTGGACTGGAAGCAGGCCTTTCAAAGGAAGAGTTTAGGCTCAGAGAGAGCAACACACTGCCTAGATCCCAGCCTGAAAGGGCCTCTGGTTGCTGGCCCTAGGGGGAGGAACTCTGTACTTTGGATTAATGAGACTGTTGGTGAATCCAAAGAGTCAGGGCAAGTCTGGCATAGGACGCTGTGTCGTGCCTCACTGTGAATGCAAGTCAGCAGGACCCCCACAGGGGCTGCCACATAGGGCGTTTGCCAGTGGAAGAGAAAACAGCTTTTTTTTCCCCTGTAAAATCGTTAACTAGACTCATGCTTGACAGCAAGATTCTCTATCCTCCATACCAAGGCAATGACCAACTGCCAGGGCACTGGTCCTGCCAACTAGAACAGCCTGACTGGGCACCGGGTCATAACTTACTGGGTTCAGGTGCCTGTCCCAACTGGCCTCCTGTAGCCATCTGAGCTTTATACAGGGACCACTCTTCATCTCAGAACCTAAAGTGCTAATTTCAGTTGAGACACATCAAATACATGCAGTCCAAAAGAGCAGAGCTAATCCTACTGGGATGTCACAATAGAGGCCACAGCAGCTACTTGCAGGTGTAGAGAGTCAGGAAAGTACATCAACGTGAATAAAGGGGTGCAGATGGAGGAACGTAAACGTTCTGATCTCTTTAAAGGAAACTCAAAAGTCTAAGCATTTCTCTTACTTCTCGCTCAGGCTGATAAGAGCACCGTCCGAGTAAAACAACTAAAAAGACAG
Organism: Chrysemys picta bellii; assembly: GCF_011386835.1. Classification (NCBI taxonomy): domain Eukaryota; kingdom Metazoa; phylum Chordata; order Testudines; family Emydidae; genus Chrysemys; species Chrysemys picta. Next base: position 68,847,635 of record NC_088800.1, on the reverse strand, counting down.
CTGGAAGAGGCTGAGGAAGAGGCCCAGCGCATCAATGCAAATCGCAGGAAACTGCAGAGAGAGTTGGATGAAGCAGCTGAAAGTAGCGAGGCCATGAGCCGGGAGATGGCTACACTGAAGAGCAAACTCAGGTAAGGTGGCTTTGTTTTTTACTAGCTCTTTTCTGTCCACTAATGAGAGATTTAGAATTCTAAACTCTAGCAGAATTTGAGGAAAGAAACTTGGTTAAGAAGAAATACCCTGTTGATGCTGGAGAGTTATGGGTTCCCCACATCCGCCCAATGATAAATCCATCCATAATAAAATGCTATCCCTGGTTCAAAGACTTGAGATGAAGTCATGACCCCATCAAAGTCAATGGCAACATTCTTGACTTCAATAGAGCCAGGATTTCACCCTTCAGGGGTGAGATGTTTCAAAAGCATTCAGCACTCAACTACCTCTGCTCCCATTGAAGTTAATGATAAAATGCCTATTGGCTACAATAGGAGCTGAGTTAGGCCAACAGTGACTGTTGAGACCCTTGATAGTGATATTAACCCTTGATAGTGATATTAAGAACATACAAGAATGGCCATTCTGGGTGAGACCAGTGGTCCATCTAATCCAGCATCCTGTCTTCCCACAGGGGGCCAGTGCCAGGTGCTTCAGAGGGAATGAACAGAACAGGGCAAATTATCGAGTGATCTGTCCCGTTGTTCAGTCCAAGCTTCTTGCAGTCAGGTTTAGGGACACCCAGACCATGGTGTTGCGTCCATGACCATCTTGGGTAGTAGCCATTGATGGACCTACCTGCCATGATATTTATTATGTGCAGTACTAGTTAGCAGTCTTGAAGCTAGTCACCTGTCCCTCCTCACACCACACACACTGGAGAGATGACCAAAGTGATACCCCTGATGTTCAGAGACTTGAAATTCTGTAGGGAGCCAAAGGCTTGTCGACACTTACAATGCTGCAGCATGCAGCTTTATAAAAAAAAAAGTCTCTCTCCATATATTAATCTCATAGAACTGGAAGGGACCCCAAAAGGTTATTGAGTCCAGTCCCCTGTCTTCACTAGCAGGACCAAGTACTGATTTTGCTCCAGATCCCTAAATGGCCCCCTCAAGGATTGAACTCACAACTCTGGGTTTGGCAGGCCAATGTTCAAACCACTGAGCTATTCCCCCCAGCTGTAGTGCTTAGTGAAGACACCATCTATACCAAGGGGAAAGTGTCTCCCATCCGTGTAGGTACTCCACCTCCCTGAGGCAGTAGCTATGGCCACAGGAGAAGCCCTCCTGTCAATATAGCACTGTCTACGCCAGGAGTTAGGTTGGTATAACTGCATCGCTCAGGGGGATGGATTTTCCACCCCTCCAAATGACATCATTATACCAACGTAAGTTTGTAGTGTAAACCAGGGCAGAGGCAAAGCACATGCACCCTGTGACACTTGCCCAAGTTGCCTCCCTGTTTGACCAGTAGGGTTTCAGCTTCACTGTGTAACTGAGAAAAGTGTCAAACTAGCCACTTCCGTTTTCTCATTAACTATAAGAAGCCAAATAATACAGTAGTCATGCAGCTCTATTAACACTCCTAAGCTTTAATACTGTCAAGCCTGTGATGCCAGTGGCATGAACAAAGAGATTGATTGGTTAAAGGGAAACTGCTGCCCCTACAACATCTTCCTGTGTAAATTTAGTTCATGCTCTTTAATAATAATAAAAAAATTGAACTATCTGCCTAATCAGATCCTTCCAGTTATAGTCCAAGTGACTGCTAGATTTATGGGTAGTACATACGCATGATGCAGTCCAAGGCTCACTTCTACTAACCAGGGTTTTCAAGAATATGCTATAATGTAGTTTGTTTAATTATTTGAAAGTAACTTACCTGAAAGTGATAATGACCATGTGCTTAGCATAACTGCTCGGGACTCTCTATCTCTGTTTCAGAGGGACACAGGAACCTTCGCAGTGACTAAGCAGGTATCATGCCTTCAACTTTGCAGCTAGCTTGTGGTGCACAAATTTCCATTTTCCTTTTGTCCAAGTAAATTTGATGTGAGATTTCTGCAAACTGTGAAGGCTTGGATATCTTGTCATCAATTTGTTGTATCAAAGGAGACAAATATTACAATAACTCTTTTCCATCAGCTGTTTGTCAGTTATTCATCTTTCTTACAGCTAGGTTGTGTTATGACATGGATTTGCAAACATTGCATTCTCACTTTTATCATAAGGTCTGCTGACAGAAGACATGAGTTGCTCTTTTTTTAATTTCTGCATGAAAATAGTCTTCCTTGCACTTTTTAAAGTCCCAATTAAACATGGAAGTTTTGCAAGCAAAATATAGCTTTGATTAATTAAAACAGCTGAAAACATTAAAGGCACATAATGGATATGGACAGAGATGTTGCAGCATGTTAGAATTTCACAGTACTACCAATGCACATTTCATATGGTGAATTCTTTAATGTAATCAGTTGGTAAGAATATTTAATCTTACATGTGCTTTGGAAAAAAATTACTTGCATGAAGTCTGCCGTACAAACAAAGCAATCTAATCATAGATTGAGGATAATCTCCTGCCCTCCAAAGCACATCAATATATGCCTGTATTGAATAGCTACTATACATATAGCTACTATACATACTTATAGAGCAGCTATTTGTATACATTATGAGGCATGCCTACATGTTCTGACACTGCTGTTTAACGCATGGAAATACCCTATTGAAGTTGTATTGCTTTGATGCTTTAAGCTAAACAGCATCTTACTTTACACCTGCAGAAGTGATGCTAAGAAAATAGCATTCTGTAATATTTGTGGATCTTCTCTTTTTACAAAGACGGGGCTTTGTTCTTATTACACAAATATTTAAAGATGACATTTTGTCCTAGCAACTGCCTTTAAGTCAATTTAACATATTTGCATGTGATTAGTACAGGGCTATACAGTTAGTGGTTGGGGTGTAGTAGTGCTTGTTCAAAGCTAGATTAAATGGAAAGTGAAATACAAACTAAACAAAGTGCTTTGCAAGGGTTTTTCATCTTGCAGTAGACATAGAGGCATTTTAGCTCTGGCATAACTTTTTCCCTTTCTCCCTTTGTCTACATGCAATGTTGCACCAGTTTATCTAATGGTGTGATTTAAAGTTGATTTTAGGTAAACCAGTACAGATGGCTGTGTGGACGTTCTGAAATAAATATAAACCTGGCTTATATCCAAATTAGTTTAAGAAGCATGATTTAAGGTAAACTGAAATAAGCATTACATAGGGGTTTGCACCAATTTAACAACCTGGACTTCAGTTCCATTACTGCAATTTATATATGTAAACTAGGGCTTGGTCTATGGTGTGTTAGTGCAGTGGTTCTCAAATTTGGGCCGCCGCTTGTTCAGGGAAAGCCCCTGGTGGGCTGGGCCGGTTTGTTTACCGGCCGCGTCCGCAGGTTTGGCCGATCGCGGCTCCCATTGGCTGCGGTTCGCCGCTCCAGGCCAATGGGGGCTGCAGGAAGGGCAGCCAGCACATCCCTCGGCCCGCGCCACTTCCTGCAGTCCCCATTGGCCTGGCGCAGCGAACCGCAGACAGTGGGAGTCGCGATCAGTCGAACCTGCGGACGCGGCAGGTAAACAAACCGGCTCGGCCTACCAGGGGCTTTCCCTGAACAAGCGGCAGCCCAAGTTTGAGAACTACTGTGTTAGTGTATGTATAGTTTGCATATCCTCTAGGCAGCGGTTTCATTGCAAGTCTGGGTTGGGCTCTTCTCCCTTCAGTCCAGCCCCAATATTATTCTCCCATCCCAAATTCTTCTGTCACATTGATGCAACTAATTGAAGTCAATGTAAGTATAGTACTCTGAGGTTGTATCTACTATAGAGCCTATGGCGGCCTAGCTTCCTAGTGCAGACGCAGCCTACACTGGGAGATGTTTTTCTGTCAGCCTAGGAATTCTCCCCAAACAAAATAAGCAACATCAACAGAAGCCCTCTTCTGTCTACATTACTGCATCTACACGGCGGGGGGATTGCCATTGCTATGCTCCTTAACTTTGAAGCATAGACTAACCCTCCCAAAGCAGAGTTTGATCCACAATGATGTGAAGCACCAAAGGGTGCAGGAACAAATCAAGTAACTCTCCCTAGTAAGGAGAACGCAGGGGCAAGATTTGCTTTTTCTTCAATTTGGTGCATTCATTGGACATTTACAAGCCCAGCACTTTAGCACCTTTGATGTCTTAAACAGTAGTAGTGAATCTTAAATGTTGCAGATCCAGACAAATTGTACAGGAGAGAGAGCTGTTTGCAGAAATGGATGCCCTCCTTTGTTTTACATTGCATGTTATCAGTGACAGGATAACTGACGAGATCTCAAACGAGGTTTTATTGGCTAGTTAATTGCTTGCTGTAGCAGAGAGAGCGGACATCAAAATGAAAGCTTAATTTAAGGGTAGTGACATACTGAGCAGCCTAGATACCACAATGAGTGTCGCAATGGACATAATAGGCTTTTTGTACTCTTCTAACAACGTGAGAATTCAGCTAACATTTTTACATGCTAACCCCTTACGGTTTGATTAGTGGCTTCGATATAAGTGAAACTGACTTAGACTTTTGCTAGGACAAAAGAAACCTTAAGTATTTAGGCATGATTGCTGTACCCCAACATGAGTGGTTGGATGTTTAGCCTCACATTAGTCATCTTTGCACATTGTTCAGTGATCATGAATTTCCTTGCTTATATCTGAGCACTCAAGCCTTTACAGAAGGTTTGCTTAACAATGGGAAAGTGATAGCAGCCACCATTTTACTAGCAATTTTACTGTCATGTTGAAGTAACATCACTATGGCTGAGAAGCTGTTTTTACTTCTAAGCTGCCACTTGTAGAGCCTCAAGTCTTCTCCTCTCTCTCTCTCCCTCCTCCCCCTTATACTCTAGCCCCCCAATGGAACTAGGATGTGTGTGGGGGGGAATTCTCCATGCTTGGTCTATGGCTGAGAGATTTTTGGGGGTGGGGGGAAAGGGGCAAGCTGGAAGAAAGTACATTCAGTGAGCTTCTCTGTGAAAAGCACATCCCATTAATTTCATGAGAGGCATGGATGTAGTCCCTGGGGAGGAAGAGTGCATTGCTCTGTGCCGAATGAGTGGCACTCCACTCCTGTGCACAATGGTAGAGTCCGTAAGGGTGTGCATGCAGGGAGTGGGAACTTCACTGTTCTACACAAATCAATTTCCCCTCCCTACCTACAAAGCAAGCAGAGGGCAGCTAGGATAGAAAAGATTTAACACTTCTGCACCTCTGCGGTGGGAGGTGTGGCTACTGCAGAAAAGCAGCTGTAATCTTACAGTTCCAACACAATAAAGGCCTTCCATAATCTCTATTTGCAAGGGCATATTCATGCTCTGTTCAGAAATCCAGGGCAATCCCTGTGAATCTTCCCCTGGCAGCAGGGATGCAGTCCTGACTGCGGCTAGATCCAGGTACCTGCATTTCCAGTCCCCTCCTTCACATACACACCACCACACCTTTATGTGCAAAATGAGTGACTTAGTCTCTGTTTGGAGTGGGCTTTTCAAAACAAACACGTGCAATAGCTACACCGGGGCTGTGATTCTGCATGGACAATGTCAGAAATCCAGTTACAGTCCCATGTTACACAGACTCACAAGCCGCACCCAGCCATAGACACCAATACAAAGTACCAACAAGGGCTACAGAAAGTTGCCTTGAAGCCATAACTTCCCTGACTTCTTTGCATTTACAATTCTCATTCCCACCGATGCAGTTACTGGGCTTTGTACACTTAGTCCAGTCTTAATTTGTAAGGAGTTTAAATAAACTAAAGCCTGTTTTCTTACTGCAGGAGGGGAAATGAGCCAGCATCTTTTGCCCCCTCCCGTAGATCTGGAGGCAGAAGAATCATTGACAATGCAGAAGGTTCAGAAGAGGAAGCTGATTCAAGAGATGGAGATTTCAATGGAACAAAAGCCAGTGAATAGATAACACGCTCGCAAACTACACTGCAGCAAGGGGGAAGAGAAGACAATATTTAGCACTGCATAAGGCAACTTAGTTCCAATGCCACACCCACCCACTCTGATGGCAATGATAAGAGCACAGCTGCCTTCTCTCCAATGTAGAAATGGAAGTTTTAGGTGTCGCAAACACTTATTTTATCAAGAAAGGTATTTTGAAAAGGTTTACATTGAGTAATTCACCTTGAGAACTTAGTCAGAAATGCAAATCCGAGCGAGTTAATTTAAATCCCAATGGACATAGTATACATGCAGTTATGCTACAGAAAGAGCCATTGGCCAGCTAATCCTTTCCTAATCCAGCCGACCCTTCCTTTTGTCTTACTATTCAATTAATACAGTATAGGCATTTTCTTTTCCTGGATGCTACACCCTGATGCACTGGTCACAAAATGGAAGTGCCATCTTCAGTCACTTTTCAAAAATAAAGTATCATTTGTTCAAATGAAGTCAAACTGTTATTGTTTTATACACACTTCAGACACAAACACTAATAAAAGGTTATAAATCATTACATTTAAGTATTCTCTTTAAGTATCAGTTGGGTGCAATCTGATATACTGAGAAGGAACTTAAGCTGCTGTTGACCTTGTTAGTATTTACATACCTTTTTGAAAAAAAGTCAGTCATTTTGTATGAAAAATTCAACATTTAATTCTTTATATTCTTTAGCACAGAGGTTCTCAGACTGTCTTCCGTGGACCAGTGGTCCGCGAGCTCCATTCAGGTGGTCCGCAGATAGTTCCCTCTAAGGTGCGTACCTGGGCGGTCGCACACGAGAGAATGAAGGGTCACCTACCTAATTAGTGGAGCTCCACTAATTAGGTGCCTGGACCCTGGAGAAGATGCACATGTAAGGTGAGGTGGTGGCCTTGGGGGGAATAGGGGGTAGGTGGGAGGGGGCAGTGGGGTGAGAAGAGATGGGGGTGGGAATTTGGGATGTACAGGGCTGTGGCTGTTGGGGAGAGACCCCCCTCCTTCCCAGCCTCAGCTCTGTGGCTGCTGTGGTGGGTGAGAGAGGGCACATCCATCGCATTAGAAAGGTAAGACTATTGATATTAAAATATGAGTTGTGTGCTTTTATTTGTAAAACAAAAAAAGTTTATTTATATAGCGCTTTTAACCAAAGTGCTTTACAATAGTTAGCTAACGGCACAAACAACATTTGGAAAGATCACTAAGTGGTCCATCGAGACCCTCAGCAATTTTCAAGTGGCCCGCGGGGAAAAAAAAAGTTTGAGAACCACTGCCTTAGCATATATTGTTCATTGCTAAACAACTCGGAGAACTTTTCTTTTAGGCTACACATGACCGTTAAAGTTTTCCTTTATGTATCCTTCTCGGAGACTAGTGGTCATACTCAATACCTCTAGTGCAATTTTGCAGCAGTATTTAATACAATGATCAATACCATGCTAAATCTGCACATTCAGGTACTAGCTTGAAGCCGTTTAGCACTGGCTGCTGTGCTCCGGCTGGACTGCAACCCCCCATACAGGGAAGTGCCAGGAATTATTGGACAGGCACCACAGAAGACCCACAGACAGGCTGGTACTTCCAGCAGCTGGGAGAGTGTGCTAGCAGTCCAGCAGGAGCACACACAGCAAGACAAGTTAGTGGGACACAATTAAGTGAGAGCAGACAGTTGAACCCTTTAGATTTTAGGCCAGATGATCCTTAAACAGCAAGCCCTGGAGGCCAGGAAATAACTTCAATCTAGACTCCAAGGTGGTCAATATGCATTCAGATCAGTAACTTAAAAAAAAAAAAAAAGGTAACCCAAGCCCCATTTCAACCAGCGGCAGTGAGTCCAAGGAATTCAGAGGGCAGTCACATTCTGTTTATAAAAAGACCAAACAGATTAAATGAGAACCCAGCTGGGGCCATTAGGCTGAGAGATTCTACCACAGAGGGAGATTTTAAAGAGTTAACACTGAATTGGTGCTTGGCTGAATTCACTGCTCAGCCACTTATTACAGGTCCAACCCTATTTCTGCAAACATGCTTCCAAGTTTGGCTTAGCAGCTCACATGGCTGGTGACCCAGCATGCGGGAAGAAGGGAGATTGAGGCAGTCAGGCTTGAAACTGCTGAAATGAGAATGGTCCTAAGCACAGAGATCTGGAGTGGCAGCTGCACACTGGATGCTGAAGGTTTCAGAAAGTCTTCAGGCCCATGGTGGGGGAGGAAGGGGGGGACAGACAGAGACAGAGTAAGTGTGTGCACGCACACAAACATGCAAAATGTGCTTCAGAGAAAGGCATGAGAGATGAAGGATGGTCCAGTGGTTAGGGCACTATCCTAGCATTTGGAAGTCCTGGGTTCAAGCCCTTGTTCTACATGTCCTGTGTGACACTGGGCAAGGTCAGAGGGTTTAGCTGTACTTGGAAATTTACCAGAATTATTATTCCAGAATACTGTATTCAGTATAAGACCCCCTGGGAACACTTATTCCAGAATAAGAGTGCCACACAGGGAGCTATTCCAGAATAGATATTTTGGTAAATTTTCCAAGTGTAAACAATGCCCTTTGCCTCTCTGTGCTTCTGTCCCCCATTTGTAAAATAGGGATAATAGTACTACCTGACCTCATAGGGGCATCGAGGATAAATACATTAAAGACAGAGGCCCTCAGGGACTGATTTGTAAGCTCCTAAAGATGTGGACAGGCATCTACTGGGGTTTTCAAAAGTGCTTATCTGCATCTTTAAATTCCTAATCTGTCCCTCAGCTACTACAGTAATGGGGGACCATATTACTACAATACATAGATCTTTCCTCGTGCAGCCACTCCTAGGGGTATGGGCAAAAGGATCAACACCACCCAGGGCAGAGAACATGAACATTTTCTCAAATCTTTCTCCACTAGATCTGGGAAGTGTGGCCTCGTTTAAGCTCCCTTTTGCAGGAACACAACTGAGAAACTGGTTAGCCTAATATATATATGTAAACTGTAAATGCAACTGGCAATGAATTCAGAGATCAGATAATATTGTCTACAGATTAATATTCAGAATAAGCTTTATTCTGTTCACTGATTAAACCAGACAATTTAGATTTACAGAGTGAGATTAAGATGTGGTTGCTTACTATACAATAGTATCTGTATATGCAAAGATGAATATTTAAAAAAAAAAGTCATTATGTATTCATTTGTTGTGCAAAAATAGTTTTAGCCATACTTATTGCAAATTCACATTTCTATAACATGGTATTATTACTGTCCGTGAACCTACTCCACTTACACTTGTAGCATTATTTTGTTAGATAAAAACCTATCTTAAAAGAGCTCATTATCCGAATATCCTTGGCCAGCATTAAGAATTTCTGGGGTTACACCACCATTTCTAAGTTAATATCACTAGCAACTAGAAGGGGTATGTTCTCACGTTAACCACACAGGGCACATCATCAAGTGTAGGTTCAGAAAGCAAAAAGCCCCAACCCATCAACTGAGATTAACCCTATCAATAGATCAGTGTTGTATATCTTGCTAGGTCCTGCAGTCATGTAGTGACTGCAGAAGACATGGGTTTGTTACATCAGTGGAAATATCTCTTTTCTGCATTATTACATATTTGGGGTCTCTTCAATATTTGCAATCAAGGCATTTTTTCCTTCTTTAACCATTAGGAAATCTTAATGGCAAGTCGCTCTCACCAATACCATCTTACCACCTGAAAGGCAGATTGTTATTTAATGGGATTCTGACAACGAATTAATTTCCCCACACGGCTTTATTTTAGACTTCCAATTGCACTGATTTTGATATTTAAAAAAAAAAAAAAAAAAAAATCTTGCCATGGAACTAAAATGTAGATGGAGACAAACATTTCTCTAATTTAGGCCACCGATGCATGCAGCACACTGCACTAGAAAGTTATAACACCATAACTCTTGCTAAAACAGTAGTTGTGCTACGGAAAATAATTCAGTGTTTATGGGGAGGAATCTTGTCTCTACATTATATAGCAGGTCATTAGTTTTGACCAGCAGTGTTACAGAAGCAGCTTTCAAGAAGCTATTTACAGCAGCTGATGTAGGAAAGCGATTCACAGTATTGGACTGACCAGCAGCGCTGCTTTGTCACAGCACCACACAACTCAAGTCTTGGGGGAAAAGGCTGAGATTGCAGGGGACTGTTGCCAATTGCTCTGTGTAGTTCTCATCCACCATTATTCAAGTTAACTACTGTGACTGCTTGTTAGTATTCTGTTAAAAGTTTAAAAGATAAGGATTTAAAAAACAAAACAAACAAACAAAAACACCCTAAACCATCATGGCCTCGTCATCTCAGGATCTTCTCAAAGTAACATCTTGACCTCACCTTGTGGGGAATGTGCCATTGGTGCAGGAATATTTGAAGGCCGTGTTCCAAACTCCAAGCGCTTCCCTAACCTGTAAATACAAACAACAACCCGATTGCAATGCAATGTATTGCATTCACTGTACATGCATGTTCAGTTTTTGCAATCTTTGTTAAGTCACTGCTGTGTAGTAAAATGCATCACTCAGCGTCAAACAGCACAAGGAACTAACAGATAAACAGTAAGTCTCAAATCCAAATGGCAGTTCTGACACTAACTTGGTAAATCACTTAACTTCTGTGGCTCCATTTCCCATCTGTAAAATGGGGCTAAAACGTACCTCTCTCCTTCCCACTAGTGTGAAGTGTATTATGCTTGCTGGTGCTAAAATACTGTTTTCAACATTACATCAATAGGAATATTGTTTACACATACAATGCAAACACATTTATAAAACGCAATAAGGAAAAATCTACAAGAGCTCATGAAGATTCTGCTCTTCCTTTCACAGTAGCAACTCCGCATCAGAAACTCTCCTTAAGTGCTACTGCTTTTGGTAATAGGGCAATGAGAATAACCAGAATTCCAGCACTAGTTGGTTCTGAGTGAATACAATCAATCTGGAGTTATCCAATTTCTTCTCCAGAAGGAGCATTTTTATATTTTGGGTTAGCATTTTATGTGCAAGTTGAAATGGATACTGCATGCATCTGATTCATGAAGAAAAGAATGTGGACTAGATCATGGGTAGTGCTTAAACAGGCACTGAGCTGCAGCTGGAAACACCCTTGTTGATTATTTACAAAAAGCTGATTAAAGTGTTCAGACAAAAATGTACAAGGTTCCAGACTTAGAATTTAATTTAATTAGACAAAACAGGTCTAAGCAGCTGCATCCCAGGAAAGAGCCTTGGTGATGCAAAAAAAATTATTATTTATTCTGTCCTCCCATAATAAGAGAGCGTAAGTAGTGACAAGGGAAACAGGCTCCCCACCCATCACCTGGGCCATCCTTTAACACAAGTATATTGAGCATACAAATCTTTATCTGACCCCCTAACTGTCAACATCCCACTCACCAGGAGCCCAAAATAAAACACTGGATTGTATGTTTATACTGAAAGTGTTTAACATACTCTATAAATTAAATATGTTTTTCAAACAGGGCACCAAACTAAGTTCTGGCACAGCACATTTCAACAGATCGTGTTAAACATTTAAAACTTGGAGTAAAGTTTTCAGAATTGCGACAGCCTCCCAGGAGCCTAAATGGCCAAGTCATTTCTGAATTTTTTACCCTTTCTCTAAAATTTCCTGTTTGAATATTACTGTTTCCGTTACACTTAAAGCCTCCAGCTAGCTAGCACGTGATACACAATATATGACAATGTGCTTTTAAAGGAAATATACATTAGTCTGTTGTAGTTCACTAGCCCATGCCCTGTTTAGTATCTTCTTTTCAATTATGCTAAAGTGCAATGCAAAAAGGATCCTGAAGTAGTTCATCCCTTTTGAGAAACACTTATCTCCAGGTTAACATCAGATGTAATGGCTCAATTTTATAAGGGACTGGGAGGTCTACCAGAAGGTAAACAGAGAAAGCATTTTCCAGCCACTCAAGACAGGACTGATCAGAACACAACGGCTCAACTGGCTCCCCACCTTCTCCTCATGTGAGCAGTTTACTTCTGTCAGATCTGACCACTGCTTTACGCAAGGAGCCAGCAAAAAGAGTGAGGCATATCAGGAAGATAGACCATTTATAGGAAGCTCAACCAGCAAGGAGCTGGATATCTGACTGGAAAGGAGCAGTTTGCAAATGTCAGAAGATGGCCCATAAGAAACAGACAACAGGAGGCATTTTGATAGAGTATACTCTTCTTAGCCCAATCCCCAGCCACTCTGTACCTTACCACCAACCCCCCCAGCTTTCAGCCCCAGACTTCAGACTCACTTTAGAGCATCAAGATCTGTTTATAACCAAACCACAAGATCAGCTTAAGAAACTGCAGCCAATTAGCACTTACCCGTTATCGCTCAAAGGCATGTGGGAACTGCTCAATCGTTTTTCGAGGCCATCTCTGGTCTTGTTCAGATACATGGATGAGGACATGGTGGGTCTGTTTGGAGACTGGTCATACACAAAGTTTCGACAAGATGCAAGTTTGGATTCCAGAGCCTAAAGCAAACAGTTTGTCTGAGAGTTAAACAACATTCTCTTCCCCAGCAAAGGGCCCATGGAAGGATTTTCTAATTATTTACAAGGACTCCAATAGAAGAAGCTTTTAGCTACTAGTCCCAAATCTATACATGAGTTCTGAATTTGAAGGAAGAGGTGCTGCTGATACACAAGTCCTTCCGGCTTCAGGATCAGGCCCTTAAGTGTCTCATTAAATGGCAAAATTATTTTGTATTTTGTGGGGGATGGGGAGGGGAAGAGAGAGGTAAAGGAGTTAGCTCTTATGCTAAGGATGGAGAAGCAACTGAGCATTCTGTTTAGTTAAACAACAAGAGCCTCGACTTCCCCAGAGGTTAACACGCCTTTTATAACCAGGCTGCTTTTAGAAGCATCACTTCTTTATGAAACTAAATGTTCTTTCAAACCTTTTCCCCAGAGCCAATACACACCCACCCACCCGGTGGCATGCCTGGGGTCTCCTGAACACATGACTTGAGCAGTAATCACCAACAAGCTAGATTCTGCCTCAGGCACCATCAGGCACATCAAAGGAAGACTCAGCCAGAATTCCTGCTGGGCAGCATCTTGAAGAGAGTGCAGTATATTCCCCTAGCCTGGCACTCATTCACACTGGCCTGCTCCACTTTTCCCTCCCCCTCCCGATGCTATTTCAGACACCCAGAAGGGAGAAAAGGCTATTCTGGCTGGCACACTGAGTGGGGCAAAAGCCACAGGAGAGAACAATTGGCCCTTGTTGAGGTACATTCTATCTACACAGATGCCTGAGCTACAAAATAAAGTTCACAATTTTCTAATCTCTTTCATGCAGAATTAGAGTCTGTTTGGATCCAAGTTTTGGTCTGAGTTCATCTCTATAGTTTAACTCATTCAGCGGTACAAAGGGTTAATGCTGGTTTTCATTCTCATAATACAAACATAGCCGCCATCACCTTTCGGCATAGCTTTAGCTAATGACGGACTCCTTCTTACCCCTACTTTCCGTAGTAAGTCTCCCACAATGTTTAGCGCAGATATCCTGGCAGCTGGTGTGAGAGGAGTCCCGCTGTAACTATCCTCAAAACCTTTGAGAGAGAGGAAGGGTTAATAAAAGGGATATTTTACTCATTACGTATGAGAAAACTTAGCAAAATCTTAACTCTCTCCACCAGCACTAAAGAGAGATTGCACATGGTGAGTAGCAATCTTCTCTCCTCTCTTTCTATCTGAACTGCAATTCTCTTCATTCCCATTGGAAATATAAATCACTGCATCTTTCCGACATGACAAGTTGCACTGAAGAGATGCTGGACTTTAATTTGCACTGGTTTTGAAAGCAGCTTTTAAGCCTTTAGATTTCATGAGAAGTGTTCTAGTCTGTCTCTATAACTTGCAATGGAAGCAAAGAGAGAAAGACAGCAACTAAAAAGCCATATCATCCAGAGCTTTATTGCCTGTGTTGCAAGAATTCCTGGTTCCTCTCTCTTTTATGTGAACATACTATAAGATATCAAGTGCTTCCAGCTGGAACACAGGATTTTAGGCTAAGAGTACCACAGTCAGGATATACACACACTTTATACTGAAAGTGTTTATTAACCACTTACGAGAACTGTAACACTAAATTATTAGTATCAGACACGATCACAAGAAAACACTCACGGTGTATGTGCACACACACAAATACAGTGAAGTTCCCTAAACATTCCTTTTTATTCAAATTAAAGAGTCTGGGCAGGTGTAATTGGGAGTTATTTAAATTTTTAGTGCTCATAAAAATGAGCAACTAGTACCACTGGTGAGAGCCCATATTTTATAATTTGGTACAGACAAGTCTCCCGTTGTTCCAGAATGAAGCATCTCTAAAGTAGCAACCTCCATCTCTAACCGGCTAATTCAAATGAGTGTGTCTGCCGAGACCTCCAATCTCCTTTCTACCAAACTCATGGAGATTCAGGGATAGTTAATGAGTATAAATTATAACCTAGTGAACTACCTTGCTCCGGAAGGTGTTTTTTTGTTTTTGTTTTTTTTAAAGTTCATGTTTTAATACAACATGGACGAGTTATAATGCACTGGCTATAAATCTACCCAGACATTCATACTGAACCCATGACAGGTATTTAAAATAGATTACTGTCCTTCAATGTGTTAAACACTTCAATACCGGTCATGTTCAGTTCCACATTTCTCAGCTTCTTTTGTAGTCAGTAGTTTGATAGAAATCCAACATGTACCAGGAACAATGACTCAACGACTATTGGTATCGTACATTAACCTTACGTTAGCAAATGCCATTCACACTTACCTCTTCTAAACGTTCCTGGGGTGCTTATACTGACATTGGGTCCCCTATGAACTGCAGGAGTTGAAGGCACAGATAAGGTTGCTTGCACAGCTGTGTCCGTTCTTTCTGTCTCCAGTGTACTTCGTATCGGTGTTTTGGGTTTCTCCTGTTTCTGCTGCACTGCAAGCTCTTGCCTTAAGTCTAAAGGAGAAGGAAAAGGTACAAAGCATTTGGATACACATCCCAATCCGAAGCTATTAGGTGCAAGAAGTGTTTTTGTGTTGTCAAAGAACGCTGTTAACATTGATAGCCCCAGAGCAGAGGTGGCAACCTGAGCCTGAGAAGGAGCCAGAATTTACCTACATACATTGCCAAAGAGCCACAATAATACATCAGCAACTCCCCATCAGCTCCCCCCGCCTGCCAGCGGCCATGCTGATCAGCGCCTCCCGCTTCTTCCCCAGGCATTGGAAAGTTGGAGCCTGTAGCTCCAGCCCCGGAGTTGGTGCCTATGCAAGAAGCCACATATTAAACTTCTGAAGAGCCACATGCGGCTCTGGAGCCACAGGTTGGCCACCCCTGGCCCCACAGCGTTTCACCAACCACAGCTGAAAAAAGAAATCACATTCAGCTTCCAAAGAACATGTACACCCCAGCCAACACCCCACGAATCTTGGCACTAGCCACTTATAACTGGTTCAAAATCCCAGAATGGGAGATCAGCAAACTAAGCTTTGTTGGGATAGTGTAACTCAAAATACCCTCAAGCTTATGGTCCCTCCCCTCCATGCCACTCCCTCCCATTATTATCTAGTTGTAGGTTTTTCTTTGGTGCTCATTTTCCTAATAACAGAGCACTACACAAATGTGAATGAACTTATCCCCCCTACATCCATGTAAAACGGGGAATTTAGTATCCCTACTTTACAGATGGGTTTCTGAGGCACAGAGAGGTGAAGTGACATGTCCAAGGCCATGTGAGGTCTGTGACAGCTGGAAAGAGAACCCAGTTCTCCCAATTCCTTGTCCAGTTCTTTAGCTACAAAGTCATCCTTCCTCTCTTCTGGTCCTACTGCCAGAGACAACAATCAGGAAACTAACTGCTGAAGTCGTGGAGGGGAATCAGCACTCATTCATGGTGTCTGTGTTACACACTGGCTCTCCATATTACACTGTCCCTTTACTCTCCTTACTGGCTCCGCTCTCATGACAGAAGTTGACAATATCTCTGTTGCATTTGTTAAAATTCATGTCCTGTCAGCTGACAATGAAGTGGGCAGTCAGACCATATCCCCCCAAGCCAGTCAGCTTTTCTTATTGTTTTAAAACACAGAGGCAACAGCAGAGAAGAGAGCATTCTGGGATACATCTCTGCCTGCATGGTCTGCTATAGAATGACAGCAGTACTTCAGAGGAGCTGGGTGGACAAGGCTACAAGTTCCTTGGGCGTTTCTACAAGTTAGAAGAATATTTAGAAAATGCACCCAACATAGTTAAAAGCCCAACTGACAAAACACTGAATTCTACAATGTGTTTTCAAAGCATGCCTCCGATTTGTAGAAATATGCCAAAAGCTACAATACCACACATCCTGCTCTCCCTAGGCATCAGGGTATAGCAGAGAGGAGAGCAGCATGCACCTACTATCCAAGACAAGTGCCCAGACAGGCTCTCTATTTCATCAAGGAGAGTGAAGCTTCCATCGACAGCATTTCTAAAGTCTCTCTCTTCTTACTATCTCGACACCATATTCAAGGGGAGGATTTAATGAAAACTTTGGAAGGCGGGAGGACAGGGTTGTATATAAATCAGTTAGTTAACCTCTGGCTTCATCTTTCAATCGCTGCACTGATTCCAGGAGATTCTCTTTCTCATCTAGCTCACTCTCCAGAAAGGCATTTCTTTCAATGGCCTGGTTCAAACGCTGTTCGAAGTCCTCCAGAGACATTATAGTGGCTCTGTGTGTAGAAAAATAATGTCACAGAAGTCATTAGGTCCCTAGCACATCCAGGGCTGCCCAGAGGATTCAGGGGGCCTGGGGCAAAGTGGGGGAGCTGCGACGCTTGTACTCGCCCGGCGGCGGTCTGGGTCTTTGGTGGCATTTCGGCGGCAGGGGGCCCTTCAGTCGCTTCACGTCTTTGGCAGCACTGAAGGACCCGCCACCAAAGACCTGGAGTGACTGAAGGGTCCCCTGCCACCAAAATGCCGCCGAAGACCCGGACCGCTTCCGGGCCAGGGCTCACGGGACCCCTGCGGGGCCGCCAAAGACCCAGACCACCGCCGGGGCCACCAAAGACCTGGACTGCCGCCGAGCCAGGGCTTGTGGGGCCCCTGTGGGGTCCGGGGCAAATTGCCCCACTTTCCCCCCCCTTTGGGCGGCCCTGAGCACATCTAAAAGCATCAACTCAGACACAAAGAAACTGCGGTATTTCTGGTGTGAGAAGCTCCAATGTTTTAATTTCAAGCTTGTAAGAAATTGACCAGCCTCACAGTCCACTCACCCACTTGTAGGACACCTGTAGCAAGAGCAGACAGTACCACAGTACTAACTGGCACAGCACAGAAATGGACATGCTCAGTTCTGCTAGCTTCACAAGAGAACAAGAGCTGGGTAGGGAAGGGTTAAGAGCATCTGCATTACCTTTTTGCTCTTTCCAAGTCATCATTTGATTGCTCGAGTTCTCGAATGTACTTCTGTAGTTGATCTTTAATAGCTGTCGTCTGTGCCAGGTCATCTTCTAGCGCAGAGATCTGCTGGTAGCCTTCTGCATGTTGCATTTCAATTTTTTCCTAACCAAAGATAAACCAATCACCACATCAGGGATTTAGCACCGCACAGCCCCTTCCTTCCTTTCTGCTCCGCTGTGCTTACTCAGCCTTTCCCAGTTAGAAAGAAGGTGGTCCTGCTAGGCCATCTTAGAGCTATCACCTTTCACATGGGCTAAAACCAATAAGGACAGACGCTAGCCTCTTTCCATCAAACCAGACCTCCACAAGCCGATCCCAGGAGCAATCTTCTTGGCTGTGGGTGGGAGGGCAGGATCTCTCTTCCTCGCTCCCTACAGGTAGATGGAGCTAGGAGATCTAGCCTCACTCACCTCCATCACAGACTGCTCCCTACTCTCACGAGAGCTTACACTAGTTCTCTCTCTTTCTCCTCCCCCATTCCTGCCCTTCATGGGGAGGAAGCAGTTCTATCCTCCGTAGGGAGTTGGGATTTTCAGTGGTTCTCTCTGTGGGAGAGGCACAAGACAACACCATCTCATATGCTCATAGATGGGCTCCCAGCTCTGTCTGAGGCACACATAGGTACCAGACAAACAGTATTTCCTTCTTCTACCCAGGACCAGGCAGAGCATGATCAGTGTGTTTCAGCAGCGCAGCGCAGACAGCACATCACACGAGAGCCTAGACTGCAGGAGGGAGGAAAGAAGAGTGCCTTGGAGACAACTGGGAGGGCAAATACTAGTCCCTCTACTTTAAGTCCACGCAGGTGGAAGACCCACCCCATCACCAACTTCAAGACCAACAGCCACAACAGACCTGTGCAGGGGATCTAGATCTTTAGTGAGTACATGCTACAGGAATGGAGGTCAGATAATTCAGAGTCAGTACCCTGGCTGTGATACTGTTATACAAAGCCTAGAGCAAATCACATAAGTTTATGTGCCTCATTCCCACCCACCCCATACTGTAAAAAGAGAGAAGTATCTACTTATCTCCCAGTGTGAGGGGCATTAGTATGCGTATAGATCGCTTTGAACATGAAGTGCTATAAAAATGCTGAGTATTATTTTTACGGTGCCCAGTGATTTGCAACACAAGACTTAGTAACGGACTATAAACAAAAAGTGAAACTGTCCAAACTGAGCAAAAGGGTAATATAGTAGAACCTCAGACTTACAAACACCTCGGGAATGGAGGTTGTTCGTAACTCTGAACAAAACGTTATGACTGTTTTTTTCAAAAGTTTACAACTGAACATTGACTTAATACAGCTTTGAAACTTGACTATGCAGAAGAAAACTGCTGCTTTTAATCATCTTAATTTAAATGAAAGAAGCACAGAAAGAGTTTCTTTACCTTATTTTTTTTTAGTAGTAGTTTACACTTAAACACAGTACTGTTCTGTATTTGCTTTGGGGGGAGGGGGGGGGGTTTGGGTCCCTGCTGTTGCCCGATTGAGGTGTGTGGCTGACTGGTCAGTTCATAACTCTGGTTTCTGTAACTCTGAGGTTCTATATATTAGGAGCATAATTGGTGAATATTCTATTATATCCCCGTGCCTAATCAGGGCTTGTTTCCACAGATCCTGTAGAGTCCTTTCAGTTTCTGCAAGACTCTTCAAAGGCTCAGGGTTCTACACTAGCAGATCCCAATGCAGGGCTCTAGAGTCTTAAAATTCTTTCAGATGTACGCATCTGGGATTATTGCCTATGTTACTAATACAACATTTTTTAAAGAGGATGTCAGTATCCCTTTAGGGCAGAGATGCAATCTAGCCTGTACTGCAAAAATGTAGGCACCAAAACCTTGGCACTGGATCACCTTAACATGCCAATTCCTTTTTCTGTGGTCCCAAGATTACCATCTATTAACATACCTAAAGCATTTGTAACTGTAGGATCTAAGCATAACGAACTAAAGTCACTGAAAACAAATCCACATACTGGAATTAAAAAGTTGAGAAAAAGCAAGGTCTGTAGCCTATTTTTCACTTATTTAAAGAGCGCTATTTCAGTGTGTGTGTATTAAGTGGTACAGAGACAATGAAGTTGGGGAAATACCTTCTTTTAACTGAAGAAATTCTGTATTGATTACAGGATCAAAAGTGTTAACACTTTTGGTCCCTCTCATTTTGAATTTCTTGGATAGTTACCAGTCTAACTTAAAAGTCACCAAACACATAGCCCAATTACCTATAGCTAGTCACATAAGATTCACTAAACAAACCCTCTGAAGCATTTTTTCCAATTAGTGTGAACTGTATCTTGGAGGGAAGAGGAGAAAGCAGAGGGCAGCCTGGGAAGCTCAAAGCCATGAACCGCATGGGCCTAGCAAACTTTGTATTGTTGACCTAGAAGTGAATGTGAGTCCTTGTTAACAATGCTGCTCAACAGCCTGATGAGTTTAAAGCTTCTCTCTTGACCGGATTCAAACAAAAGACAGAACTGCTAAGTTTGGGCCTTTGTTTTTAGCTAATTGTAATAAACAGTCAGCTGATTTGCTCATCAATGGAGACACTGTTCCTTCACTTGCAGGCTGCTAGTGTCGTTTTCAATCTGCATGAATAAGCCAATTGTTAAAGACTTTGTGTCGCATAGAATATGTTTTAATCAAGTTCTTTGCAGTGGAGAACAATATTTTTTTCCCCCCTAATGCAGTATGTTTATTCTCCACTTTTGAGTCAATTTTTATTATTTCTATCCCAAACTGCCCAGGTAATGTTGCTTCTCAGCCTCGCCCCATGGCTAAGAAAGAAAGAATGTATTCTTCCCTCATGGGAATTGATTGCAAGTTTTATTTTTGCAGAGATATTTTTTCTCCTCTTTCCCAAACATGTCAGCTTGAATGGGTTTATGTGGCTTGTGTAACAAACTAGGCCAACATTCCATACAAGAGGTTGCACGATTGGTATTGTAAGGGTGTTTATGTGGGATTATTTTGTTTTAAACCACATGTTGTAATAATAGCAATGTCTGAATTTGCTTTGGGTTGAAATAAACAAAACTCCCACAAAGTTTAGAAAAACAGTATCTTAAAAGTGGACTAGAATTCTTTAGTATCCCCTTTTGATGTTTCTTACCTAGTTACTGTACTTGTGTAAGCAACACATACAGCGAAACCCATGGGTTGACTCCTGTTAGCTGAGTACTGGATCCAATTGAGTAAAGTATATCTAATTAAATTAATCTCTGTCTCCACAGATATTGAACTGGCCCTTGGAAAACGCTAAGCAGTTTTACTTCATTTTTAGACAGCTGATGTTTAAAATTAGTATTTGCAGATTAGCTACAAAATGCCAACAAGATTATTTTTGAAAAGGAATTAAATTTTGGTGACAAACTTTTGTCAAGTTTAAATGAATTTAATGCAGTTCTTTAAAAGTTGTCAATTGGGGGGGTAGAGTGGGGAGGGGTTGGTTGTTTCTTTTTGTAAAGGATTATATCGTCAGCATCTTGTACTTGTTGGAAACTGAAGCAGATTAACTTCTTTTTATCCTGCGGCATTAAGCCCAATGGCATCACCATCTCATGTTCCATCATTACTATCTCTCAAGATATTCTTGTAAAAAAAAAAAAAAAAAAAAAAAAAAAGATTATTATACTCCCTACTAAATAAAATACTTTGCATTTTTTCCTTAGAGATCTTAAAAAGCATTTTTTGCAAGTTCATTATCCCACATCACAGATGGAGAAACCACATTCAGAGAGGTTATACACGACTCGGAGAAGTAATTTAGAGACATTTGCAGAGCCAGGAATAGAAAACAAGTCTCCCAACTCCCACTGGATCATGCTTCCTCCTAAGTAGACATTAGGTACCAATTGACATTTAGACACGAGTCACAACTACTACGTTTTTTTAAAAAATGGACTTATTCCATTATTCCAGTGCAGCAGCTAAGCACAACTGACTTTCCTTCTCTCAGATCTTGACAATATCATAGAATCATAGGGTTAGAAGGGACCGCAATGGTCATTAAAGCCTGGTCTACGCCGGACTGATCGCTGCCCGCCGATCCGGCCAGTAGTGAAGTCTCACCTTAATCTCACCCCCTGCCAAGATGCAGGATTTGTTGTGTCTAAACCATCCAAGACAAATAACTATCCAGCCTCCTTTTGAAAACCTCCACTGAAGGAGCTTCCACAACCTCCCTCAGCAGTCAATTCCATTGTCCCACTGTTCTTACAGTTAGGAAATATTTCCCAAGATTTAATCTAAATCTGCTGTGCTGTAGTTTGAACCCATTGCCTCTTTTCCTGCCCTCTGTGGCAAGAGAGAATTATATCTTTTATTGCTTTGGTCTATTATATGAGCCTGTATACTTGTATTGTACAACGAAAGAAAGAACAAAGGCAGAAAATGCATGGAAGAATGACACAGAAATAAAGCTATCACACACACACACACACATATATATATAAAAAAAATGTACAGTGCTGAATTCTACTACAAACGTAAGGGTTCTCCCATCTGGAATCCATCCTGAAATACATCCAGTGTCTTAGCAAACAGATGGCTAGTAATATTAACTACAGTATTCAGACCTAAGAATCGGGCAATATATTGATATTTTCTTATTATCAAAGCAAACTATTGTTGCAATTTGTTGATAAACATCTTTATGACCACCACATTTCTAATGCTGCAACTCCATATTTCCCTGATCATCTGCACACACACTGCCCTTTCTCTGCTGTTCCTTTACCTTAATTGACTCCAGTTCCATTCTAAGGCGGTTGTTTTCCGAGAGAAGGTCTCGATTTCTGAATTCTGTTTGTTGCAGCTGTGTCTCCAATTCTGCTTCATATTCTCGGCTCCCTTCTTGGAACTCACGTAGTTCCTCCTGTGTATTTTCTGCACTGGAGGCACAATTCCAGCCACAGAATTAGTTGGGTTCATTTTAATAAAACAAGAAAATTCAGTTCACCTTAGTATAAATGTATGACAAAATAAAATGCTCCTCTAATACAACTGAAGGATCTACGCCTGCTTGTCACCTAAACGCGTTCAGAAAGGAAAATAAGTGATTGTATGAAAATGCCTTTCTATAGTTACATCATATTTGTTCACCTACACTCTCACAGCAATCTGTCCTGGAACAGTGGATTACGAACAACCCAGTCCGTCTTTATGTTAAGAGAGTCCGAGACAACGATAGGATGCACCTACCTTTATGCACCATATCCTCACTTGTCTGCACATTTAAAGCTATTTATATTAAATATTCACTTGGGTGAAAACTCATTTGCAGAAGTTTTCTACAAGAGATATAAGGCAAACAAGCCTGTCTTCAGATTTCATTCAAATATTGCTACAATGATTAAGAACAGATATGAATAGTGACCATCAACATGCCATCTCAAGGCCTGATCCCAGGAGGGATCCACTGACAGCAGGATCGAGCCACCTGATTTGCGAACCTTAAATATTAGCAATTTGACATATTGAGTCATGAAAAATTCCATTTACCCTGACACAGTTTGAACTGGAAAGAGATGCAGAGAAGACTTTCTTCCTCTGCTGGGAGTTCACTCCCTCTCTGGATGGTGCTGAACCATCCCTACTTAGCCAACATATTCCTGATTCAAACGAATTTCTGAAAGGTTATTTTAATCTCGCTTTAGGAATGCTGCATGCGGCAGGCATCTAGGTCTATTGCCCCTGCAGGCTTCCTCTACACAAAGTCAGACTACATAGCCACAGTTGTCTCTTCTGGCCTTAGAATCTATTAAGGCAGTCAATTAATCGCAGTTAACTCACGCGATTAACTCACAGTTTTAATCACACTGTTAAACAATAGAATAGCAATTGAAATTTATTAAATATTTCGGATGTTTTTCTACATTTTCATATATTGTATTCTGTGTTGTAATTGAAATCAAAGTGTATATGATTTTTTATTACAAATATTTGCATTGTAAACATGAAAAACAAATAGTATTTTTAAATTCACCTCATACAAGTACTGTAGCGCAATCTATTTGTCAGAAAAGTGCAACTTACAAATGTACTTTTTTTTTAAACGTAACTGCACTCAAAAACAAAACAATGTAAAACTTCAGCGCCTACAAGTCCACTCAGTCCTACTTCTTGTTCAGCCAATCGCTAAGACAAACAAGTTGTTTATATTTACAAGAGATAATGCTGCCCTCTTCTTATTTACAATGTCACCAGAAAGTGAGAACAGGCATTTGCATGGCACTTTTGTAGCTGGCATTACAAGGTATTTACGTGCCAGATGTGCTAAACATTCATATGCCCCTTCATGCTTCGGCCACCATTCCAGAGGACATGCTTCCATGCTGATGACGTTCGTTAAAAAAAACTATGCGTTAATTAAATTTGTGACTGAACTCCTTGGGGGGAGAATTGTATGTCCCCTGCTCTGTTTTACCTGCATTCTGCCATATATTTCATGTTACAGAAGTCTCGTATGATGACCCAGCACATGTTGTTTGTTTTAAGAACACTTTCCCTGCAGATCTGACAAAACGCAAAGAAGGTACCAATGTGAGATTTCTAAAGATAGCTATAGCACTCGACCCAAGGTTTCAGAATCTGAAATGCCTTCCAAAATCTGAGAGGGACGAGGTGTGGTGCATGATTTCAGAAGTCTTAAAAAAGCAACACTCCAATGCGGAAACTACAGAACTCGAACCACCAAAAAAGAAAAACAAACTTCTGCTGATGGGCATCTGACTCACATGATGAAAATGAACACGCGTCAGTCCACTCTGCTTTGGATCATTATTGAACAGAATCCCAGAACATCAGGGTTGGAAGGGACCTCAGGAGGTAATCTAGTCCAACCCCCTGCTCAAAGCAGGGCCAATCCCCAACTAAATCATCCCAGCCAGGGCTTTGTCAAGCATGACCTTAAAAACCTCTAAGGAAGGAGATTCCACCATCTCCCTAGGTAACCCATTCCAGTGCTTCACCACCTGCCTAGTGAAAACGTTTTTCCTAATATCCAACCTAAACCTCCTCCACTGTAACTTGAGACCATTACTCCTTGTTCTGTCATCTGCTACCAGTGAGAACAGTCTAGATCCATCCTCTTTGGAACCCCCTTTCAGGTAGTTGAAAGCAGCTATCAAATCCTCCCCTCCTTCTTCTCTTCTGTATGAACCCGTCATCAGCATGGACACATGTCCCTTGGAATGGTGGTTGAAACTTGAAGGGACATATAAATCTTTAGCACACCTGGCACGTAAATATCTTGTGACGCCGGCTACAACAGTGCCATGAGAAGATCTGTATTCACTTTCAGGTGACACTGTAAACAAGAAGCGGGCAGCATTATTTCCTGCAAATGTAAACAAACTTGTTTGTCTGAGCAATTGGCTGAACAAGAAGTAGGACTGAGTGGACTTCCAGGCTCTAAAATTTTAGATTGTTTTATTTTTGAACGCAGGGTTTTTTTGTACATAATTCTACATTTAAAATTCAATTTTCATGGTAAAGAGATTGCACTGTAGTACTTGTATGAGGTGAACTGAAAAATACTATTTTTTTTGTTTTTTTTACCGTGCAAATACTTGTAATCAAAATATAAAGTGAGCACTGTACACGTTGTATTCTGTGTTGTAATTGACACCAATATATTTGAAAATGTAGAAAACATTGAAAAATATTTAAATAAATGGTATTCTATTATTGTTTAACAGTGAGATTAATGGCGCAATTAATTTTTTGTAATGGCTTGACAGCCCTAGAATCTATTAATTTTCCCGGAAGACTGTAGCCTCAGGCTCTTCTACACAGATTTTATCATCCCACTAGAAGTTATAGAATGAATTACAGGATCTATAGCCTACTAGGAAGACAAATTATGGACAAAAATTCATTGCCTTTACCATTGTTTATATTTCATAGCCAGTTCTTTCCAGTAGCTGGTTTCTTCTTCCACTGATTTGAAGTGATTTCCTTCCAAGTCTTCCATGGTGAAATCCCTAGAAGTCTAAAATTCTTGTTTCATGTTTTCCTGAAAATTAAGAAGTCGCAAATTTAGAAGTTAGCATTTTCCTGTTACTGCATTAACCCATTGCTTCTTCCTGTGGAATTATCCCCAAGGCTAGTAGAAGCAGCCTCATCTTTGGATACATTTAAAACCAGATTGGACAAAGCACTGTCAAATACGCAACATGCCAGAGGGAGGACTAGATCATTTAATAGGGATTTTCTCTCTCAAGTTTCTCTACCTGACTACCTGACTGGTCAACAGAACATTAACAGACATTCCCAGCCTAACGAATAGGTACAGAAAGCAACTGAGGAGGGAGGCACCCCAAAACACATGCCGCCTAGTGAGAAAATGAGAGACACCCTGAGAAATGCAGAAAGGCCATGTGAGCAAGAAACCAAATGCTCTGCTCTAAAAGAAAATGCAACTAAGTTGGACTTTAGCAACCCCAGAGACATGGCAGTTACCCCTGAAAATACAAAGGAACATCACTGAAACATACAAAGGATCTGGGGATAATGATTTCCTTTGGTAAAGGTTTCAAAAGTGCCTATGTGATTTAGGAACATACAGATCTAAGTCACTTAGATACTTTTTAAATTTTACCTTTTATCTAAACTTTAAGACACTATAAAGTACAGAACAGAAATAGAATGCAATAGAACAGCTATAACTCTGAAGCCTGTGATGCACCATAATAAATGCACTAAAATAGAAATGGTTTTGTGAGAGTTAGTCACAGGGCTTGTCTACACTTACAGAGCAGCTGTGCTTCTCTAGTGCTTAGTGAAGCTTCTCCCATATGGGTAGAGGGAGGCCTCCAATTGACATAGCCCTGTCTACTCCGGAGATTAGGTTGGATTTTCCACACACCCGGGAGCGATGTAGTTATACCAACATAAATTGGCAGCATAGACCAAGCCTCAGAGTGGAGACAGGTCACAATTAAGGCCTCTAGACAGTCTGCTCTGTGCAATGCTGGTCAAGGCAAGGATTACAGAGGCTGACATTATAAACCTAATAGCAGCCTCCACAGATTGAAGACCATAAATAAAGGTGGAGCCTGGCTCTTCATTTACAAAGTCAGGCAGCAGAAATACTGGAACCCTAAACTGTCAATGAGAGATGCAGAGTCAGCAAGCCAACTCCAAATTTTAAAGTCTCAGCTTTAGATCTGTTTATTAATAAGCCAGTAAGTCTCCAGATGGCAAGCTTAAAAAGTGAAAGAGCAAATACATTCAAAACCACCAATGACCATTTGAAGATTTTTCCAGTCACGCTGTAGAGCCTGATCCTGCATTTCACATGCACCCTAAACTTCCAATTTCAACTGGAGTTTTTGGTAAGCAAGAAATGCTGGACTGGACCTTGAAAACAGGATTATATGATAAAAAAAAAAATCTTATATCCACAAATTATAAACCAGGTGAAATACAATAACTCAGTGGCCCCATTTCACCTTCCACTTCTCCCATCAGCTAAAAGTAATATCAAAGACAATCTAAGCTTTCACGCTCCCTGACATCTGAGGCACATACAGATACCACAGATACATCTCTACCTCGATATAACGCTGTCCTCGGGAGCCAAAAAAATCTTACTGCGTTATAGGTGAAACCGCGTTATGTTATATCGAACTTGCTTTGATCCCCCGGAGAGCGCAGCCCCGCCCCCATGGAACACTGCTTTACCGCTTTATATCAGAATTCGTGTTATATCGGGTCGCATTATACCGGGGTAGAGATGTACCAGGTCTTCATGGCTTGTCCCACCATTTGTTAAAATCTTTGTACAACAGTTTCAAAAGCATCTAAGCCCCAGATTTGTAAAGGTATTTTAGGCATTGCTTTGTTTGGCATTGCCAGGCCTAAGTCCATTTTCAAAAGTGACTTGGACAATTAGAAGTCTGAGCCTCACCGAAAATCAATGGGACTTAGGACCTGAAGCGCCTATGTCACTGTTGAAAATGGGACTTGGCTGCCTAAATCACTTAGGCTTTACAATGCTGAGTGGAACACCACATGAGCGCCTTTAAAAATCACAGCCTAAGTCCCCACTTGACACTCAAAAGGAATTAAACACTTCTGAAATCCTTTCCTTTAAATACCTGGGGGGGGGGGGGGGGGAGAAGGGAGGGACTGGAGGAAATGAAAGTGTTTATAAACCAGAACTCATGAGGAGTTTGATTTGTTTAAAGGGACCAGAGAAAAAAACAAAATGTTAATAAGACAAAAGAGGTTTACACCCTTCTGCAAACAAACAAGACCACCACACTTGACCTAGTAACACTTCCTGAAGTTGTCTCAGGGCTTCCAATCGTGGATATATTTATGGAAATGTATGGAAAAAGTTAAGAATGGGATGGGTGGGAAGTACTGACTCACTCCAAATTATCTTCATGTCTAGTAATGTGAAGTTAGACCATGCACAATTAAGATTCTCGCTTTATTTTTAGCGAGTTGAAAGTGCCTTTGATTTTAATAAGCATTTCACGTGCTCAACGCTCTGCACAAACATTAATTAATCCTCACACCACACTTGGGAGGTAGATAAGTATTAGCCTCATTTTACAGATGGGGAAAACAGAAAGTGAGAAGGAAAGCCACTTGGGCCACAAGTCAGATGTGTCACTCAGATTAGAAATCAGGAGTGGCTAACCCCCAGTACCGTGCTCAACCCACCAGAAAAAAAACAGACCACATCATCCCTGAGTGTGCGGAAAACACGCACCGAAGAACAGGAACTTTCCAAATTCCATTGAAGGCTGGGGCAAAGGTTGCCCCCATGTCCTTCTCCCACCTCTCAGAGAAGTGAGAGGGTTTGGCACATAGATACCACATATCTTGGCGATGTGCAGAGTGGTCTGAATCAGTTTCCCAAGGTGTAAAAAGATGTGGGAAAAGAAAAGGTGCTTTTATGGGAAGGAAGGATCGTCTTGCAGTAAGTGCACCTGACCAGGACTCAGGAAATTTGTTGTTTTATTATCACTATTATTCCCAGCTCTGCCACAGTTTTCTTGTGTGACCTTGGGCAAATCACTTAATCCCTCAATGTCTCCATCCCCATCAGGGATAATATATGCCTACCTTACATGGTACTGAAAGGATAAACCCATTAACATTTGTGTGATGATCAACTACTACACCAATGAGGCATAGTAAGTAACTAGACAGATAAAGGCACCGTCACACCTCCCTAATTCTGGCCCCAGCCTCTGCTGCAATTTAGAGTAACTCTATGCCAACAGGAAAATAAGGACATCCTTTGGGGGGAGTCTATGCCCACTTACCCCATTGGAATGGCATAAGGGACTCCAGTGAGAGAATCAGGGCTCTTGACTCCACGCTGCCTCCCAGCACTCCTTCCATAGGGTCACAAGCAGCCACTGCCCCAAGACTTACCATAAGTGCGGGAAGGAAACAAATTAATGCTAATACCATTGAACATACTGAGTGATTGTGTTCCCCCCAATTTCAACCCTGACCTCCTAATGGAATCAGATCCACACACACACACAACTTCAAAAGGCTTCCTCAAGGTGTTTGTTTGTTCATTCATTGTGAGAGAGAAATGATGCTGTGCAGGTTGTGTTCCTCTTTTTCTGTGCCTCCCATAACCCTTGAGTCCACATAGATGAAGGATGTGATCTGGCCCAAGGAGGCTTAAAAATATTTCAATAGAGACTTCTCTCCTGTTGGTCAATTTTTTTCCGCTAAAAATTTTGGCTAACATGAAAATGACCCCAGCAGAGCACCTTCAGATTTACATTGTAGTGTGCAGTTTCCTAACAGATTATAATATAATTATAATAAAACCTCCAAACGTTTGGTGTTTGGAAAATAAAAGGATTGAATCCTCTACCACCAAGACCCAGTCTTGATGGCAAAAAGGGTGTGTTTGAAAATGTATTATTTTAATACAATTGCAAAGTCCTCTTCAGCTCTCTTACAGGCCTCGTCTAGCCTAGGGCTTAGAAGTGTGATGTTATATCAAGCTAAGTGACTGGATCTAATTAATACCCTCTTAAAATTCTAGTCAAGACAAAGGAATGGTATCATACTTTAGGGTCCTAGTAAACTCAACCTAGCTTGACCAGTTTAGCATGTGCTAAAGATGACATGCCTCGTCTAAAGATTAGATTACAAACACATTAGTTAACACTCATCAGCTAACACAAGCTGACATGGTTGGATTTGGTAAATGTGAAATCTGATTCCACTTGCAGAGCTTGGCATGTAACAACAGATCTCAAATATATATATACACATATAAGCTCAGTGGTACAGGATTCAGAGTGGACACTGTAAAGAAGATGTGATGTAGGCATGAAACTTGAAATATTCTCAACATCCTTTTCTAGAGAGTTTGTCTTTCTGGAAATTAAACCACTATACATATGACAAGGAAACACCATTTATGCACTGAGCTGCAGAAAGTCATCAGCTACAATTCAGTGTGACCTTTGGAAAGGAAAGGATACCAACTAGTGTTAATACACGCAAATCATTCCTCCCCAGTCCCAAATACTCATAGAGGATTAAAAATAGACAATTTTCAGAGACAAAAGAAGCTTTTTAGACTTGGAACATTCGGGGAAGGAATAGGCAAAAGAGGAGAAGAGTATCAGGGGGTAGCCGTGTTAGTCTGTATCTACAAAAACAACAAGGAGTCTGGTGGCACCTTAAAGACTAACAGATTTATTTGGGCATAAGCTTTCGTGGGTAAAAACCTCACTTCTTCAGAGGCTTTTACCCACGAAAGCTTATGCCCAAATAAATCTGTTAGTCTTTAAGGTGCCACCAGACTCCTTGTTATTTTCAAAAGAGGAGAGAGATTCAATACCTATCCTCTCTCTAGTTTGGGTTGGCCAGGAAAGAAGATAGGTACACATGAACAATTACATAGGGTTGCATAGGATCTCTGAACTTTCTTTTTTCCAAAGACCCTATCTTTGGGTCTTGGGTATTGTCAGAATGGTCATTCCACACTTCCTCCAGGAACCAGGTATATGCTTAGACTGCCATTCCAGCCAGCCTGGAGAGTGTACTTTGGGAAAAAGCCTATCTTGGGGTCAGCCCATCACTAGCATAAGACAGAGTTCAACATTAACATGTACTGATCCTCATGAATTCCAGGATAGCAATTCCCCTGTCCGATTCACGAGTTGCACTAATGGGCCCAATAAACCTGTATTCAGACAGCGAACAAAATAGACACGGTTAAGAGTGGGGGGGAGGTCTTCAGGAGTAGGGTCCTCTGGACGCCTCTTCCTCACAGCCACAAAGACATGGAGCTAAAAGCCCTGCAATTTGCAAGTATAGCTCTTACTGGCTCAATGGGAGTTGCATATACTTACATCAGGGCTGGATTTGCTCTAAAGTCTGTTTGCCCCTACATGGTGACACGTATTTTGGGGGCAGGGGAAAAGGGGAATGTCTTTTTAGATTTCTAAGGGCTTGTCTACATAGGGAAATTTATTGGCAGATCTATTTTGGTCTAATTATAGTATTACAGTTATACCCATATAATCCCCTCTGTGGATACATATTTCAGAGTAAGCATCTACACAGGGAATTATATGGGTATAACTGTAGCAGTATGATTATACCAGCATAGTTCTGCCAGTAAATTTTCCCATGTAGATGAGCCGTAAGGTACACTCCCCAGGCATCCTCTGGGACCATACATGACTGGAACACACATTGTTCCATTATATCTATCCCTAAGTAATGCCTACAGTAAACTAATTTCAAACTAATGTAGAGACAGCAAGTACATGTTTGAAACTTCTCTACATTTGTTACTACAAGATAACATGATGTGACATGAATTATTTTTCTACTGTTCCATGCCTCAGATGCATGCATCGTGCCTGCAGTGAGCCAAGAACTGAAATTAAACATTAATACATCCCCACCATGTCTTATTACCAGCCATTTCACACAAGGCCCTACCCAAGCATAGGTTGCATGTCAGGTGCTAGAGCTATTTAGGGCGAGATTTTCAAGGCAGCCTAAATTGCAAAGGGAAAAGTTTGGTTAAAAGAAAACTAT
The DNA here is from genome assembly GCF_011386835.1 of Chrysemys picta bellii. Lineage (NCBI taxonomy): Eukaryota > Metazoa > Chordata > Testudines > Emydidae > Chrysemys > Chrysemys picta. The sequence goes on along the minus strand of NC_088800.1, from coordinate 68,816,098 downwards.
CAGATTTGTTCCAAAACTCAGGTTGTCAAAAACAAGATTTAACGAGACTTCAGACCAATCAAAATGTTTCCATGAATCTTCTGTTTTCTTTTTCAATGCCAACAAAACAGTTCGTTTGCCACATGTGAACAAGCAGCTGCCTCCCAAGTGCCCCCTCATGGTTAGAGGTGGCTATGCAGGTGCACTGTCTCAGCTGCCCTCTTAACTCAAACTACTGTACCAAACAAAGCCTTCCTTGGTTCTGCCACACCCCTTCACTGGGGATCTCCCAGGCCTTCCCTTAATCAGGATTCCCTGCCACAACTTCTTCACTCCCAGCAGTCTCTGTCCCTCTTCTCTTTCACTGATAGCTTCCTGATGCTCTCTCAGTTCTTCCATACCCAGATGGTTCTACTAATTAAACCCCACACTCCATACCAAGTGTGGCGGGCAGGGCTAAGTATATGGGGTTGTCCAATGGGGACAGGCCACCATTACACAACTAAAGCACACAGAATTATACATTACACAATTTCGTAGTTTTGTTGAGGAGAGGGTTTTACCAGCATTTTGTTCACAATTTATTATTGCCATCAAAAACATAAGGTTATAACTGTTTGGCTACACCTCGTTTGTTTTCATACATGTAGAAACCAGAAGGAAAGATTTGGCCATACTTCCTGCTTGTAAGCAGTTTGGTCATAGACATTACAAAACCACTGTATCATGCAGGAACTAAAGTTTTCTGGGGGTATGGGATGAACTTCTGCAGTGAGAAAAATTATGTTTACGTGTTTCGCTCCAGGAAGTGACAACAGTACTGCAAAACACCAATTCGTATCACCATGGCATAGACCAAGTGTAGGCAACCTATGGCACGCACGCGAGCTGATTTTCAGTGGCACTCACGCTGCCCAGGTCCTGGTCACCGGTCCGGGGGGCTCTGCATTTTAATTTAATTTTAAATTAAGATTCTTAAACATTTTTAAAACCTTATTTACTTTACATACAACAACAGTTTAGTTATATATTATAGACTTATAGAAAGAGACCTTCTAAAAACGTTAAAATGTATTACTGACACAAGAAACCTTAAATTAGAGTGAATATATGAAGACTCAGCACACCACTTCTGAAAGGTTGCCGATCCCTGGCATAGACCATCTTCGAAGTAATTATGGGGATTGAAATACTGTACTGCAATCAGAGTCAGAGCTAATCAAACTCAGGAGAACTCTATGCTGGATTCTAATATAAGATTGTAGAAGCCAGTTCAAAACAGCTCTGGGACTTAAATATATTTTAAGGATCTATTTAACAATGTCAGCAATGAAGTTTACATTCAGAGCAGTTCCAAGTCCCCCCGCAAAAAACCCAGAAGGGAGAACAGGAGAAGGACCCTCTGAAAAGGTAAGAACAAAGCAGAACTCTCACAGGCCAAACTTTTATAGAATCCATAAATTCTGTTTGGACAAGTAATTTGTTCCATAATCAGGGCAAGCGGAGAACTAAATTCATATGGGGAAATCTTCCTCTAACCATCAGAAAAGAGGTTCTTTTGTCTCATAGAAAAAAGGTTTTCACACCCACAAAAGTTACCCAAGTTACCAAAACTAAATGCCACAAAAGGGAATAAAGAGAAAGAGGTCATCCCAAAGAGAAGGTCACAATTAATAGTATATTCGGAGGCCAGTCTAAAAAGGTTATCATTGCATGGGAGTCTCTCTGCAAAAAGGGCTTCATTAAAAACAAACAAAAAAAAACCTATTCAAAAGTTCAGGTACTTATCCAAATCCAATACTAAGGGTGGGAGCGATGGAGGAAGTACAGGGTATTTATTCTGTCCCAGTGGGCTTACCCGAGTCCATGCCCCCTACAGCCTCAGAGAAGGAGAAAGGAAGAGAGCGATGCAAGCAAGATGTGGACACAGTGAGCTGTTGCTGCCCCCGCCTCACAATAGGATGCATCCCTCACATTGCCACGTGGAAACCCTCCCTGCCCCGTCCCGACCCCACACAGCAGTGGCAGCCACACGGGGAGATGGAAGAGGAGGATCCTAGGAGTTTGTCCTCCCCAAACTTCCAAGAGACTCAGCAAAGCCCCGAACACTCACCACTTCCGCAGGAAAAAGCAGCCAGGTCCTTCTGCCACCCTCCTATAGCCACCGGCCGGGACTAGTACGAACCCAAGCTCTTACCCTGCCCAGGTCTCTGTGCCCCCATCCGAACCATTACAACCAAACTCTACCCAACACCCTATTGGCTGCAGGGTCACGTGGCCTGAAGAGGCTCCTCCAATCAGCTCCGGTAAAGTGCTGCTTCTGGAACGTTTAGAAACTTTCGAATTTTTTTTTTTTTTTTTTTTTTTTTTTTTTTTACTTTTCAGTGGCAGCCGGGCCGGAGGACGAAGGTGTCAGTGGGACAGGGCTCTGAGCGCAGGGCATGGTGCAGGACCACCCCAGGGATCGCAAGCAGACCTCCATCCTTTAAGCAAGGCAGGATACGGTGGAGCTATGAAGACTCGATGTACTGAGCAAGCAATACACTTCAGCAAGCTGCAATGCAACTTGGGAGTCTCCAGCTTTCCTCCTCCCTTTATTATTATCTACGTTTTTATGGGTGTGTTACTTATTTTATAACATCCACAAGTGTGCTTGGGGCTTCACCGAAAGCGTAAGAAGACATGGGCACTAATTCTGCAAACACAAATATATGTGATTAATTTTTTTGATGTGTAATAGCTCAAAAGTTAAGCACTTGCATTAGTTTGTAAGATCTGTAGTGTGAGTGGAGCTTAAATTGCCTCAGCTCAGTTATAATATTATAAACTGTGTATTTTTTCCAGACTCTCATAACTTTAAAATAAATAAAAATTTCCTCAGGATGTGGTGTTTAAAAAAAAAAAAGTCACCTTTGGGCTGACTTGCGAGTTTTAACTCCATAGGTTAATTTTTCAGAAAGGTATCTCAGTATGTAGCCGTAACTATTTTAAATGCCATAAAAGTGCAAAATTTATACATTCAAGATACCCATCCAATCCACTTTTTGCTTACCATGGATAAGATTCTGTGTGCCGTAGTGCTACTGCTGAAGTCAATATGTATTAGGATTAGGCCCTCTGTGAGACATTAGAAAGCAGCATTTATTTACATCTCATTTATGATCTCCCCATTTGGGACATGTCTCCACAAGAAACCACAGTAAGACTAAACAGAACCTATGAATGATGTGAGCACACCAGTATAACGTTTTTGTGTCTCCAAGATGCTGGGAAGGACAAGAATGTTCACCAGCACCAGTAACCATGATCCAAAAGCCTAATGAAGTCAATGGTACTCTATTATTTGACTTTAGTGGAATATGGATCCAGTTCTTTTTGCTTATAAATTATCAATAGGGATAAGACATACTCAGTGTTGCTCAAGTACCATAGGTGTCTGCCTATACTATAATGCACACAAATACCTGCTCAGTAGGTGTGTCTGGTATTTGCTTCCTGAAAGACTCAAAACAAAACCACAAATTACTACTTCGAAGGGTGATCCAGCCCACATATATGTGGACATACATCACTGAGTATCTTATTATTAATTATTGTGCACATCCAGCCTCCAGTTTAACAAGATGCCTGTTGATGGGCACCCACATATCTAAGCAGAGGACTGAGGATCTCATCCTAGTCCCATTGATTTAAAAGATTCAAGTTCAGGTTCTGATTCAATTGATTTCAATGAGAGATAAGTGCCTAAAAACCTTTGAGGATCTGGGTCTGAGTCCTTGGGCACAATCCTACAAAGACTTAAACAGTTGAGTTATTACGATTCCAATGGGATTGCACACATACTTAGGGCTTGTCTACACTACCCGCCGGATCGGCTGGCAGCGATCGATCCAGCGGGGGTTGATTTATCCCGTCCTGCATAAATGCAATAAATCGACCGCTGAGCGCTCTGCCGTCGACTCCAGTATCCACCAGAATGAGGAGCGCAAGCAGAGTCGATGGGAGAGCGTCAGCAGTCGATTTACCGCAGTGAAGACACCGCGGTAAGTAGATCTAAGTATGTTGACTTCAGCTACGCTATTCACGCAGCTGAAGTTGCATATCTTAGATCAACCCCTCGTGGTAGTGTAGACAAGCCCTAAGAGTCTTTGGCGTTTAATTCAGGTGGCAGTTTGTGTTATTGTAGAAGATTCAGATATTAATGGAACACTCAACAACTAAGATAACTATAACTGAGAGAAGTTAGCAAAATCATTTTGGAAACATCCTCAGCAGGTGTAAATGGGTGCTGTTATTTTGACATGAACAGAGCATCACCCATGTACACCAGTTCAAGATCTGGCCTTCTGTTTTTTTATGTTTGCTTACTTAATGCATTTGAAAGGATTTTATATTATATAATCAGTTTGTCTGTTTCACCTGTACTAAGAGCTTTATAAACATCTACAGATCTGGAGAAAAAAGTCCCCCAACAATTATAAGTATTTTTTTTTAACTTTCAGGACAAACTATTAAAGGATGTTGTACCAGCACTGGAAGTTTCTAAAATTAGTGGATTTTAAAAAACTTAAGTTGACAGTGCCCTTAATTCTGCCCTTAAATTACTAAAAAAATGTTTGAAAGAATCTACGTACGTGTCTGCAAGATTGGGACCAATGTCCCAATATCCTGCTGATTTTTTAATATTAATTAGTTACCATTTGTACACTAATTTTAAGATTGTAAGAATAGCTTGTATGATTATTCAGACCTTAAAATTAAAAAATTTGATGTCTTAAATGGCTCACATTTTGATGAGTTTTACAGTAGCTTTTCTGATTTCAGAAGATAAGTTATTGGAGCTATAGTCCAGTTCCAAAATAGCACAGTTGGGTCCTGGATCAAAGACTGGGGCTTCTAAGCACTACTTCCATACAAATAATAAATAATAATAAAAGTTATTGTCATTGCCTTGTTTGTAAGAAGACTATACAAATGTGTCTGTTTTTCAATAAGCAGAGAAGTGGAGATGATGAAATCTCTAAGACTGAGTTTATTTTTATTTTGCTGATGAATGAATATTGGTTTTGTTGTGCTAGGGTTTACCTGCTAGATATTTTTACATTTAATTTCCCGTAAATTGGTGACGTAGTATCTTCTTAATCAATTTTCCCCAGATAAGACCATACCAACTTCCTCAAAAGTGGTCTTAACTGTCTGGATTTTTTATATATACACTTTAGAGGGCCAAAGACCAACAGTCTCTGTGAAACAGAAAATACCAAATATTTTTATAATGTCTGGATTAAGTGGGACTTTTCCAAATTCACACTCCCTATTGGTGACCTAAATCTAACTTGACTGCACAGAGTTGCATGACTCAAGGTATGTCTGATTTGCCAAAGATCTTGAAGGAAGATGCTGTAAAGTGGAACAGGCAGCATTTGTAAACTATAATAATCCAGGGTAAGGCTGAGAAGCCTTGTCTTTTGGGTTCACAAGCCATTTGAAGGAAAACTGATGTTCCAGATTCATTAAGACTGATCATCTTGGGAAGAGGAAGTCATGATATTGTAACATTATAACATTAAGGTTTTTTTTATTTGACTGCTACAATTGAAAAAACAAGTGGCATTTCAGTCTTTAAGTGTGGGCACAGTCATCTCCATATAAAAATGCTAAGATCAATATAAACACTGTTCTATCAAAATAACTGCACCTACATTAGGTGATTGCACCATTTAAACTAGTGAAAACTGTGTAAATAAACCCTAATTTTCCCTCTCAGAGGTCAAATTGGCGTGGAGTAAAGATGGGGGTGGTGCCGGAAGGGCAGGGTCCTGGTCCTGGGGGTTGGGGAGGGAGGCTCTGACCCTTCCTTGGGGCAGGTGGGATAAGGTCCTGATGCTCTACTCAAACTCCTCTCACAATCCAACAGTTGAACAGCAAGCAGAAAATCAACCATTTTGATATTTAAATTGTTATTTAGTTTCTGAGTTTACACCATATTGAAATGAAAGGGCGGTTGGAATTTTATTACTCAAAACTATTTATGACTCAAACTGTCATTTGCAATGCATTCTTTGCAACCATGAGTCTCGGGACTTTTTTTTTTTTTTTTAAGGAAATTCTAAAGGAACTGATGGAGCCAACCCAGAAGCACTGGTATGGTGGATGTGTAATGGCTCAGTTGAACACTGTACTAATTGCTCCTTTCCTGCAGTGCAGGAATATCCTCCCGCTTCTTGTCCACTACTAATACAGCATTAAAACATGTGTTTCCCATGAATCTTTCCAGGGCTGATCTCTCCAGTACCATCCTGACCTTCCACTCCCTGTGTTTTATTTCTATATCTGAGGCCTTTTCTACATCAGTATAGCTACACCAATTGTTGGCAACCAACGGCTGAATGAAGGCTACTCCCTAGCGTAGACAAGACCCTAGTTCCATTGTAACTGCCCCAAGGCAGGGACTACTGCGGTGTAGCCTGTGTCTTGTAAAATGCCACACACCTTTACCGCTCCCTAATTAGAATTCTTTTCTGGTGTCCTTTCCTTTACTACGGGATCATGAAAACTACAATAGGAATGTGAATGTACTGGAGCTGCATCCTGGCTTGACTGACACCAGGTGCCTCCTGAGCACTTCCCGCCCTGGGGGAGGGGACGGGGTAGAGTAGCAGAGGGTGTAAGGGTGCAGAACTACCAAGTACCCCTGTTTCGAGGCCTGTGCCAGGTACTCCCCCATAAGCCAACCCCCAGTGTAGGGACTAAGGTGACTAGATAGCAAATGTAAAAAATCGGGACGGGGGTGGGGGTAAAAGGTACCTATATAAGACAAAGCACGAAACAGCAGGACTGTCCCTATACAAATCGGGACATCTGTTCACCATAGTAGGGCCCCTATTAGTCTCTAGTAGGATTGCTATAGACTAGAGGGCTCTGCCTCCCCGTTTTTGCCGTGACGCAGTTGTGAGGCAGATGAGGGACGCAAACGCTGTTCCTGGGAGGGATTAAATGTCTGCCCCGTTCAGGCTCCCCCAGCTATAGCCTGGGAGGGGAGGAGGAGTGTTACGGCAGTAGCAGTTAGTTTACGACAGTGAGTTCATTTCCGGCATTGGGTGTTGCGCTTGGGGGCGGAAGCTGCGGAGAGGAGGGGGGAGGAAAACAAAGGGGGTGTGAGGGGCAGGGGGAGCCGGGATGTGAAGAGAGAGAGGCGGCGGAGGTGGCGAGAGCGGCCCAGGTGACGGAGGGGGGCGGGGGTCTAGCAGCGGCATCAGGCGGGCCGGGACGCAGGGCCCGCTCCGGGTGGTGGGAGAGACCCTGGGTGCGGACCTAGGCCTCAAAGGGATCGGGCGTCGGGCCTGGGGAAAGCCCAGCGGGAGCGTAGTGCACAGTCCGGGGCTAGGAGAGGGCTGAGCACGGGCGGCTTCCCGTGTCTCCGGTTGCGGCCCCCTGCTAACCAAGCCCGGCCCTGCTTGGCATCGTTGGGGGAGCCTGCCTGCGTGGGGGCGCGGGGTCCTGGTCCTAGGGGCGGGGGAGGGAGGCTCTGACCCTTTCTCGGGCGGGATAAGGTCCTGGTGCTGCCCTGGGCGGGGAGCAGGTCCCCGGAGAGCCCGGGGGGGGGTCTCTCTCGGTGGGGTTGCTCCCTGCGCTCGCTTCCTGAGCCTCCAACGTCCTGCTGCCCTGTGTGCGCCCCGAGCTGCGACCCCTTTCCCTTGGCGATCCCCACGCGGGTTTTCATCCCTTGTCGCCTGGCCATGTGCCCGTGCGGGGCTCAGTGGGAGCCCATTTCCCAGACAAACCCTCGGCAGTTTTTCTGGGTTGCGCTTCAAGACGCGCTCAAGTTAAACCAGGCTTTCGTTTGGATGTAAGCATTCCCCTGTAGCGTGTGAACTAAGTGCGTGAGCCCGGAAGAGAAACTGCCTCGAGAATCGCTACTAAATGAAGCGAAACAGAGGGGAAAGGAAAAGTAAACACTAAAACACTAAAAATCAGGCTTTTAAAATCCTTATATTTTAATAATTTTGAATGTTATAATAAGGGATCGAGACATTTATTTTAAAAATTGTTTATAAATCGAATGTCCTCTTAAAAATAACTGGCCAAGTTTCAAGATTTAATAAACTTGATCTAATTTTGAACAGGACCGATATCAGACTACAGTTCGTAGTAGAGTTCATATAGTTTTATTGTCAAATCTGGGTAGCTTTAACATGGAGTAAATGCCTCCCATTGAAGGCTAAACTTTCATAAATGTAACTAAAGAGCAGAGGCAGCATGGCCTCTGTTGAATAGACTATATGGGTGGGAAATCAGGAAGTCTGCATTTCTAATCATTAGCTCGTCTAGTAATTTGCTGTGGGGTCTTGGACAAGTTGTTTAGCTTCTTTGTGACTCTGTGAAGTCTTGGCTCTATGAGCTAAGATCAAGTGTAGGCTTACATACCTCTGTGTGTGTGTTGAGGATTAGTAAAAGAGCTTTCATTAGGTAAAGGTCTGTATAAATCCTGAGTACTTAGAGTGCATGGTTTGTATTCCTTCATTTTTTTCATTACATTGCACTCACTCTTTGTGCTCTCCTGTTGGACTTTCTGTCATGAAACTCTAGCTCCTGGATTGTGGTTTAGGATGACATAACAGTTAGAGCCCTGCAGCAGGACTTGGATGCCATAATAGTGGCAGCGGGTAAAATCTACTTTGTTGTGGGCAGAATTGGGTAGGCATAAAAACCCAGACTGCATTAATTTGCAGGAAAACACTAAATCTCTCATCAGTTTGTCATAAATAGAATTTCAGCAGTGTAAAGCCCCCCCCCCTTTTTTTTTAAATAAAGGTTTTCATACTTAAATTTAAGTGAGGGATCAAAAGAGATTTGATGTCTGTTATAACAGGAGTTAAAGTATATTTGTACGTGGTTTAAGCAAGATTTGTTTTATTCTTTTAGTAGTAAAAATTGTTTCTGAATTCCATGTATATATAATTCTGTGTATATATAATGTGTACGTGTATATGTATGTGTGTATATGTACATGGAATTTAGAAACAATTTTTACCACAATGTATAATAACCAACCCTTTTTTCTTTTTGTTAAATAGCATGGGGAAATCTGTCTCTCTTGTAGGATTTGGGGGATCTAAGATTTTTTGCGGGTGGGAGCCAGATAAAAATGCCAGAAACAATGCGGGAGTGGGTATTGTAGGACGGGAGTGGGATTAAAAAAATAGTCCTGCGCAGGGCTGTAGTAGCAGTATCTGTTGCTCACAGAGTGTTGCTAGATATCCGTTGCTGAAGTGGTTTTGTGTATTTACAGAAGCCACCATGAACTTAAGTAACATTTCCATTCACTTACCAGTGCTTTGGGTTCCGATTTTAAAATACAGACGTAAGCTACAATAATAATTCATATTGTAGAAATAAATCTAATCTGTGTCCAACCAGTTTATTAAGTTGAATGCAAACAGTGCAGATCTACTGACTTTTCAACTTTGCAGTTCATAATCAAGACAAAAGCATGGTTTTATTATGTTTTAAAGTATTAATATTTAAAATATGCACAACTTTAACAGGTGGGAAGAATGAAAGAAAGGAGGGATGAAAGAATGTTGAACTATTCTGTATGGCTGTATGATGGAAGGAAACAGAACGGAGAATCTCTGCAGTAGATCATTTGGATGGGTTCAACGACAAGATAATGATGCTAAACCATGGCTCTGGAAATTCTCTAATTGCTTTTCTACCACTGAACAGACTTCGCCTTTCAGTGCAAAACCGGTAATTCTTTGCTATACTAAGAACATAACTGATACACAGGAACAGATGAGTACACCAAATTGAGCATATTATACAGTGGGGGGGAGGGAGCGGGGGTTTCTTCCTGACTTCCACAGGTTATCGATTTATGCCCTGAATCATAAAGATGGTCTTAAGTTTTTATATGTTAATTACTGAAACTGCAAGATGTTGTTCTTATAAATGTCTAACCCCCTAAAATAACATGAATTATCCAGCCACCACATAGATCTTCAATCTACCTGTCAGTAAAACACTGGGGCAATAGATGAGCCTGGTCCTGAACTTCCAACAAATTTGGTCTTTGTCAGACCAAGATGGGAGAGTAAGTTGGAGGTTTGATGACACCTTATGGAAATGGCTGGGTTTTTTTTAATGCTTTCATTTGCAACAGAGGTGGCATCACACGAAGGGGGGCAGACTTGAGTATCCAGGTTACAAATCATCTAGGGCTCTTGAGGGGGGGAGAAATGCCTCAAACTCCATTTAGATTTTAGAAACTAATCCTTTAAAAAATATTACCAAGATATTTGCCTGAACAGTTGTAGTAGTGAATTCCACAATATATGTTGCATGCAAGTGTATTCCCTTTTATCTATATTACATTGTTTGTCTTTTTAAATCTTGCTCTTGTATTATGGGAAACAGTAAATAGGAATAGCCAACTGATCTTCTCGGAATCGATGGCTACTAATTTTGATAACCTCTTGTAGCTCTCCTCACATTATCCAGTCTTGGCTAACCTAAACATGTGATGTCAGCAGTTCTTACACCATGTGTTTCTGTTCTTTATAATGCATCTTGTTATAGTGGCTTGGGGTGCAGAACTACTGTTTATCCCCCAGCCTCCATAATGTTAAGTGTATCAAACGTCAGTCTTATTAATACCAGGGGCATTCAACATCTGTGTGTTGAAAATTGCTTTGTCTTCTATCTGTATGTTTGCGTTCATACTTTGTCTTCTATCTGTTTTTTGTTCTTTTTAAGGTATTCATCTTTCACCTCATGGCTACCAGTCTTCTTTAGTAGCCTTTTCAGAGGGACTTGATCCAAAGCCTAAGTAAATTCTATATGTTCCTGTTATATTTATCCATTTTTTTTTGTTACCTCTCCCGTCCAGTCAGCTAGAATTTACCGTTATAGAAGTGGTTGTATATCACTGTAACATTGCTTGCTTTGCAATTTCAGAATATCTGTAATAATTGTCTTAACTTCCTTCTCCACCTCCAACATAGTAGCTGACCTCAGCCACTGTTTTTTTTTTGTCTCCCAAGATTTTGGGGAAATATCAAAACTATAAAACATTCATCCCATTGGTTTTGTGCATACAATTTATATATGAGTTTATGGATTTCAACACGTGCAGCTGGTGGAATGATGGTTCTCTTGATCGTTATAAGTTCCTGGCTTCTGTCACTGTCAGAAGTGTAACTGGTGTGTGTGTGTGTGGGGTTTTTTTTACTATAAACGACTAGCTCATACATGAGATGCCCCTGAATGTAACTATGTGGCTTATTTTTTCCAGAAAGATTACATGGAGAACAAGAAAGCTGTTGTGGAATTGAAGGATGCTTCATCTCCTCTTCATGCTGGCGCTAAACTCTTTCCAGCAGTACCACTTCCTGATGTTCATTCTCTTCAGCAACAGCAAATACAGCTTTCACCTAGCCCCAAAGTAAGCTGCTGTGCTCATGGATCTGACTCCTCTTGTACTCATAAGATGCATTTTGGTGGTGGTGCTGGTGGTGGTAGCTTGATTCATCCTGGCACAATATTAGACTCTCCAAGCACTGGGACAATTACTTGTCAAGTAGGGTCAGGGTTTGCTTATCAGTCTGCATCTTCACTCAAGAATGCTCCAGCTAGAAGCAATTTGGCAGGCATTGCAAGTGACTTCCCCAGCATGTGCGTAGAAAATAATGTATCTTCCTGTCAACATCTGCCATGTTGTGGAAAACTCCATTTCCAGTCCTGTCATGGTAATGTGCACAAACTGCATCAATTTCCAGCCCTTCCGAGCTGCACATCTTCTGGCTATTTTCCCTTTTCCGAATTTACAAGTGGGGCTACAGGGCACTTGGAGGAGCATATTACACAGTCGGAGCTAACATCACGTGTATGCACCAACTCTTTGCACCTAAATGTGGCACCTTCGGTCTGTTTAAAGGGCTCTCACTACTGTAATGAATGTTTAAGCAAGGTTTGTACATTTCACATTTCTTCTTAAAGTGCTATATGTTGTAAGTGCTTAAATAATGAATGTTAACTGGGAGACAAAATAGGTTCTGGTGGCCTACAGCTTGAATTATCTAGTTGATGTTAATACGTAGTTTAAGGGCCATGGTATCAGAAGCCTGCTCTTAATCTGAAGGTGGGAGATTCATGGAGATAGCATTCAATTTCATGGGAAGATAAAGCAGGTTATCACACTATTTGAGTGTATCCCAGATTCTTTATTAATTGAACAGAATCTTTTCTAGTTTTGAAAGGAGCTGCTCACCTGTTCTGATAGCTCCAGATAAAACACACCATTAGTAGTGATTCTGTGAAGGATTACATGGCAGATAATCTGTATCCAGCATGGGCAACTGATCAAGATGGATCCATCTCATGAGTTGGGAAAGCTTTTTTTTTTTTTTTTTGAGCATTAAGATCAGCCTTTCTAATCTATAATTTATTTTTATGCTTCAGTACCAATTTAGTACACTTAATTTAACTAGATTCAAATTTAAAATCAGTTTGAATTTCAACAAAAGATCAGAAGTGAAGTATAGTTAAGTTTATTCCACATCTTGTAATACCAGGCATCATTTAAAATGTAAATTGGGGTATTCAGGTTTGGTCTGTTTTTAATGTAAAACTGTACATAGAAAATCACTTCACAGAACTAAACAATGAGGCCAAGATTTTAAAAAGTGAGTGATTTTTGGGTGCCTCCATGTTTGTATGCTCAATTTGAGATTTTTTTTAAAGGGGCCTGGGCATTTTGTTTTTTGGTGGTGGGTTTTTTTTTGTTTGTTTGTTTGGTTGGTTTTTTTTTTTTGCCAGAGGGTAGGTGGTTAGCACTTTCTGAAAAGGGTGCTTCTTTAATATGTTGAGAAGGGCACTCAAAATCAGATCTAACTTTCAAAAAGTGACTAGTGAATACATAAGGGAAGAAAAGTCTGTGAGATGAGCACACTTCATTCAATGGGTTAATATTACTGTGGATTAGTTTCCAGATTAACATCTATGCTCCTAGTCCATTGGAAGGTTGTTTTGTCATTGACATGAAGAGTAAAAATTAATATAAAATGTTCTAGGTTAAATTAATGCATAATAATATACATTAAACTAATTGGTGTTTTGAAAAAAAATTGCTCCAACAGCCAACCAGAAATAGCTTAATTGATGCTGCTAAAATCTGGCCAAATATTCCCCCTCCCAGTACGCAGACTGCACCCATATCTATCCCAATGTGTAATGGCTGCGGAACCAAAGGAACAGGAAAAGAGACAAGTTTATTACTGGCAAGTAGCCTGGGCAAATCACCACAAAAATATGGTAAGCCACATTTGTTTGATTTAATAGATGCACTCCTTAAAATACCGTTGAAATTCAAAAGGTTATCTTAAAAACTGCATGTCTTTCTGAAGATATTTCTTATGAGAGAGACTAAATGGAAAAAATACATTTTTGTGTTCATTGGATCCTTCTGTGTATATACTGTTTGTACTGTATAGTTAGTTTTCCATATTGTTTGTGTGGATCTTTTGCATAGCAGTATGAGGAAAGAAAACATTGTGGTGGTGCTTTTGTTGTTGTTTTGTTTAAAGGAAAGTTAATTGTGAAACATTGGAGCGTATTTAGATTAGGTGTAATACCAGAAACCTACCTTAACCTACTTTTCCAAAATGGACTATGTACCAGGTTGATGATATCGCTTTAATACTTGAAATATTCATATATTTTTGTAAAATTTTAATATTTGTGCTTCTGGTATAGTTACTATATGTTATAATGCAAATTTTAAAAAGACTATTGACAATTGTATAAAATGATATATGTACAGTGGTATGCCAAATATGTTCTCCAGCTCAATTTGACAGTTTGCAATATAGGTGGTATGACAAGTCTTATTCTGGTAATACTGTTGTCTTCCCTTATGGACTTGAGAGACTTAGGCCTGGCCTACACTGAAAATTAATGTCAACGTAGCTTCATTGTTCAGGGGTATGAAGGAGCAAAAAAAAAGTCCCTGACTGATGTGGCTAAACGGGCCAAACCGCCAGTATAAATGCTATTATGTCAACAGAAGAGTGCTTCCGTCAACCTAGTTTTTTTTGTCATTCAGGGAAGTGGTGTTCCTACGCCGACAGAAAACCCCCTTCCATCGGTGTAGGCTGGGTCTCTGCTACAGGGTTATGCCAGCATAGCTACAGCAACATAGTTATGCCAGTATAGTCTCTGTAGCTTGGATTTTCCCCCAGTCTTTTGGTTAATAGGAGTGCTGAGTGGCAAGCTGACAGTCCAGCTCTCAGTTCTTGTCTATTTCTGCTCAGCTTGTGAGAAGCTGTGTCATTTCAGCTTGGGAAGCAAACAGCTGTAGCCATTTTAGGCTTTTTATTCAGTTTTATGTTTTTTCCAAGGTATGATTTCTGACAAATCCATGGAAGAATAACTCATCAGACATCATAACCAAAAGTCCACCGGAAAAGATGACGTTTGCATGTTATCTGGGACTTATTCTTTTTTGTCAGTTCTGTGTTCACTTCTTTGGACATTGTAATCGCTGACCATCTGTACGGAGTCCCTTTAATTCATCATCCATTGTCTTTGGTTTCTGCTTATTGTAGGTTGGGGAGTGTATGTAAACATGATGAAGCTTTTCCTGTGGCCATTCTGTAAGAGCAGAAACTTATCTTTGTCCCTCCTACTCCATAATAGCAAATTCCAGGCCTCACATCTGTTCTTCAATTTAGTTTGTTTGCCTGTAGAAGAACCTTGCGTCTACTGTGTAGTTCCTTGGTTCTTGATAACCACTTATCCCAGAGTTAGCATTCCAATCCAGTTTTCTTTGTTTTGGATGCTTTCTCTGATACAGCATTTTAAATCCTACAGTTTAAATATTTATTTTCCAGTACTAATTCAGTATTCATTATGAATTTTTAGCTGTGAAATGTTACTTCAGATACAATTAAACAATTTAGATGGTCTACGTGGCTATTTTTAGCGTGTAGCATGAGCCCAAATTGTAGACCTGGGCTGAGACTTACTGCCATGGGTTTTTTGCTATGTAGACATACCCCAAACGTCTTTTTTTTTTTTTTTTTTTTTAAATGAAGAAGAATCCTTACACATCAGAGCACTACAACCTTGGAGGTGCTAGGATGTGATCCATTTCCTAGCTATCAGAGTGGTAGCCATGTTAGTCTGTATCAGCAGAAAGAACGAGGAGTATTTATGGCACCTTAGAGACTAACATTTATTTGGGCATAAGCTTTCGTGGGCTAAAACCTCCCTGGTCACTCAATTACAGACCTAAAAGTCGCAATTCTCCAACAAAAAAACTTCAAAAACAGACTCCAACGAGAAACTGCTGAATTGGAATTAATTTGCAAACTGGACACCATTAAATTAGGCTTGAATAAAGACTGGGAGTGGATGGATCATTACATAAAGTAAACTATTTCTCCATTCTAATTTTTCCCCTACTGTTGCACCTTCATGTCAACTGTTGGAAATGGGTCATCCTGATTATCACTACAAAAGTTTTTTTTTTTCTCCTGCTAATAATATCCCACCTTAATTGATTGGTCTAGTTATAGTTGGTATGGCAACACCCATTTTTTCATGTTCTCTGTCTATATATATCTTCCTACTGTATTTTCCACTGCATGCATCCGATGAAGTGGGTTTTAGCCCACGAAAGCTTATGCCCAAATAAATTTGTTAGTCTCTAAGGTGCCACAAGTACTCCTCGTTCTTTTTCCTGCCTATATTTCTTCATGATTGTCTTCCCAGGCCCGTCATTCTTTAACATCTGAAACTTCCCATCTTTTATATCGTTGTCCTTTTATGCTTATAACTAGCAAAGTATCATAGTCTCAGCATTTCCCAGTTTAACGTAAAGGCTGTTTTTGTTAAATTTCTACAGGGTCTCCAGAAGTTGCAATAACAGGCCAGGTGCTGGAGAACTTGCCCCCCATTGGAGTCTTTTGGGATATTGAAAACTGTTCTGTTCCGACTGGCCGTTCAGCTATCGCAGTTGTACAACGAATTCGTGAAAAGTTTTTTAAAGGTCACAGGGAGGCAGAATTCATCTGTGTATGTGACATTAGTAAAGAAAATAAAGAAGTTATTCAGGAGCTGAACAACTGCCAGGTATGGAAATGTAATCTATTCGCTCAGTGTTCCATATAAAAAAATAATGTAGATAATCTTTAATGAACAGAAGCAAGTCTTTTTTTTAATTAAAACAGTTTCACTGAAGAAGATAGAAGTTATGATTCTAGCTGAATTTATACATGCATTAATTTTATTAAGAAAATAGACATGACAGCTACCTCCCCCAAAATTTTTTTTTTTTTTTTTAAGATCCATTTCATTACCTGTGGAACTGTCTTCTCTAACTTTGTTTTTGGGAGAATCTTTGTTTCATTTGGTAATTTAAGAAACATCTCTAGCACAGTTCACAGAATTTGCAGCTAGATCACCAACTGAGATGACCGGTCAATTGATACTTGTCGCTGATGGAACCTTTCCTAAATGGAGGGTGCACTGGGTGGAAGGGACATTGGAGCACAGTTAGTGTTGTTTGGGACTCCTTTACTCCACATTTCTACACTTTCAAACACTTTTTAAGAAGCTTTACCTTAAAATTACCTTGCATTCTAATCTCCTTGGTTTAGTTTTTTAAACATTAATACTTTTGTAAGTTTTTCTCTGAATTAATGATATACCATCACCACCTTTACTACTTTGTAATGTTTGGGCATTCAAAAATTATCTGTGTTTTGGCTGGCAACTAGCCTGCTTAGATTGGGTTAGATGATGTGATAGGGAGTACCAGACTTCTGTCTTTGGGTTTTTAAAGTGGAGGGGATGAGTTATAATTAAGACCCTGCCAAATTCATGGCTGTGAAAAATGCATCATGGACCTTGAAATCTGGCTATAATGTTGAGGGGGGAAGGGTCATGGCATTGCCACCCTTACTTCTGTGCTGCCTTCAGAGCTGGGCAGCTGGAGAGTGGCAGCTGCTGGCTGGGGACCCAGCTCTGAAGGTGGCAGCACTACCAGCAGAAGTGAGGTTGGCATGGTATGGGGGTGGGGGGTTGTCGCTTTTACAGGGGTAAGGCTGGCCTTACAGGTGGGCAACCACCCAGGGTGACGTGATTGGGGCACACCATGGACACTCCAGTGTCCGCACACAGAGCCAGCCCAAGGCCCCTTTAGCCCTCAAGTGCTGGGCCCGGAGTGAGGGAAAGGCAGGGCTGGGGGCACCCCGGCCAGGGGCTCCTACCATGCCTTTCAACCTTCCCCACAACCTCCTTTTGGGTCGAGACCCCCACGGTTATAATATTGTGAAATTTCAGATTTAAATATCTGAAACTGAATTTAAGGTTTTTTTTTTTTTTTTAAATCCTATAACCATGAAATTTACCAAAATGGACTGTGAATTTGATAGGGCCCTAATTATAATGAAACTACTCCTATATCTTTATTTATGATGGTACTGCGGGGCTCTGTTGTTTTTGTTGGTATAGTAATGGCTAGAAAAAAAAGAAAACTAGGCATATAAATCATGTCAGTTGTCATGTATGTCTTAAATCCATTTAGTCTAATCTCTGGGGGATTGACTACATTTTGTTTTGAAATTTGTATTTTGAGTGCAGTGTTTGGGCATATTCAAGTCCAAACTAGTACATGGCTGAATTGTTTCTTGATTTTAATTTATTAGTGTGTACTGAAATTCTGAAAATGACAAAGTAAGATTATACATGACAATTCTTTCAGAAAATTTACCTTTTTTGAAAGACTGATGCAATGTTTAGAGAACAGTGTCTGAAGTACCACTGTTTCAAAATGGAAAAAAAATGAAGTGTGTCTTTAAATAACAAAGATACAAAGAAAATAGAAGTGTTTCACTTTGAAGACCAGTGGTGTAAAAACTGTTGCTGAAGTCCAATTCAGCGATGTAATTCAAAAGGTACCTTTATAGGTAAATTATCAAACATGGCAAACTTGCTTGGTTACCTTTTTTGAGAGATTTTAATACCCAGATTAATCTAATTGATTTGTTCTTCTTGTTAATGAGTGATTTGACTGATTTCCAAGGGTCAGTTCCCTTTATCAGTTACCAGTTTGTGTGAAATGTTAACCCTTCAAGGCTTACCCTATGAATACTAAACAATCTTCAGTAGTGACTTCATTTACCTAACAAAAGTTTTGATCACTAATACAATATGCTGAAGTTTAAATATTTCACATTTCAGTTGCATTGTAGCATTCAGTTTCAGTAAATCTTATCCACTCATCTTGGAACATATTGAGCAGACCTTAAACAGACTAAATGTCTGTTTTCTTCTAATGCAAGTCCCTTATATATGTTGTGTCGGGCTTCCCCTTTCTTTTTCCCCATTTCACAGGTAGACTTATGCTTTGTTAAAATGGTCAAAAATATGTAAGTGATTTTTTTTGTTTGTTTGTTTTTGTTTTTTATTGTATCTGTCTTTTGGTTTCTATGAGAACAGTAGTTCAGTTCTCTTTTTTTGGATTATTGTCTCTACATATTCAGGAAGTCTGACACTTATTAATTGCTTTTGTGTTTACAAAAATGTGTATCCATCAACCGTTGTGACAAGTTGTTTTTGTTCACTGCAATGCTAATAGTTTAGCAATTGGTGTATGTTTTCTCTTCAGATAAATAAGCTGAAAATCACAAAGCTGCATACAATTGTTTATCAGTAATTCCTGTGCATAATTATTTTACAGTTTTTAACTTCAGGTATTCCATGCAAGGTATAAAGTGTTTCCCTCTTCATACACACCCCTCTTACTGAATCTCAATAAAAATATAGGTGCAATACTGAACTGGGGTTTGTTCTGAATAAGCTAATTTTTATATCAGTAGTAAAACAGTCTTGTTTGCTGTATTATAATTTCTTCAGTTATACATTTAAGTGTATGTACCTTCTTTCTTCTCTTTTAAGGTCAAAGTTAGGTGCAGAATTAGATGCTCTAAGGTGAATTAGTTAGGTCTGCTTATTTCAACAGGAATCTGTCCTTAAAGGGAAAAAAAGAGGCATTTCTTAACCACTCTGAAGTTCTTACAACTTCTCTAACTCTCCTCTCTCCCCCCCCCCCCCAGGAAACCTTTGTTCTAGTTCATATCTTTTGTATACTGTACACACTTATCATTATCTATACAACATGCATTAACTGCTTAAAATACATGGAACTCTGCAATTTTTTCAGTGGCTAATCCCTATTATGTGTTTTTAAAAAATGTGTCAGATTTGTTACCAGTTAATGCCAGTTACCAGTCTTCACATTCAGTTCTTTCCTTAAGGCATCTTCCTTTAATTCTGCAGGTGACTGTTGCACACATCAATGCTACAGCAAAGAATGCAGCTGATGACAAGCTCAGACAGAGTCTTAGGAGGTTTGCTGATACACACACTGCACCTGCTACTGTGGTCCTTGTATCAAGTAAGAATATTAATCACATTGCATAAAACCTTTCACTGT
Source organism: Chrysemys picta bellii (assembly GCF_011386835.1). NCBI lineage: Eukaryota > Metazoa > Chordata > Testudines > Emydidae > Chrysemys > Chrysemys picta. Next base: position 68,796,618 of record NC_088800.1, on the reverse strand, counting down.
GTTCTTTCAAGGTTCTGGGGAACAGAATCCTGTTGAGAATTTCCAGTCAAACTTTCAGACATTACACTGAGTGTTCTTCCCCCAAGTTGTTTAGAATCCACACTATTTTAAGCAAAGTGCTCAAGTGAGAATTCATGATGAGTTCCAGTAATAGATAGAACAGTAATTTTAACTATGAGAAGATGAATATTACTGTTTAGTGCTTCTGTTAAACCAGGATGGAAACTTATTTGCCACATCACATTGACTATCATAGACTGCTCTTAATAATAATGGTGTCTGCTAGGAGGCTTAAGTGCCAACTTCAGATAAGTTTTATTATATTGAGTACTCTATGTAAACTCTCTAAACTTTAAGCATAATGAATGCAGATATATTTAATGCCTCACCATTACAGACAAATAATACAACATACACCCATAAATTTACAGTCACAATTATTTAATGAACTGTATGATATGTACTACATTGGGTTTCACTTAAGGCTATAATATTCCATTTTAAGCAAAAAAATGTGCTACAGAAACATACAGTACCAGTTTAACTCCTCCTGATTAAATTGTTAAATGTTACTATTGAAAAGAAAACCTTGATTTCTAAATTTCTTAAATACTAACTGCTGATTAAATATCTACCATGAATGTTTATAGCCGTTGCTATTCTTTCCCTGAAAGATTTTGTTGTTGATGCTGTTTCGGTGACAGAGAGAACTTTTTAAAGTAGTCTTTTTAACCACTAATATTTGGGTGGGTGGGTGGGTCTCTGTTTCAGCTGATGTAAACTTTGCTTTGGAACTCAGTGACCTGAGACACCGGCATGGTTTCCAGATCATCTTGGTACATAAGAACCAAGCTTCTGAAGCACTCTTACATCATGCTCACGAGCTTATCAGGTTTGAAGAATTTATTTCAGACTTGCCACCAAGGTTACCATTGAAAATGCCAGTAAGTGATTTTTGTTGTTGCATACATTGTAGAAAATATAAAGTGTATATTGACCTTTATTTCCCTGATTTTGGGAGAAGTAGGTGAATATCAGGACACTTCTCAGCAGAACTGCTATCTCTCATAAGGCTGTACCTTCTTGGAATTGGTCTTAATTTCAACTGAACACCTAAGCACTGATCCCTAATCATTAAATGACCAATATCTATTTTTATCAATGACTTATGTAAAGATTAAGATGTATTAAAATGAAATAATACAAGTAGCAATCCAGTTACAATCCTCATTGTTCACCTAATGAAATGTGCATTTTGTATAAAAGTTTACAGTGCTAAGAACAAGCACTGTTGGAATGCACTTGTATTTTAAGACTGTCTTTCTGTGCTTTGGTGATGTAAACAAAAGATAAGAAATGTGCAATAACAACTTATTTACTCTATACTGCCTTGATTTTTCTACCTTGTGAATGTGAGGTCATCATCTTTAGGAAAAGGCCCCTTTAAGGGAAGATTTCATATAAGTTAAAGAATCCCTTTAACATCAGCTAAGCTGACAACCTGGTTCACATCATGGCTGGTATATTTGGTGTACGTGAAATAACCTAAAAAGTAGTATCTGATATTTTAGATCTTGGTATATTAAATATTGGTTTTACATGACCAAGTCCTTACATGACCTGCTTAACCAAATAAAATCTGTTTTGTTTTTTCCCAACAGTCATGCCATACACTGTTATATGTTTACAACCTGCCAACAAACAGAGACAGCAAAAGTGTCAGCAACAGACTCAGGCGTTTGTCAGATAACTGTGGAGGAAAGGTGTTGAGCATTTCTGGCAGCAGTGCAATTCTCCGCTTTTCAAATCAAGAAAGTGCTGAACGTGCTCATAAGCGAATGGAAAATGAAGATGTGTTTGGCAACAGGATTATTGTGTCTTTTACCCCCAAAAACAAGGAACTCAATGAAACAAAAAATTCAAACTGTGTTGGAGCTGAAAAGGTGAAGTCTCCAAAAAAAGTGAACAAGAACCCAAAACTGTGCCTCCTCAGCAAAGATTCAAATGATCAGTCTTCCAATGCCAAAACCACTGCGGGAAAGGGATTGCAGACACATGGATCTGCTGCAAAACCCACAAATGTTAAAAGTTTACAGGTACCATCATTCTTCTCTGTCCTGCTGTGGTCTTCTCATGTTTCCAGATTTTACCTTTACCTCCCTGTGCTAGCATGACTTTAATCAGTGGAGGAAGATGGGTGGTGCTTTTTCAAAAGGAGTATAGAGTTTCATTTTCTGCCTTCTCCTCACATCCATATCCAGGTCTGAGTGCTAACAACTTTTACTAACCAGGGGTCCAAGTCTGGTTCTTGTCCTCTATTATTTTATTTTATTTTATTTTATTTTTAGGTATACTTTGAAGGAGAATGAGCCTTTGCTATTTTTGAAAAATTCAGTGTGCACAGAACTTAATAATACAAATTGCAGTGAAAATCTGTACCTCAATATACTGTTTACTATTCTTTCTATCTTATTTCTAAAAAAACATAACACACCTGGCTGCTTCTACAAAGTTATGCCTTGAGTTTAATTTTACTTTACATAAAGTTGGAAGATTTATGAAGAAAAGGAGTAGTAGCTTTTTAGTGGCTAATCTGCCTTTGTGTTTTACTCTTTTTAAGGAGCTGTGCCGCCTTGAATCAAAGACCATCAGAAAAATTGAAAACCAGCAAGACCAGTTAAGAGAGGAAACTCTTTCTCCACAAAACTCTAATGCAGCAAATCTTGTGTGCTTGGCAACCAAAAACACAGGGATAGGAGAATTGTCCTATAAATGCAGTCAGAAGTATGTTAAGGAAAAAATAATGTTTTTAAAGTTAATCCATGTAGTAAAATTGAGCAACTCAATGATAATTTATTTATTTTTTAAATAGAAAAGACACCCCCGCTTCTAGAAGCATTACCAACTCTCCTATAGAGAAAAAAGATAAAGATGCAGTTGTATTCCAGGTCAGCTACCCATCTGCTTTCAGTAAATTGACAGCATCACGACAGCTCAGTCCTCTGCTCATGTCTCAGAGCTGTTGGTCATCCCGGTAAGTATCTGTATGATGTAGCATCATCTCCTATCTGGGAGATGGAGTCTGGGGTTGGTGTTAGGCTATTTCTAATGTATAAGTAAACAGGTCCATATATCTGTATGTGGACTTGAGTACAACAGATATTTCCGTTTAACGTTTACATGTTGTAGATAAGGATGCTAATCTGGTAATACTGTGGTAGCAGTTAACAGAACTCAGTTTAAAAATAAGACAGGAGAGACTACCTTTTTAATTAAACTTATTTTGTGTCAGCTGTTCCCTGTAAATCCTTATCTCCTTGGTATGTGTGTGGCAGAGTTCACAGTATTTCAGAAGCATTCCATTTCTTAAACATTTGGGGCCTAGACTTGCAAAGATATTTAGGTGCCTAAAGATGCAGATAGGTACTTAGGTGTGTGGGGGGATTTTCAAAACCCCACTAAATATCTTTGAAACTCTGGTCCTTTGCTGCTTATAGATTGTTTGAACAAGTATAACTCTCTCAACACAAAGTAGAAAGTACATTTTGCGGACAAAAATTGTATCCAACCCCAAACCTTATGCTGTCCATGTTGATCAGTCTTTAGACAGATTTTAGTGTTTTTCCAGGATTGTCTTTTGAGATTTTAAAGGAAAAAAGAAGTTTTCAGCTTCTGTATTTAGCCATGTAAACTAAATGCATATGTACCAAAACCAAAATGCATTGACACTCGCAAATTTATCTACTTAATCCATGCTTAGAATTATTTTTTTATTTGCACTTTTAACGCAGAGAGAGAGAGAGAGATATAATTGTGTAATTGTCATATTTATTGAATAATACTAAAATGTCTTTATTTTAATTAGGAGTATGTCTCCAAACCTCTCAAACAGATCATCTCCACTTGCCTTCAATATTGTAAATCACACCAGTGGTACAGACTGTCTTGATCCTTTTGCAAATGGTGCAGATATTCAGATCAGCAATATAGACTACAGATTGTCCAGAAAGGAACTGCAGCAAATTCTGCAAGAAATCTTCTCTAGATATGGCAAGGTAAAGGATAAAATCCCTTTTGAGTTCTGTTTTTCCTTTCCACAAGCCTGTGTGCTCTACTTTTGAGGTACAGAGTACAGCTGTCCGAAGAAGTGGGCTGTAGCCCACAAAAGCTTATGCTCAAATAAATTTGTTAGTTTCTAAGGTACCACAAGTACTCCTGTTCTTTTTGCGGATACAGACTAACACGGCTGCTACTCTGAAACCAGCTATCTAATGATACCTTAAAATATTGGCACTCAGAACTTGGTATTTCTTGTTACCATGCCATAATACATCTTACCTTAACTATTTCTTTTGTGTATAGTCCTATAGGTCTGTGCACTAAAGGCTTTGTATGTAAACTCTAAATGGAGCTCATGTTTTTTCTTCATTGGGAGAATAGAATTCTGAAAATGTACATCCAGGGTCACTGGAAGAGTTAAATTAATGCTTTGAGCTATCCCATGTGTTTGGATAGCTCAAAGCATTAATTGAAATTAAAAATAATAATAATAAAAAAAGCCAACCCTGAAAACTTCTGTTCCTCATGTCTGCTTCAAAATTTTAAAATGTGCAGTCTAAATATTGAGCTGATATTTTGAATCACTTTAAAAATGACTTGAAACAGAAGGTAGATGTTATTTCACTGTCAATTCTAGAAAATAAAACTCCAGGGAGAGGCCATTTCTGTGACCTTCCACTTAATAACAGCTTTAAAAGAAACTATGCATAGAGTTTATGGTAGTTACATAAAATAATCTGACACTTCTCTAGTCTACTTTTCTATATTTAAAGATGACTGTTGACTCAGGTTAATCTTTTGTGATGAATTTGTATGTTCATTTTTTTTCTTTCAGGTAAAGAGTGTGGAGCTCAGTCCTCATACAGATTATCAGTTGAAGGCTATAATTCAAATGGAAAATCTACAAGAAGCAATCAGTGCTGTCAACAACCTTCACAGATACAAAATTGGCAGCAAAAGGATCCAGGTCTCCCTAGCTACAGGAGCTGCTAATAAATCTCTATCTCAGCTTAGGTAAAAAGCAGCCTAGACAATTGTTAGATTATGTCTGCTGGCTACGGATTGTTCCTGTAGATGTCAAAGTCAAAATACTAAGTGAAAAAAAACTGGAAACAAAATAAGCAAAATATAGCTTGTGCCAGCTGATTAAAGTTCATTAGCAGATGTAACATTTAGATAAGATGAAAAAAGTCTGTCTTACTGTGTATTATGTGGGTCAATACTACCTAAATTTAAGCAATCTAGAAACCCCAAATAAAGTCTGAAGGTACCAGATCTTCATGTAGAAGCATCCTTCTCCTGGGATCAGTTCCTTAGCTACACCTATATCACCTAAGTCATAGAGAAAAGTTAATTATGTTCACTTCTTAAAGTATATGGCATTCAGAAACTTTAGGATATGCTTGTTCAGTTAGTTAAATCTCACTCATCCTTTTCAGTCATTTAACTTTTTTGACTATCAATAAACCTAGATTTTATACTTGTATAGAATTCAGATTTACTGCAAAGAATAAAGATGCCAAAAACCTTCCCCCCCATCTCCTGGAAAAATTGTATGAGGAGAATCCTCCCTTCCACCCCATTTTAATTGTGTGACTAAGTTCACGTGTCTAAGAAACAAACACCTGAATATGTTTTGCTGTGGGTTTTTTGTGTCTTTGCTCTATGTAAAATACAGCCCTTCATTTTATTTATGGAAGATTATAGACCTAGAAGGTTGAGATGATTCTAATTGAAGAAGTATACTTTCTCTTTTATCTTGCATTATATACTTTTTATGCGGAAAGAAACCACTGGAAGGAAAAATATTTATTTTGTCACACAAAAAAAGCTTAGGTTTAAGAAAAAATGGTGCTCGTTATTCCTTGAAATTTTTGGGGAGAGGGTTGATTTTTCTAGCAAACTAGTTTTTATCACATATAGTTGCCCATTTTATTAATTCTCATTATTGCATTGTCATACCCTTTGTTTCTTCCTGGCCAAGCCATCTTTTAATACAGTTAAGATTTAATCCAAATTGATAACTTTTAATGATGTAGCCTTAGTATTACTTTCCATAGATATCTGGTGCTTACCGTACATGCAAGATTTTCAGTAACTCCTTTAGAAAAGTCTCCTAGATAACAAGACTAGAGAGCAGGAGTCTAATACAATACATGTGGTTATATCTTTCTCTGGAGTGCATTGACCTCCATGGTGTTGCCTGCATATAACCGTATTTGTCCCATGATCTCCTTATGCCTAATATCCAAAAGTATTATTCACAGATGTAATTTAAGTGCACCCTAATTCCTGCCTTTAAGTTGTGTTCCATCATTTTCAGCTGTCAAGAATGCCAGTGGGTTCTGCTCACTTAAATACTTTTCTTTATTTGAGATCATAGTAGACTGAAGAGTCCTAGTGTTCAATATTCATTTTTACATGTGAGGGGTTTAAACTAAAGGCATCCTCTCACTTATACCATTTTAATACTATTGACTACAGTAGAATTAAGTGGTATAATTTAGTAATGAAAGAATTACCTATGTCTATAAGTGAAGTAACTGAATATTTGAATGCTACTAGAGATTATGTAGATAATTTAAATAGAAAAGTTTAAGATATTTATTTATAACACTTCAAAATTATATTTTCAGCTCAGAAACAATGTCCATTCTTCAGGATGCTCCTGCTTGTTGTCTCCCTATATTCAAGTTAACAGAAATATATGAAAAAAAGTAGGTTCTAAATTGCACTTGTTTTAAATTACTCTTTTCAGAAACTCACAATTCCTGTCTTGTACAGTAAATTACAATGGAGGCATAAAATAATTTTTTGCTCCTTATCAGCCTCTGCATACACAGTATATTGCACAAATATTTTTAACTGGGCTCCCATAACTAGTTTTTTAAAATCTCTTTAGTTTGGCTTCTTCCAAGATGGAAAGACTTGTGATTTAAATTAGCTTATTGGTTAATTTTGAGTAGCTTGTAATCTACTTTTGAATTATTTCTTACACTGTAGTTTATTATTGCATTCTGTAATTGAACATTTGTTCTAGTTTTGCACGTTGAATGTTTATTTTTATGACTAAAGTACACTTAAATCTTTTAATTTTAGATTTGGACACAAGTTAATAGCATCAGATCTGTATAAATTAACTGATACTGTGGCAATCCGTGACCAAGGAAATGGACGTTTGGTGTGTCTCTTACCCAGCAGCCAAGCCCGGCAGAGTCCTTTAGGATCTTCACAGTCTCATGATGGCTCATCAGCAAATTGCAGTCCTATAATATTTGAAGAACTGGAATATCATGAGCCCATTTGTAAGCAGCATTGTCTGAATAAAGACTTTAGGTAGGCTGTGTATGAAATAGTTTTGGGGTTTTTTTTTTTAAACAGAAAAAAGATTAAGTTTATCAAATTGATTTGTCCTTATACTAAATTTGTACCTTTAAAAAAAAAAATGAACCATCTTTTGGGATGTATATCTCATAGCAGATTTAATCACTGTTACATATTAAAAGTTCAAGTATCTGATCATAAGGACTAATCAACAAAAGAGCAGAGATGGCAGAACATCCATCTTCAAATCAAAGTATCATGGTTTAGTGGGCTCATCTGTTTGAGGATGTGGTGTTGATGCATTGCGGCCTAATTACTGAGGATGAAGTATGCTTGTTATGTTGAGACTGAAATGCAAACCTCAATCTCATTGTTGGTTAGAGGAGAAATTTTTTGATAGCGGTGAAAAAGAATTGCTTAATTTTTCACTGGGACTATAATTGTGAAGTCTTTGATAATTCCACTTAATTTACACTCGAGCTATCTTTAGTCAGCTGACAGCCCATCATGACCTGAAAACTTCACTGTTATGTCAAAGTTAAACTTATTTCAGTGACAAATTGTGAAATAGGATTAGTTGTCAACAAAGTTGGTAACCAAGCATTTGCTAGTAGCGTGCAGATAGCTGGCTTGTTACATGGTGTTGGCTCTCCTCATTGTATCCAGCTGGTAAGTCACAGTACGACAGCTACAGTAAAAGTTCATGAAATGTCTTCCTAATTACTCCTGGGGGAATTCTGTGCCAAAAAATTTAAAAAGCTACATACAGTATTTTGAAATTTGCAAAATTCTGCCTATTTTGTCAAAATGACACAATATAATCATGTCAGTTTCAGTTATTTTGGTAAACTATTTCAAAATACCTGTCAACAAGTATGTCTGTAACAATACAGACAACAAAAAGTGGAAACGTTTTTTGACAAATAGATTCCTAACTAGGCAAATAATACATAACTTTGAGTAATAATACATTTCTGTATTGTAGTTTAAATGAATTTCCTGCACCCCTCAGAAGCAGTGCAAAAGCTTGGGGGAGTCAGGGATAATGGAAGAACCGAGGGAGAGGGAGGTAATTGCTGGGAAGAAGCCTGTGAGTGAACCTGGAGGGTTGTTGGGCGTGGGTGGGAGAAGTATGAAACACGGTGTTTTGTTTTGTTTTTTTCGCCGGAGGGGGGCGGGGGTTGTTAGGGAGTTTGGGAGCCTCTCCCATGCAGACCCTAGCTAACCCCTAGCCTCTCCCATTCAATCAGGCACATCTACCCCATCTCCATTTGTCCCTGCATTTCCCCCCCTCCCCATGTGTCCTTGCACCCCACTTAGCCACACTTCCTCCCCCATCCCATGTGCCCCTGCACGCCCTTCTTTCCATCAACTCCTCCCCATCCCCATATGTCCCTGCACCCCCACTCCCATTGAGCCCCCGCCCTACTCTGTCCCCACACTAGACCTTCTGAACCCCAGTCTGTGAGACTTCCCAGCAATCCCATGTGCCCCGCTGTGTCTGTTTCTTCCCCCCTTTCCCCCAATATCTTGTGCCTCCTCACCTGGCCCTGTGGGCAAGGGCTGAGAGGAATGCAGCCTCTCCTCCTCCCATCAGCTGCTGGCTACCATGGCCGGTGAGCCAGATGCCCTCTGTTCTGATATCACAGCAGCCCCTGATGGGTGGAAGGCGTAACTGAAGCTCCTCACCAGCAGAATGTATTTTCTGCAGAGTTTAAAAAAAAAAAAATCTGCAGTGGACATTAATTCTGCACGTGCGCAATGGAGCAAAATCCCCCCAGGAGTACCTAATGTTACTTCTCCATTTAAGCAATTGCTGTAGTTGCCATATAAATATTATGTGAATGGGAGGGGAGGTAGTCCATGAGACTAATGTAGTTTATACTGTGAAAAGTATGAAAATCCCCACGCTCTAGCTTTTTCTCAACCTTATCTCCAGCTAGCACTAGTTTTGTACCTATATGCACCTTTCTTCAATTTGAGCATGATGTAAACATAGTTAAGTACTTCTCTTGTCATTACAGTGAACATGAATTTGATCCAGACTCCTACAAAATTCCTTTTGTGATTTTGTCTTTGAAGACATTTGCACCACAAGTGCACAGTCTGCTGCAGACCCATGAGGGCACTGTGCCTTTACTAAGGTAAACCAGCTTAACTGTGTTTCTTTTAATGTATGGATAGATATGGTAAGGATTTTATCTCCTCTCTTTTTCCAATGAAACTTTTATGAACATGCTGAAGTGCTGTTTCTCTTCAGCTTCATTTATCAAAAAATCTGGGAGCAGTTGAATAAAGACTGTTTTTATTGTGGATTAAAAAAAAATTTCCAATAAGTTTGTTAGTGGTTTTTTTTGTTTTTGTTCGTTTTTTTTAAAGGCATACAAAATCTAAGCTGTGTCTTGGTTATGAAATATTCACAGGAAAATTTTGTTAATAGGATGTCTAAAAAGTTCTTTGTGCAAGAAATGTATCCTTTATATTATTGGTATTTATGGAGGGGATTATTGGTTATTGTATGTTCATAGTATTTTAGTAATTGGAATTTTTCTGTTCTCACCTTTTGTTTTTTAAAGCTTTCCTGATTGTTATACGTCAGAGTTCAGTGATCTAGAAATGGTGCAGGAAGGCCAGGGAGGTGTTCCCTTGGAGCATCTTATCACCTGTGTTCCTGGAGTTAATATTGCCACTGCCCAAAACAGCATTAAAGTTGTTAAGTGGATACACAACAAACCACCACCCCCAACTACAGGTAGATAACACTTTTTATCTGGCTTTTTCTCTGCGACTTGGTAGCCAGCAGTAAAGGAAGGACTCTGTTTCACTATAATTTTTTTTTTTAATAGTGGTTAAATTATTTAGCACTAATACCCTTTTTATTCAGTCTTCATAACTTTTTTTTAAAGTCTGTTTTTTAAAGTGTCTGTCTTGAAGAAAAGTTCTGTTTGAACAAAAGGTGCTCATATTAGTTGCATACAGTAAATTGTCCTCAAGGTTTTAATAGAAAATTTGAGTATTTAAGGTGTTTTCAGTGTATATTAACATTTCTAAAATTATTTAGATATTCCCTCATTTGTGGAGGGAATAGTATTAATAAACTCTTAGTAACATGATGTCTATCTGAAATGAACATCTCATTCTAAAAAAAAATTTCTCCTTCTAGATCCTTGGCTTTTACGTTCGAAGAGCCCTGTAGGTAACCCACAGCTTATTCAGTTCAGTAGAGAAGTGATAGATCTACTTAAAAGCCAACCATCTTGTATCATACCTGTCAGTAAATTCATCCCAACTTATCATCATCACTTTGCAAAGCAGTGTCGTGTGTCTGACTATGGGTATTCCAAGTTAATGGAGTTACTAGAAGCAGTGCCACATGTATTACAAGTGAGTTCAATGTCACTTTTTTTGTTGTTTACACATATATTCACAGCTTGAATCAGCTGAGTTCATGAGTGTGTCAGTGGTTGGCACAGAATGTATTTGTTCACCTACCTTGTCCATTTCGCCAAAGGAGATGTCTGTACCTAGGATTCAGTTGTTTACCAGTTCATTTATTTTTGAGATTATAACCATGACAGCTATTATTGTGTTTTCAGAACTTATGAATATATGTAAAGTTCTTAGATCTAATTTCATAGATTCCAAGGCCACAAGGGACCATTGTGATCATCTAGTCTGACCTCTTGTATAACAGAAGCCATAAAACTTCCCCAAAATAATTCCTAGAGTCTATTTTTAGAAAATTAACCAACCTTGATTTAAAAATTGCCACTGATGGAGAACTTTGGTAAATTGTTCAAATGGTTAATTACCCTCACATTTAAAAACTTAGTCTTATTTCCAGTCTGAATTTATATAGTTCCAACTTCCTGCCATTGCATCGTGTTATACCTTTGTCAGCTAGATTGAAGAGCATATTATCAAATATTTGTTATTCATGTAGGTACTTGTAAACTGTGATCAAGTCACTGCTAAACCTTCTTTTTACTAAGCTAAATCTATAGTGGTCGACTCAAGAAGCTCAAACTTGAGGTTATGTAGTTAATCGTGAAGTCTCCTTTTTGTCTTCACGCTTGTGGTGTTCTCTTCAGCCGCCTTGGTTAGCTGGCTATTTGGATAATACTCTCACCTGCATTTAGACAGAGCAGAGCATCAGTATTACTAGTTGGGACTGTCTGAAACTGAATAGTCCTGATTTTTATAAAGTAATAGTGTTTGAATGATCAGGGAATCCTATGCAATCTTTTGGACAAATGTAGCTTTTTAGTAGTGTTTGTTAACATTAGCTGGTCTTAGAGAAAGCATACAATTGTGGATTTTACAACAACCTCCACTAAATCACCTGTACAGCAGGTATGACAGTTCTCTTGGAGGAAGCGTTTGTTGTGCTTTCCTAATGATCCATGATTTGTTATGGAAGTATATGGAAAGAGAGCTTCTCATGGTCATGCACTTGATATTTCTTACCACAATCTGTCCTCCTTTTTACCTAATAGCTCATAACATTATTTACTGTGGAGGGTGGCAGGAAGACACAAGTGATCAGTGCTGAGAAAACACTGCTTGGCTTTTATGCTGTTAAGAGATTTATTATTGTTTTTATGTTCTAGATTCTTGGCATGGGCTCTAAACGCTTGTTAACCCTAACATACAGGGCCCAAGTAAAACGTTTCACTCAAGACTTATTGAAACTTCTCAAATCCCAGGCCAGTAAACAAGTTATTGTGAGAGAATTCTTACAGGCTTATCACTGGTAAGTTGTTTTTGTCTTTACCAAATATCAAGACATCTGCTGTCCACATTTGCACCTGCTTTTCTTTAAAAGTGTAGTGTAAGAGGGGTTGGCACTCAGAATTCTAATACAAAAACATGATACTACATTGTTGCCTTTTCATTGTGATGTTAGATTATCAGAAGGTGGAATTTATCAGATTTTAGAAACGATTGAAAATAGTCCATTATTACTATAGGAACTTTTTGGAATGCAGTGCAACATTACTTTAGCACTTAATTTTTCAATTGTCTTAAAACTGCTACTTCAAATTGGGGTACTGTATCTTGTTAACTTACTCCTTAAGGCATGGTGAATAAATGTAATCATTTAAGCGCAATGCGTGGCATACTTGTAATGCAAACTAGCTTGAGAAAGTAGGTGCTATTTTGCGTTGTGGTTTTTTTTGTTTGTTTTTTTTTCTTTTTGTGGAAAAAGAGACTCTTCTTTCAATCATGGAGAGAGGAGGAAGGAGTTGGAGGGGGGAGTTCAAACCAGTATAATTTAATAGCTCTAGCAAGGGTATCTGATCGATTGGGGGAGTAATAATGGGCAAAAATCCAAGAGGAATTAGTGCCGTCTTCACATTGCCAGTAACATTCCATCTCTCTGATATTCTTAGATTAGCAAAATCTTTTTGAAATCAATCTCAGCATGTTACTTTCCCTAGTGTGAAGTCAGGAGGAAGCAGCTGACACATGTCTTCAGGAGACTGTAGCACATGAAGTTTTATATATGGCAATTGCTGCCTTCTTGCAGTACAAGAAAATATGCCATGTTTGCTTGTTTTAGTTTGTCTTGTGAAAAGTTTGTTTGTTTTAACTCCAAAGCTACTATATAAAGTTCTTTAAATTCTCATTTTTATCATTTAAATCAGTCTGAGGCACCCAGTAGTTGGTATACACAACTTCACTCCACATGCATCTGAAGCACCAGTGTATGACTTAGTTCTGAAGTTAATAGGAATATTTGATTTTGTGCACTTAATTTACAAATGTCTCCTGGGTTTATGGGTTCTTAAGTGCTTCTGTCACTAGCAATGTGAAAATGCCTTTCATTTCATTGAAGTGTGGGTTCTGTCTTGATAACTAATTATATTTCTATTTTTTTTGTTTGTGCAAACTGATTGCTTACTTGCACATTTAATTGTCCTGTGTAAAATACATCAACATTCTGAAGTTGCTTTACAATTTTCTTCTTAAACTATTCAGGTGTTTCTCTAAAGATTGGGATGTTACTGAATATGGAGTGTGTGAGTTGGCAGATATAATATCAGAAATTCCAGATACAACAATCTGTTTGTCTCAGCAAGACAATGAAATGGTAATTTGTATCCCCAAAAGAGGTATGGCCATATCATCATTTTGATCTGTAAAATAATAGTTTATTAATTTATAAAAATGACATTCTGCCTTCACTATTGCCAGTATATTTTCTATTCTCACATAACTTCAAATTAGCTAATTGGGTAAAGCAAATCCAAATGTATAATTAAGTTGTCCCTCTCCTCTCCTTTGACGGTTTTCTTCTGTACTTGTTGCCAAATTATGCCATTATATTATCATAATCCCATGATTGAGAGGTAGTTATGTATAATCCTAGCCATTTAAAAAGCAAAATTTCTGTAATGGAATAAATGGAATGTTTGTATTCATTGCACTAAGTAATATTGAGTTTAGTTAAACTTTTCGTGCAGGATGGCTAGAGGGGGAGAAATTGTTGGCGTATGAGACAAGAAAACTTGCTTAGTAAATATTGCACAGGGATTGCAACATGATTTATTATTTTACAAAGTAAATATGTAAACATGAAGGCAAGTACTTCCAACAACAAAAAATAGTTAATTTTTGTGGCTGATACAAAGCTAAAAATATGCTAATGTTGATGCCCTGTATTTTCTTTATATACCCTTTCTTGCCTTGTAAACTAACTATTCTGTGGCTGTTCACTTTGTTTTAATGTCTTTCACTTTTAGAACGTACCCAGGAAGAAATTGAAAGAACAAAGCAATTCTCTAAGGAGGTAGTTGACTTGCTGCGTCATCAACCCCATTTCCGAATGCCCTTTAATAAATTTATTCCTTCTTACCACCACCACTTTGGCCGTCAATGCAAACTTGCTTATTATGGGTTTACCAAACTACTTGAACTTTTTGAAGCCATACCAGATGTCTTGCAAGTAAGTTCTAGAAATTAAGGTATATTTAAGCATTTTTCAGATCACACCTGAATAGACTGTATTCTTACTATCATCAAGAGCTATTTCCAGGTAGTTAACTTCACTAGGAGTTGTGAATTGTGTATCTGCCTGCACTTCTAACCTTTCATGATTATATTTGGTTGATTAGTTATATTTACTATTTTTCATAGACCACAGAAAGTGGTTTGGTTTTGTTTTGTTTTGTTTATTTATTTATTTAAAGGATGCTATCAGGTTAAAGACTTAAACTTAAAAAAAAAACAAAAAATACTTTATGTAATAACCTTGAATTATTGAAACTGAATTTTAAAAATCTAGTTCACAACAAACTTTATTTACTTTCTCTATTTGACTTAGTTTAGACAATAAAAGCAGACTAAATTCAATAGCTTAAGCAAGACTTACTTGATTGTCTCTCTTGAGGAATGTCTGTTAACTCTGCTTGCTTTCATGTAGATACCTTATGTAAAGTAGCTGAATCGTTATGTAAAATAGTTACATAAATATCTAATATCCTTTACTGAATGTTACTGGGTTTTCTGGTCAGTTTAGGTAAATAACTTCATTTTTTTATATTTTATTTTATTTTATTTCATTTTTTTTTTAAAGGTATTAGAATGCGGAGAGGAAAAAATTCTGACTCTGACAGAGGTGGAACGGGTCAAAGCTCTAGCAGCCCAGTTAGTTAAACTGCTGCGATCTCAGAAAGACAACTGCCTTATGATGACTGATTTACTTACAGAATACAGTAAAACGTTTGGTTACACATTGCGCCTTCATGACTACGATGTCAGCTCAGTTCTAGCTTTAATGCAAAAACTTTGCCACGTTGTGAAGGTAAACTGTTTTTAGTGTCTTTATTTACAAAAAAAAAAGCCTAGATTTCATCTGTTTGTAGAACAAAAGTCATTAGATTCCCTGTCTAAACTGTTTTCAAATATCAAGACTGCGTGTTTAATTCATATTTTTACCTCATTTCATTGCAATGGGAATCATTGGGTTTCCCCCTCCCTTTGAAATTCCTTAGTGTTTTGCTCAGAGAATTGGTGCTTTGACTTTTTCTGATTGAAAGAAAATACATAGACCTGTAAATTGCTTTGTCCTATAGAGCACCAGAGACTATAAAACTACTGCAGCAGAATTATTTCTAAGGTCAAAATATTTCCATGTAGAAAGCTCTTTTCTTTTACGGTTTAGATTATATTAATGGAAAATTTTGTATCCAAAAAGGCCTAACCCATTTTATAGAACTCAGACTCCTTCATTTTTCTTCTGTTTTTTTTTTTTTAACATCAAAATTCTTCAGGTTGCTGACACAGAATCTGGTAAACAGATTCAGCTGATAAATAGAAAGTCTCTACGTACTCTGACTGCACAACTACTGGTATTGATGATGTCTTGGGATGAAACCACCTTTCTTTCCGTTGACGAGCTTAAAAGGCATTATGAAAGTATCCACAGTGCTCCCCTTAATCCATGTGAATATGGATTTATGACCTTAACTGAACTCCTGAAGAGTCTGCCTTACTTGGTTGAGGTATGGAAACTACTAGGAAAGCTGATTTGGTTTTCAGAACCATACTTAAATCTTTCTCACTTTATTTGGCTTTAGTTGTGATACAGTATGTGGGGCTTCCTTGTACTTTCAAAGGATATTACTGTGACTAACAGAAGCATAAGTTTGTATGGTGACATTGCTTTGCTTTTGTGCAGGTTTTTACCAATGATGTGGCAGAAGAATATGTGAAACTTACAAATCTGTATTTGTTCGCAAAGAATGTGAGGTCCTTGCTTCACACGTACCACTACCAGCAGATCTTCCTTCACGAGTTCCCAACAGCATATAGCAAATATACAGGAGAAGTGTTGCAGCCCAAAATATATGGATATAATAGTCTAGAAGAGCTCTTGGGAGCAATTCCACAGGTCTGAAGAACTTTATTACTGCATCATAATCTTAAATTAATTTAAGATTCCTGAATGGCTTCAGTAACAGTTTCTTAGCGCATTTAATTTAAATACATTATGCAACTGAAATTCTGCTTCATACTCTGTATGATCTGCTGCTATAGTTACAAGGAAATGCATACTAGACATGTTACATATTTTAACAATCTCAATTTTGCTGAACTGGACTGGTCAACAGACAGCCATATTTACTCAGTGTATTCATTGTTTGAATCAAATGAATGCATATGTAAATAAAAATGCAGTAAAAACTCCATAAAACCCCCACTCCTTTATGGAGCAAAAATGTTGTTGGCATCCACCAAGTGAGAATTGATTCTTCCTATAGTTGCTAAAGAGAAACAATGTATTGCAGTTGTTGAGTTGCATATTTATTGTGCTAGGTTTACCTCATAATGTCCCAGTAGCCATGTAACTTTGAACCCTTACTACTAATCTAAAAGCCATGGGAATGCTACATATTTGAATTTTAGTGTGGAATCTCAAATGTCAGCCAGTTGGTTTATACACTCGAAGACAGAGGTGGGCAAACTATGGCCCAGGGGCCACATCCGGCCCTCCAGACGTTTTAATCTGGCCCTCGAGCTCCTGCCGTGAAGTGGGGTCTGGGGCTTGCCCTGCTCCAGTTGGGGAGCGGGGTTGGGGTCTTGCCCTACTCCGCACAGCTCCTGGAAGCAGTGGCATGTCCCCCCTCCATCTCCTATGAGTAGGGGCAGCCAGGGGGCTCTGTATGCTGCCCTCACCCCAAATGTTGCCCCTGCAGGTCCCATTGGCCGGGAACCGCAGCCAATGGGAACTGCAGGGGCGGCACCTGCAGACAGGGCAGTGTGCAGAGCTGCTGGCTGCGCCTCCGTGTAGGAACTGGAGGCGGACATACCGCTGTTTCTGGGAGTTACTTGAGGTAAGTGCCGCTGGGATCCTGCCCCCCTGACCTCTTCCCATGCCCCAACCCCCTGCCCCGGCCCCAGCCGTGATCCCCCTCCCGCCCTCTGAACCCCTCGGTCTCAGCCCGGAGCACCCTCCTGCACCCTGAACTCCTCATCCACAGCCCCACCCCAGAGCCTGCACCCCCCAGCCAGAGCCCTCACGCACCCCAACCCCCAATTTAGTGAGCATTCATGGCCCGCCATACAATTTCTATACCTAGATGTGGCCCTCGTGCCAAAAAGTTTGTCCACCCCTGCTCTAAGATATTAAAAAATCTTTAGTTTACTTGAAAAGTTTATGACCAATCTTTTTGGAGAGCAGTTTACAATAACAGCTCCCCAATCTGTTTTGAAAATATGGGGCTGAAAAATGCATGAGCTTCAGACATCCTGTTGTGATGTTTAGCATCTCTTTTTATTTATCAAGACAAGACTTTTAATTGGGCAATCTAATGTGAATAGTCTGAGTTAGCTTGCATTCCTTTAGAACTTTTTTCATAGTGTGTGAGAAGTAGGGAGTAGTAGGGATTAGGTGTTGAGGTTAGTGTGTGTGCTCTGGTTACATTGTACTTTTGTCTTATAGGTGGTCTGGATCAAAGGACATGGGCATAAGAGAATTGTAGTACTAAAGAATGACATGAAAAGTAAGTAAGCCAATTGAACTTTATAAGCCAACTATCACACTGAAGTTTACAAGTATCTTTTTAGAGGTGATCAGAGGCCAATTAACTTTTTTTTTTTAAGCTCGTTTTAGCTCACCCAGTTTTTCCCCTGCTGATCATGTGGATGATCATGGAAATCAACTTACTGACAGTAATGGACACATGGAGAGTCTAGGATCCACTACATTAATGGAATTAAAACTAGGAACACCTAGTGATGGTAATGCAAACTTAATGTATGTAATAAAGTTGTTCAGTCTGTGGAGAAATACACTGAAAGCAGTATTGGGGAAAGAGCTGTGGAACTTAGTATTCAAAGCAGCATGGGGGAAAGAGCTGTGTGACTTAGTTATTTGAAGTAAACTTCTGTGATGTAAGGAGTTTAAAGCTATCAGACTTCTTTCACAAAGGTCTTAGACATATATTCCTCTTTATGTGAGGTGGAGCCTGTTTCTGTGCGCTCCTGAGGTTTGATCTTCCAAGTTGCAGAAAACTTTTTTCAGATGAGTTCCCTTAACTCCCTTCGCCTCAATGGAAGTTGAAGACAAGCTAAAGCGAGATTAAATGCAAATGATGATGGCCCACTAGGGGATTCCACGAGCAGAGTACCTGTACCTTGACGTTCAGCTGTAGTACTTCCTTTTTTGCATATGATTTGCAGCCTTAGCTCTCCCTCACTGCTGCTACATCTGCTAATAGCAGTGGTAGTTCTGTTGGTGTAGTCTTTTTTTTTTTTCCAACTGCAGGTAGCCAGGAGCCTGGGCCTTGTTGCACGGACCTTGCCATGGTTACCAATTCCTTTGTCACCTCCATGCTGGATTACTGTAATAGAATGGCCCTTGAGACAGATGCTTTAGTTGATGTTGGGAGGAACCTACTAGGACTGTTTCTGTGAGGAGTAGGATAATGTGCCCTGAACTCACTACCGTTTCAGGGTATGTCTACACTACAGAGACTATGCTGGCCTGGCTACATTGCCATAGCTATGCTGGTATATAACCCTGTAGTGTAAACATAGCCTACATTGATGGAAGGGGTTCATCTATCTCCCCGAGCTACAGTGGAAGCATTCTTCTGACAACATAGCTGTGCCTATACTGGGGGTTAGGTCAGCATAGTTGTGTCGGTCGGGTGTGGATTTTTCACACCTATGATAGGTTGACGTAGCTACATCCAACTTTTACGTGTAGACCAGGCCTTGTTCAAGATGCAATTAAATATGTTCTTTAACATCTTACCTGGTTAGGGATCAGTTCTTTAAGAGAACATGTCCTCTTGCAATGGTTGATAGGAGCTTGGTATTTCTACATGGAAATAGTGTCTGAGTGTGGCAGCTGACTTTCTTGCTTAAAGGCTCTTCCTCTGGAACTTACTCCCTTGCCCCTCTCTCTCAGGGTCCAAGCTTGGCAAATGTCAGGTCATATTACAAGGGGGTGGGGTTTGTGTCAGGCTTTGGGTTGAACAAATTTCAGTTTGGGTTTAGTCAATAAATCCCCTTAGAGCATTTTTGCTGCAGACTTGGCGTTTATCAACTATTAATATATTTACTATGGCATTTAGATATTTAAAATTGGTGATATTTTGAAAGATCATTTTATTTTCGCAGTTTCTAATCAAACTGAACAAGAACTCCTTTGCCTCACAAATACATCACCTGTTGACCTCTTGTGTGAACCAGTTCCTTCCTGCCTACCATCCCCACAACTGAGACCTGATCCAGTCATTCTTGAGTCTGCAGACCTCATTCAGTTTGAGGATCGCACTCCACCTCTCTCTGGTAAGAGTTACTAGCCATAGGCAGGTATCTGGAAGCTACGTCTACGTTTACACTGGCATGTAGAGTACAGACACTGCATGCCCAGCTAGAATAAGTATAAATAGCAGTGTAGGTGGTGAGAGACGGGTTAGGCAAGTAGAGTACCCTGTGTGCCTGAGTCCCCAGGTTATATACTCAAGCAGTGCCTCCCTTGTCTACACTGCTGCTTTTATTATTTTATTGTCCCATTGCCTCCCCACTACCAGAACCTTTCCCTGCTGGAGCCTTTCACTGTGACACGTAGCTACACATGTAGCGCCTGTACTCTACACCTCACCTTAAGTGTAGACCTAGCCTAAATGGTACTTACCAGACTTTACTGGTAACTTTTTTTAAAAATTGAAAATGAAACATCAAACAAATGGCTGATCATGATCCACTGACTTTTTGTGGATTTGCTTCCAATATATTGTACCTTTATATGGAGGTGTTCCATCTGAAGCTGTCAGTGCTTTACAAACAATTAATCGACAGTGCTCTTGTGAGATAAATGCAGAATTTACAGGAATCACTTCCTCCTCCATTAAAATGCAGTCATCATTACAGTGGCATATGGCAGTAGTTTAGCAACCTGCAGAAGCCCTTTAACAGTAATTTTACGGTACTTCATATGAAGTATTTGAGACAGTTATTGTGGTTTGTGAATTAGACTCATTTTACAGATAGATAAACCGAGACAAATATTTAGTGTTAAAACCAAATATCAAATTAACAGCAGAGATGAGAACTGAACCAGAGTGCTGTGGTTCTTAAATCTGCTAGTCACAAACTTCCACACAGAGAGAACTCTTACCATGTGATTCTCCTGCATAGCCGTAAAAGAATCTGATTTTGAAAGTAAAATATTTGTAAATAATTTAGTTGTTGTATTTATTTTAGAGATGATGATTCTAACAGAAGAAGAAAAAAACAGAATTGTTACCACAGTAGCAAAAGGAAACTTGAGCTGTGGCCCTGTGGTATCTGGTGCCACAGAGAATTCTTCAGTGCCTCCCTACCAATCTTCTGAAACTCAACTAAGCAAGGAAGCAGTGGACAGCCCAGCCAAAAAGCAACACAAAAACAAAGTGAAATTGGCAGCAAACTTTTCACTTGCACCTGTAACCAAGCTTTAATTTTTCTTCTAGTGTGAAAGACAAATACCGTTGGACTCTGCACAACAATATATCTATTTGGTAGCCCTTATGTATTTTAATGAGAAGGCCTAGAAGTCACTTAATTTGTATTTAGATGTATTCTGTGAAGATTTTGTTCTTTTTACACTGATCACAGCTGTCAGCAGGGCAAACTATTTTTATTATTTTGAAAAAACTTCCAGTATTCATTAAATTATTCTTAACAAGTTTTATTCCCCCCCCCCCCCATAAATCAATGGTGTTCAGTTACAGCAAAATATGCTCAACTAAAGTGGAATGGATTTTATTTTCTTTAAGCCTCATCGGTGGTGTAATCCTACATGTAGCATAATATATTCTATAGGCTGTTGCTTACTGATTGTTTCAGACAGTATTAATAAAATGCATGATCTGTCTTTAAAAGCCTGGTGAGGAATTTTAACCGTTACTGGATTGGAATGACAAAGTGTGGTGGGTTTTTGATTGTACTGAGGGGAAGCTTGTGTTATGTGCAACTTCTGGTGATTTGTAATTGCATTGTAATTCCTTTCACGTAAAGATGTCTGTAGAAGATTATGTGGATTTCTTGCAAAATTTGTTTTAAATGTTTTGCGAAACTTTCAGTTCCGTTGAGGAGCTTTCTAGGAAGTTGAGGATGTTTTAAGCTTCCCTTTTATGTTTAGTTCCAGTTTGACATGGATTGGGTTAAGGAAAAAAGATTGTCTTGGTGTCATGAGTTTAAAGTAAAATGAAGACACTCTATTGTGTCTGGAAATGAGGTTACTAGGAAGATTCCAATATTTCTAAAATATGCATTTAATGCATAAATTATGAATCATAGAGCAGGTGATGTAAAGTGCTATAAGATGGAAGGTATTGATGCTATTTCCACTTGCAAGGAAAGTTCTAGCTGTATGTGGAAATGCCAAGGTTATTCTGCTTAACCTTGTTTCTATTTTTTAAGCATGTTTGGTAAATGGGAAGCTTACTCTTCGTCGCATTGTCTTTTAACTGTGTCTGTTTTTATTCTAATATTTACTTCTAGTGTTGGAAGCTTTTTTTTCAGTTTTTTTGTGGTATTTTGTGTTGGCTTTTGGAAAGGCCAGCCTTTGGAACGGAGGTAAACCAGTGGGAATGACCTTATTTCTACTTGGCTGAAATGTCCTGTGAGTGAGGCTTTATACCCATTTTGGGTAAACTTGGCATTTACAATGGGTTGTATTTGCCAGGCAGACTAAATTTCCTGTAAAATTGAAAGAACGTATACCTAAGGTTTTCCACTGATTGAATGGTTTCTTTTTTAGATGGATTATATTTTGTAATGTACAAGAGAGATGAAAAGTGGGCTCAGATTTCATAGCCAGCAGTTGAAAATGCCACGAAATAATGGCTATAGACAGAATTTTACAAGTCAGATTTTGTTAAAAAATCTTTTAAATATAGCCAAGTATTACCAATACTAAACTTACAGCCATTATGAATACAGGGAAACACTTGGAAGTTTTTCTGAGCATTATGGCACAGTGTTTGAGTCCTTATTAAACCTCTACAGACATAGTGTTATAGAAAGCAAAAACAGAATGTAAATTTTTTTAGAATGCTTTTAATAATTTCATGAGTTAAATGTAATACATCTGCTATCACCTTACATGGATTTTGTAAGGTTAACAGTGATCATTTAAATCTTTGTTTCAGTAGTGTGTGCAAAAAATTGTAAAACTATATTTTCATGAGATGCAATTACAAATCATCCAGAGTGCTAAGTAAACCAAATGATTGATGCTATAGAGGAAAAATTGAGGTACAACTCTGTACTATGTTTATGTGAATGTGGTGGTTATACCATTTATGGAGGTCAGCATATATATATATATATCTATTTTGATTCATGTATAATTCTGATTAAATTGCTGTTTGAAAGTAATAGAATACATTTTGGGGAAGTTGTGTTCATAGAGTAACAAAATAGCCAATTGAATTGCAATATATTTTTTTATCCAGAGGTTAATTGAATGATGTGACTTACTGATTCAAAACAATTAGGACCATGATATTCTTTAATTTACAAATTAATTGTACTAATTTAGATTCATGTCTGTTTATAAAAAAAAAAAAAAGTGTCACCGAAGCCCTCAACTTACGTGCACTATATCTTCTCGGGGTGGGAGGAGGAAGAAAAATGTTTTTCATAGCTGTCTATTTTGTTAGACACTTTCTTTTGTGGCTCAAGTGCTGTTTTGTGTGTTGGGACCAAACGGTTGTGTCAATAAAATTTTCAAGCAAGCATATAACTCTTGCCTTATTTACCTAAGAACAGACAAATATCTTAGAATTCTTGCTTACTACTCCTCCCCCCCCCCCCCCCCCACTGTCACCAAGTTCAGTCATCCCGGCAAAGTAAAGCAGTATAATGTTTGATCTGTAAAAACCCAGATTAAAAC
This sequence comes from Chrysemys picta bellii, assembly GCF_011386835.1. Lineage (NCBI taxonomy): Eukaryota > Metazoa > Chordata > Testudines > Emydidae > Chrysemys > Chrysemys picta. The sequence continues at coordinate 68,773,337 of NC_088800.1, read as the reverse complement.
CAACAGCAAACCTTCCCATGAAATTCTTTAAAATTCCAATTATGCAATTTAGATATAAATATATCCCCTGTGCAGTTTTTGAAGAGCTGGATGAGCATACCAGAAGTCCTGAAATTTTACTAGTCTGGATTTTTAAAAATATGTGTTTCTTTTCATGAAACCTCCTCAAGTGTTTATATGCTATTGGCACAAAGGCTGCTTCATATACATAATGGGTCCTGAATGAATAAGAACTACTTTCAACAGTAAAGTGAGCAATTTTAGTTGCAGCTACTTAATTCAAGATTAATAGAGAACTTGTATACAGTACCCAGGTAAACAAGATGAATGCCATAAATTATTGCTCTTAAATGTGGGAGAAATGAAGGTGGGTAGAAGCAAATGGATTCTCTAAAACTGCTGTTGTAGTTTAATGAAAACTGCAACAGCTGTTCCATAATTACACACACACACACACACACACACTTTTTTTTTTTTTTTTTAAAGGGTTGACAACTCTCCTGGTTTTGCCAGAAGTCTCCTGGAATCAGGCTCTATCTCCCAGAGGCTACTGAAGCCAAATGGGAAGATTTTAGGCCACTAAACGTCTGGTGATGCAGCAGGGCTAAGGCAGGCTCCCTACCTGCCCAGGCTCTGCGCAGCTCCTGGAAGTGGCTGGCACATCCCTGCTGCCCAGGGGGGAGAGGGGGCAGGGGGCTCTGCACGCTGCCCTGAGTGCGGACGCCGCAGTTCCCATTGGCCAGTAACTGTGGCCAGTGGGAGCTGTGGGAGTGGTGCCTGCAGGCAGGGGCAGCGCGTGGAACCGCCTGCCCCTTCCCCTCCAGGGGCTGGACATGCTGGCCGCTTCTGGGAGCCGTGCGGGACCAGGGTAGGTAGGGAGTCTGCCACTGACCGGGAGCTGACCAAGGTAAGCGCCGCCCAGCCAGAGCCCGCACCACTCTCACTATCCCGCACCACACACCCCCTTCCCCAGCCCTGAGCCTCCTTCCAGAGCCCACACCCCCACCCCCTCCTGCACCCCACCCCCAGCCCAGAGCCCCCTCCAGCACCCAAACTCCCAGAGTTTGCACCCCTTTCTCTGCCCCACCCCCCTGCCCCAGGCTCAGCCCGGAGCCCCCTCCCACACTCTGAACTCCTCTGCCCCAGCCCAGAGCCTGCACCCCCTCTTGCACTCCTGCCCCAGCCTGGTGAAAGTGAGTGAGGGTGGGGAGAGCGAGCAATGGGGGGAGGGGCCTTGGGGAAGGGGCGAATCAAGGGTGTTTGGGTTTGTGTGATTAGACAGTTGGCAACCCTACCTTTTTTAGTTGTGCAAGTTCCCACTGTGTGCACAAATAAAATCATGGCCACAGCTTAACATGTAACTTAACTTCAGCAGACAAGTGTTGATTTTTTGGTTTTACTTTCTTGTTTTAACCATTTCTCTTGTTTCATTTTCCCCTTGTCACCCTATCATTTTTTGCTAAATAAGTCTTTTCATAGAATCTCTATTTTATAAATCAGTAGGCTATAAATTTAATAATTAAGCGAGCAATTGGAAGTGTTTGAGAAATATAAATTGCTAGGTTTGCATCTTACAAGAGTATAAGGTGTAATATGGAGTAGGTTTTCTTCTTTGGTTTCATGTAACTTTTTGTTCCTATTTGACTACTATTTGGGGGGAGGGTAAAAATGCAAAGAGGTATCTGGTAAGGATTTGGGAGTGAAATCTGGTTTCTAAATGAAGAACACCAAAGCACAGTGGGATGAAAAATCACAAATTTACACCTGAAAGTAAGTATCTGGTGCTCAATATACAATACACAGCTGATTATGAAATTCTTCCCTCTGGGAAGGAGAGGTATAACAGGGAGGTTTAAAGCTTCATTGCTTCTGTAGGCTGAGTGCATACACACCAAGGGCTCATTGCATTCCTCTATTTCCTCCCCTCACAAGATCCCTGTGTCACTCTCCCATGTCATTTTATTTAAGGGACCCCCTTCCTGCAACTCCCTCCTGTCCCTCATGCAAGGGTCTCCGTATTCCCTCTCCCAATCTTCATTTTCCCAGCAGGGTACTTGCTTTCCTTTCCCTATCTCCCCGCACCCAAACCATCCTTGCTTTCTTCATCACCTCTCTACTCCCTGCTTCCCCTCATTGCTAAGTCCATGTGCTCCCTGGGTTCCTGCTCCCCTCAGCATTAGCACCCTGCCTTTCCCCCAGGGCCTTGCTTCCCCCACCACTATTGCTACCAGGTTCTCTCCAGCTCCCTACTTTTTCTACCTCCACTGTCCCCTCAGCTACTTTCCCATCCCTCTGCTTCCTGCTGTTCCTCCTCTCTTCCCTCCACCCCTTACTCTTCTTGCCGCCTTCCCCTAAGTCCCTGGTTCCTCCCTGTAAGTCCTTATTTTTGCTAGACTCCAGGTCACAGACACTTCCCCCATGACAAGTTAAGCTGCTACCTCTCATGTAGGCAGCAGGGCAGAGAGATTCCTCTTCCAAAGCATCAAAGTCAGGGAGACATAATATTCCTCTGACTTGGGCTTTTCCGGTGTTCAGAGTTGCACAAAAAATAATAGGATTGTGTCCATTGATGCCTAGAACATTCCCTGACATTTTAATTGATTGGCTATGGTGCTCAAAAGTTACTGCATTATAGACCAGCAGAGAAATACGATCAAGTTGAGGGTTAGACCTCACTTTGCCTGGCCAAATATTGCCCTCAACACTAACCAAAATATAATTTTGGATACTACATGGCAACATATAAAACATATTTGGGTGCATTTTTAATTATATGTGGTGGTGTCACTGCCATTTTATTGATAATCAGTCGTTAGGTGATAATCCTGTATGCTGCATGCTCATGGTCTGGTCAAATGATTTCTTATCTCCTGAAGTTAGTCACAGAGCTAAATTCATAAGACAAATTTTAACCTAAATCGTGTGTGGCATTTGTAATATATTGTGCACGGTTTTGTGGGGTGGGGGGTTTTGTGCTTGCCTTCAACTCTTCCCTTAGACTATAAAGGTCCTTCCTAGGAGATGTGGGGGAGATTTCTTTTTTTTTTTTTAAAGGCAAGTTAGGTGCTTAACTCCCCTTTATGCTCTTGAAAAACTCCCCTTACAACCAGAGTGCAGGCTTCACCCTCTTATTCAGGTGACTTTATTCAAAACTGGACTCAGATTGACTTGATGTCATTTGCACATACCAAAAAGTTTCCAACATACCATGGGGTCAGTATTTTATGAATACATAGCACAGTGCACTAGACTTGTTGCCTAAAACACTGACAAATCTGCATTTTTAACTTAATATTTTCGCACAGTAATTTCTCACAATAATATTTTAATTATTCCCAGACAAATACTGGAGCACCGTTTAATGCTCTGTGAGCCCTATGGCCTGAAGCCCTAGACAGTAGAGAGCTTACTATTGACACCTGTTGGTGAATAGGGAGAAGTGCGGCCTAGAGCTGCTCAGAACTCTGAGGACCGGGGAGCTCTCTGCTGGCATCTGTTGGTTGGCATGGGGAAATGACCACATGGGCCAGGCCGTACATGACAGTTGGGAGAATTTTGATTAACAGACAGCTAAGTGTTTGAGTTTGGGGGGCAATAAATGCTATTGTCAACTGTGGAAATGACAGGACAAGAGAACTACACCAAAGGTCCCTGGTGTGAGGGGTCTCTGTGGCCAACAGTGCAGGCAGGTATAGTTGGGTAAGAGCCTGGGCAGGGCTCCAAGGAAAGAGTGGGAAATAGGAAAAGGGGCTCCTGCCTTGTGCTGGGAGAGTGCCTTTCTGGTGGTAAGGACTTTGTTAAGAATCTTTTCTACCTCTGATCCCTCTCTAAAGGCTTGGAACAGCGGCAGCTTCAAGGCAGTGAATAGCTTGGAGGTAGCAGACTGAGCTGAGGCGGATCTGAGGCAATGGGCTCAGCTGAGGTGGATTTGAGGTGATGAGCTGAGTGGGATTTGAGGCAATAGACTGGGGAGCTGAAGCAGATTTGAGGCAATGGGCTGGGCTGAGGTGAATCTGAGGCGAGCGGCTGGGCTGAGCTGAGGCGGCACTGAGACCGGTGACAACACTGAGGTAACGGACTGAATCTGCGGGTTGCAGCAGCCTACCTGAGAGACTCCGCTGCAGGCCTCCCTACTCAGCCCTCAAAGCTGACATCGCTTCAGCCGGGTTAGGTGGTGGAGCCTCTGGAGCATCCCAGCCAGCTGCCAAATCCTTGGACCTGCCAGAATCCTTGGACTTCTCTAGCCCCAGACAGCAAACTGTGAGCGGGGAGCTGGGGAGGAGGGAAGTGTCTAGACTGCATTAGCCTCCCACCACTGCAAGAGGGGGATTGAGGATGGGACTGTTCTTAGGACGCCCTGGGCGCGGGAGATTTATCTAATAGACCCTGTTAATTTATTAACTGTTGGCTTTCCTAAGTTTATTCTGTTGTCCCCCACACACACACACACCCCCGCCCTGAATACATTCTCTTTGTTTTAAATCCCTGGATGCAGTGCTTGTGAATGGGGGAGTATTGCCCATACAGGGTGCCTAGGCTAGGGTGGTATCTATATATAGTTTCCCAGGTTTCAGGGTGGGAGCCTGAGCCAGTGTTTAACTCCTCAGAAGGAACCTGGCCCTTTTGCTGCTGAGAGTACCTGACAGAAAGATTTAAGATGCATTTTCATCATTTGATGGCTGTTTTTTTCAACCACAGTTGTTAATGTGATACAGATGTATAAGTACAGAGAGAGAAATGCTTTAGAACTTGGGTGGCTCTTGACTGATGTCTTACCTGTATCTATAGTGCCGAGGGTATGTATTGCCAGTTTTCTTTACTATAAATGCTATTGTATTATAGTAATGTTGCTCGCTTTGATTTATTGGACAAGCCACTCAGGCCATCTCTCTGGAGGATCACCCAATGGCATGGGTGGTTTGTGAGAGCACCATCTGTCTTATGACTGGTCAGTTTAAGGGCTGCCGGTGCCAGATGCTCCCCATTGGACATGGAGGGTTAGATAGTTTCATTGGGGCCAGAAGCACCCATTGCAGTTCCAGGCAAAAAAAAGTTTTTCCTTCCCTTTTCTTGATGTGGTTTGTTCATTGCCACTAATAGAATGTTAAGGTTATAATGTTAGGACCTTGCATGGTGTCTCTTGAAGAGCTTTGATTCTACCGTTTGAGCAAAGAATGGCACTTGCTGGTGTGCTTTGCCTTCCTTGAGCCATTTGGTAGGCTTGGCTAAAAGTAGTGGTAAGCTGTCAGAGTTTGACATAGGAGATTTGCAGTACTAATCGTGTTTCATAGAGGTCATTTTATGTTGGTGGGAGTCCAGTGTGGTAGCAGCGCACTAACAGGAACCTTTAATTAATCTTCCCTCAAACAGAGGACTAGGAGTGAGTTAGGCCAGGATCCCCAAGTGAGGATTAGGATACTGGACTTCAAGCATTAAGACTAGGAGTCACAAGACTTGTGCAATATTTCTGACTGCCAAAGACTTCTGTTGTGCTGTTTGACTGCTACAGGCTTTGGATAAGTGGCTTAATATATCTGCATCTAGTTCCTTACCTGTAAAACAGAGAGAGAATGTACCTGTTAATAAACTGAAGGGATTCAGAGATGAGCAACAAAATAACCTAGGAGGATAGTCAGATTGACTTCTGAGTAAATGTTAAAGAAATCTATTTCTGTACTGTGGGTAGAGCTGGGTGAAATTGTACATTTGAATAGTAAGTTTGCTGAAAAATGCAGTTTCAGGGCAAATAATGTTGGCCAAATAAAATAATGAAAAAAAAATTAAAAAGATTAAATTGGTTGTTTTTAACATTTTCAGAATGAAACATTTCAACTTCGTTTCAAAATAGTGTTTTGTTTAGAAATTTAGCCAGATTCTTTTACAAAATTTTTAAAAGATAAAAACACCTGAAAACTCAATACAACAAAACAAAACAAAACCCCTTCAATTTTCAGGTTTAGCAAAACATTTAATTCAACCCAAAACAATTTTTTCCGATTTTTAATTTCATCAAGAAAAACAAAAAAAACTCAGTTTCAGTTTGAATCTAAATGGGGTGTTTGTTTGTTTGTTTTGTTGGGGGGTGGGGAGTGGGAGGTGGGAATCAGTATGGCCACGAAACCAAAAAGTTAACTTTTTGCTTAGCTCTAATCATGGGCTAAGATAACTAAAGGGAAGACAAAAATCTTTAGGTGGGGTATGTGGCAGTTTTATTAGGGATAGTAAGAATTAAGGTGAGAGGGAATATTAAGCTGATTATCAGAAAAAAAATTCATGAAAGTGAGATCTTAGGCTTTTGAATTTCCATCACTTGGAAATCATATAACTAGGCAAAATGATTAGAAAATGTCCATTCTTCATTGGCAAGAAGATAAACATGGAAAAATCCTGTTTCTGGTAGATCATGCATTTAAACTTGTAGGATTGTTGACCACCTCATGAGAACAGCTAAGGACTTCTGAATAAGAATAACCTTCCTATCCTTAAAAAGGATTCATGTGTACCACTGGCAAGAACTGGTTTGTACCCCTGGGCTATGCTTTCTGTTTCAGTGGTGTTAGTCGGGAGACTGTACTTGGTCCTGGTACTCAACAATTTAGTTTATGGATGGTTTCTCTAGCTCATGACACAAGCACTTCAGTGACACCTTTGAAGTGGTCCTTCTAGTCTTTGATCCCAGTGGTCCAAGTAGAGTTTTCAAAATAGTTCCTTCAAAACTAGTCATTTTCACCAATCAAGATTTTTGAGTGAATACTCCAGGCTGCAACCCTGTATGGCTAATTGTCTGCCCTAAAGATTTTTAAGACAGCCTTTCCTAGCCCTGACCTTGAGCAGAAGCAAAGACGTTTTTGAGCCATGATTTCAGGGAGTTGAGAAGAGGAGAAACATCAGCTGCTACAGACCTGTTCTGAGCTGACAGTTGATTCATTCACCTCAATAGCTTTTGAACTTTTGCTATCACCAAAGACTCTTCTTAGAACATAAGAACAGCTATACTGGGACAGACCAATAGTCCATCTAGCCTAGTATCCTGTCTTCCAACAGTGGCCAGTGCCAGGTGCATCAGAGGGAATGAACAGAACAGACAATCATCAAGTGATCCATTCCTTGTCATCCACTCCCAGCTTCTGGCGAATAGAAGGTAGGAACACTCAGAGCATCGTATAGCATCCCTGCCCATCCTGGCTAATAGCCATTGATGGACCTAGCCTCCTTGAATTTATCTAGTTCTTTTTTGAACCCTGTTATAGTTTTGGCCTTCACAACATCCCCTGGCAAAGAGTTCTACAGGTTGACTGTGCGTTGTGTGAAGAAGTACTTCCTTTTGTTTGTTTTAAACCTGCTGCCTATTAATTTCATTGGGTGATCTCTAGTTTTTGTGTTATGTGAAGGAGTAAATAACATTTTCTTATTACTTTCTCCACACTAGTCAAGATTTTATAGACCTCTATCAAATCCCCGCAGTCTTTTTAATCTCTCCTCAGAGATAAATTGTTCTGTGCCCTTAATCATTTTAGTTGCCCTTCTCTGTACCGTTTCCAATTCCAAATATGATATGGGGCTTCCAGATCTGCACACAGTATTCTTGTGGCTGTTCGGTGCATGTGTCATCTGTTTTGATGATGCCACGTTGAACGAGTCCCTTGTTCAGTATCACAGGGGTTAGAACAATACAAAGTCAGAGGCATTTCAGACTGTTTATACAGCTCTCAGAGTACTAGCATATGCTATGCTCAGGGGCGACTCGATGTATTTTGCCGCCCCAAGCATGGCAGTCAGGCGGCTTTCGGCGACACGCCTGCAGGAGGGCCGCTGGTAACGCGGATTTGACGGCTTGCCTGCGGGAGGTCCGCCACTCCCGCAGCTTTGGCATACCTGCCACCGAATTGCCGCTGAAGCCGCGGGACCGGCGGACCTCCCGCAGGCATGCCGCAGAAGGCTCCCTGACTGCCGCCCCCACAGCGAATGGCAGGCCGCCCACCGCGGCTTGCCGCCCCAGGCACACGCTTGGTGCGCTGGTGCCGGGAGCCACCCCTGGCTGTGCTGTAGACATAGAAATTTCAAATCAGCCTTTTTGAACTAAAATGGCATACAAAAAAGGAATCCAGCCAGGAGATCTGTTTTGTGCAAAAAGCGATAAAAGAATACATAATGTTTTGTCACCAATGTAGGTGGAACGAGGTTTTTAACTCACAATGAATTTGGAATTAGCTACAATCATCTCTCTGCTGGCTTGAGGTTTCATGAGCTGCTCTGCAATTAGCTAAAGCAGCAATCACCTAGGAAGCCAAAACCCTAAAATGAAGCCCTCCACAAGACAGCAATTATTTAATTAGGTTTTGCCACACATCTCACAGATTCAGATAGTGCAGACTTTCTCACATTCCCTCCCATTGGGCATTATGTGACTAAGCACAGAAACGCTTCAGCACAAAATTGTTTGCAGACTGAGATGACTGCAAAAGAGAACTGATGGGGCTAGTATACAAAGTTTACAGCTCCATGTGTAAAGTGCTTCATGCAGATGGCAACTGATTCATCAGTTTCCCTGTGCTGTGTGTGTGTGTGTGTGTGTGTGTGTGTGTGTTTTCTGGTAGGTAGCAAAAGAAACTAGGATCTAGAACTCCTGGGTTCTGGTCCCATCTTTGTCAGTTACTTTCTGTGTGACCTTAGACAAGCCACTTAACCTCTGTGCCTCAGTTTATCTATCTGCAAAATAGGAATAACAGCTTACCTGTATTGCAAAGCTTACACCAGTATCCCTTAGCTACACAAATATATTTCTTTCATTACAGTAACTCCTCACTTAACTTTGTAGTTATGTTCCTGAAAAATGCAACTTTAAGTGAAACGATGTTAAGCAAATCCATTTTCCCCATAAGAATGAATGTAAATGGGGGGTTAGGTTCCAGGGAAATTTTGTTTTGCTATACAGTACAGTACTATAGTTGGGAGGTGTCCACGCCTTACCCCACACAAGCACTGCCCACTGGCACTGGAGACAATGAGGCAGGCAAGGAGGCTGAAGGTGCTGTAGGCTAGGAGAAGCACATTGCGCAGCAGCAGCTTTCCCTACTCTGCAAGCACCAGGGGCGGGGGGCTCAACCCTCGGCCTGCCCACGCCACCCCTTCCCCCAAGCCTCCACCCTTAACCCGCCTCTTCTTCCCCCTCCCCTTTACTCCGCACGCCGCATCCACGCTCCTCCCCCCTCCCTCCCCTGCCTGCTGCCCGCAGCAATCAGCTGGCTTGCAGCATTCAGGAGGGAGGGGGGAGGAGTGAGGTCACGGCGTGCAGGCTCCCCCTCACTCCCCTGTCTCCTGACCGCTGCAAGCCAGCTGATTGCCACGGGCAGGAGGCGGAGAAGGAGGGGGAAGGTGCTGATCCGGGGGTCTGCCGGCAGGCGGGAGGCGCTGTGGGGCAGGGGGGGCATAGGGGAGCTAATGGGGGGCTGCCAGCTGTGGACAAAGCAAGCAGCCAAACGACGTTCTAGCGAAGCATTGCACAACTTTAAATGGAGCATGTTCTGTAATTGAGCAGGGACGTAAGATCAAAACAACGTTAAGCGAGAGGACGTTAAGTGGGGAGTTACTGTACTTCTGACCCTCATCACTGTAGATTGCATATCTCTTGACTTTTGTAGAATCAGGCCTGTAGCTATTTGCAGTCTTTGCGTGGAAAATGCTATTAAAGCACAACTAATAATTTATTTATTAACATATTAGGGCTACAGATTGAAATGGATAAAGATTGTGACCAAAAATTGACTTCTGCAGCCATCATCATTTTTGTTGACTTGTTAAAATGTGCCCATCACGGTCTTTGTCTGCACATACATACATTAACAATCAATAAAGGATTAAATCCACACAAAAAACCCCACGTGTATGAAATTGATCTCAAATCTGCCATCATGTTCACAGCCCTTTTAAGTGAGCTTTTTCATTCTGTTAATATGTTGAGATTTAAAATGAGTGTTTGTAAATCACAATAAAACTTGGTCTGCTGTTTCCTCTAAGACAAGCTTTGTCACTTTGGTTGTGCTGATGTAGATCTTGCTGTCTTATGCTTCAGAAGGAATATTCTTTTTTGAAATTCCTGTGGGAGCTGTAATATACTGAACCAACTTGCATCCAATATATAATCTCCCCATGTACCTGCTTTTATTAAATATAAGTAAGTTTATAGTGGACTGTGCACCTTCATCATTTATCTGTGTCATGTGCTATCCATAGGCAATAACATTGTAGCCACAGTCTCTTTTATTTGTTTATATTTGGCAGTATAAGCTCTTCTATTTTCCCCACATGGCCAGAACTCCCCTGTCAAACCACCATGTCTAATTTTGTGGAGCATATTTCTTCTATATTTATAGTATTTTATAAAGGCAGCTTTGTTTACCTGCTTATATTGGACTAGGTTTGGTGTCTTTGTTTCTAGACTCTTAAAGGGATATGAGCAAGTAGTCTAGGTCCAAATGTATGTGGTGTTAAAGAAATTTAAATAAACCTGATACCATAATTAAGATGAGCAAATTGTCTTTGTCTAATTTAAAGTCACTCACACGCAAGTTGGCTTGAATACTCCACTCATGGTAATTATTAGGTTCACTTTCTGTTTAGTAGATTTATAATTTGGCAAGTGATAGAGAATTGGCTAGAGTACTAACAGGATAGCTTAGGGGCTTTTATAGACTTAGAAAAAGCATATAATGAAGTGGAGAGAAGGATGCTTGTATCAGTGCTGAGGAAATATGGAATGTCTGATTTAATAACTATGGTGAATGCATTATATAGATCACCTACAACAATCACCTGAACATGGTTTTAGAATGAGAAGCACCTTTGAAGTGAAAGTTGGACTGCATCTGGGGCCAGCCCTCAGTCCTCTGCTGTTTGTTATATTGATGGACTATGTCAACAGGAAGATCCCAATAGGAAAAGGTGAGAGACTGCCATATGCAGATGACATAGCAATAATGGCTTCCTCAAAAGAAGTCCTAGAGGAAATAGTAAACCAGTGCTATGACCAGCTAAGTAGGCATGGGATGAAATGAGCATGACGACTGAGTGTGCCACAAGGAAATTGGATATATAGAGGTTAATGGAGTACAGCTAAACCAGGCTGACCAGTTTAAGTACCTTGGTGGCTGGGTTACAGAAGATGGCGAGCTTGAATGTGAGATATAGTCCAGACTGGGGAGTGCTGGAAGAGTGTGGAATAACATCTCAAGTGTTGTCTGACAAGCATATGCCACTGAGATAGAAAGCCCAACTGTGTAGAACAATGGTGCAAAAGCATTGGTGGTAAAGAGATAGCAGGTTCAATATCAGCAGGTGTTTGAGATGAGATGTCTTTGCTCTATAAAAGGAGTTACACAAAGAGACAGATTTCTAAATTGAAGTATTAGGATGGAAGTCAAAGTTCATGTTGTGGCTGATAAAATCCAGGAAGCATGACTTCACTGGTTTGGACACATACAGAGGATGAATGAAGAGATCCTGGTGAAAATAATGTAACAGCAGAGGGTGGTAGGAAAGAAACCCTGAGGAAGCAATGGATAGATTGCATTGAAGAATATGGTAAGCAGGTGGACCTTGGACAGATGAAGACATCAGATGCTTATACAATGACCCAGCCTCAGATGATGAGATAAGGGGAAGAAGTGAACAGAGAAGGAAAGAGGCAGGAGTAAATAAATCAGATAGAAAAACTAAGTGGTAAAGGGAGGGGGATAGAAATGACAGCAGGAAAGATGCAAGGAGAGTATGCATGTGCATTATGTAGGCCACCCTCTTTTGCCATCTACTTCAGGTGTCTGGGATCGTCTATCTATAATACATAACATATGTTTCCTGTTTAACTAGAAAAATATTTCTTGTTTTCTTTTTTAAGTGAATCACCCTCTGAAGGAAATGAGTTAAAATTATGCAGAAATAAGGTTCACAGACTCAACTAGTGTGCAACCTCCAATTCCATATTTCCTCCTTTCTACTGATAGTAAACTATATAGGCATCTAGCATCAAAGGCATCTCTGTGGCTTAACTTGGCTAGCTAAACCAAAGTATAGCAAACCAATGCATTGTGCCTGTAGAAAACTCCCACTAGCAAGGAAACTCAAACACAAATAGTAAAGCTGAAAAGGAAATAATCGTGAAAGTAATAGAAATGACCGTACCAGAGTCACCTTGGAGTTGTCTTCAAGGATACATATAAGCACTTTGTGCCCAATTCTCCCCTCACACCAGTTTTACAGGGTGAATTCCATTGACTTCAATGGGTTCACTCCAGTCTTACACTCCTGAGAGCAGAATTTGGGTCTTTCTGTTTGGATCAGAGCCTTGTGCAGGGGAGTTCCTTGAGGGCTGACAACATTCTTTTCCCAGAGGCGGCAGAGCAGTAGTCTCCACATCAGGAAGGTGTTGGCATATGCATCCACATAGTTACGGATTAATTATCCATGTGCCCATTTAAAAAACAAACACACACCAAACCTTCAGCGTAGGGTGGATGAAGCTCCTGCTGAGTGAGCACAGCTCCATAGCACACATGGATATGGGACCCTATTGTCCAGGTTCCCTCCATCCTGGCCCTCATGCAGTGGAGTTGTACTACTTCTGCTGGCCACTAGGCAGCCTGGGAGGTGAGGCCAGGATTTGCCCAATGGTGGAAAACTGTTGGGATTATGTGGTTCTGTACTGGTAATGAACACAAGAGTCATTAATAATGGCACAAAGCAATTCAAGGCACTCACACGATCTACTTTAGTGGCAAGATTACATTAATGAAACTGATCTTAAACATGGTTTTAAACTCTCCCCCCAGGATAATCAGTTTTAAGTATGATTTGCCTGATCATTGAAGGGGAAATGCTTTAGACTGGCAGATGCATGTTGCTTTACCATTTTCTAAACAGCTATGCCTGGCTAGGCAACAGTTATAAAACTACCGCAGCCAACAAACTGCTAGTGCTGTCCTCATTGTAGACAGGCCTTTAAAGAGAAGATGTAAAACAAAGTGAAAACAACCAGCAAACTGGTTAGATTACAGATTAAGTGCTCTTTAATAGTCAATTTGGTGATCAAATAATTCACCATGAAAGTGCCCCTTGAGGCCACTTATTATGAACTGTGATATGCAGATATCCGTTAAAACATGCTCACTGTACTAGTGGGATTTTGTGTCTCACCAATTTCAGTCCTAATCTAGCCAATGTGTGTGTGTTTCTTTGAGGCTTTCCAGGGTGATCAGAGTACTTTTGGGGCTTCTGGTAAGGATCCCTGTTTCATGATCCCATGAGCCTATCTGACTGATGTATGTTGGCCTTCAGTGGTACCTGTACATGTCACAGCAAAGTTAGAGAAAGGCACTAGAAAGTTTGCTCCAGTACAGGTAGCTGCTGTGTAGGTGTCCCCAAATGCCTCTATCATTACCTTGCAGTTCTGAGCCACACTTGAACAATAACTGGTGGACATGACAACCTTGTTGATACGTCTGTGTCAGCAATGTCTGTTTCAGACTGTTAAAGCATGTATTTCAGACCAAATGTACTTTGAACTTAGTTTCTGAGAAGACACCCAACTAACACCCTCCTCATTGTCCTCTTCACAGTAAAATATTTTAAATTGTGGGGGGGGGGGGGGGGAGGAGAGAGAGCTCAGTGGTTTGCACATTGGCCTCCTAAACCCAGGGTTGTGAGTTCAATACTTGAGGGGGCCACTTAGGGATCTGGGGCAAAAATCAGTATTGGTCCTGCTAGTGAAGGCAGGGAGCTGGACTCAGTGACTTGTCAGGGTCCCTTCCAGTTCTATCAGATAGGTATATCTCCACATATATTATATTATATTTATTTAATTGGGGCAGTGCTCTATGATAATAAAAGGAGGGCTGGTATGTTTAGTCCCTGTCTGAGAGGCTGGAGCTCTGATTACTGGGAAAGCTCAGCAACTTCACTGCTGTGGCAGATCTAGGTTAATCTAGAGCTGGGTGAATGCTGCTAAAAAGGATATTCTGGGACTGCTTATTTGGATTTTTTAATTAACCCATTTTGTATTCATGCCCCTTTGCCTTCACTTTCCATGAATATTCTAGCAAACATGCAGGAAACTTCATGGAAATAGCAAATATTAAGTGAGCAGTAAGTGATTATTGCACTATATTTATGGAGAGCATAGTTTTAATTTGTAATCATGAACATTAATTCATACTGCAAACCTAATTCTCGTTCAATCAGGGAAGAGAAACATACTATAAGATCTTGTATGTCTAATAAAAACAATGTGATTCTCTGAGGTGAGGTACTATGGTACAGTGGATAGAGCAGTATACCAGGAGGCAGGAGACCTGGGTTCTATTTCTGCCAATGAGCCTGGGCAAGTCACTTCCCCTCTCTGTGCTTCTGTTTCACCTCCCATGCTTTGTCTGTCTTCTCTATTTAGATTGTAAGCACTTTGGGGCGGGGACTCTTTCTCTCTGTTTGTACAGTGTCCAGAGCAGTGGGGCTATGGTCTTGGTGCAACTGTAAAACAAACGCATAATATTCTCACCACAAACTCATGAACAATCTGCAGACCAGGAATTATTTGGCCATAATGAATACATTTGAGAAAGCAGCAATCTGTTTGCGGGTAATTTTCAAAGAGAAGAGGAGGCAAAGTTAATTAAATCATTCATTATAATTTTTTTGCCCAGATCGCTCTCTTTCCCAAAATAGCCCATGTCCCAGCAGCCTTCCTCATTGCTGGGGTCCAACCTGACAAAAGCACCCCTATTTATTTCCTGACTCTGCATGATTCACAAGGAAAACATGGGCTAGATCTCAGGTGTTATAAATTGGCATAGGTCCATTAAAGTCCAACTGCCTCCTTTTAAAAACATAGAACCAGATCTTCAGGTCCTGTTAAACTGGTGTAAGTTCTTTAAAGTCAATGGAACTCAGCCAGTTTACAACAGCTGAGAATCTGGCCCCATGGTTTTAAGAATCAGGTGTATATTCAGTTCTTGGATGGCTTGATTGACACAGTGTGCCTTGCTAGCCACCATAGTGCTCTGTCCGACTCAATAAAGCATACTTTCTGGTTTAAATACCTGGTTTCATGTAGTGATCAATCTCCCTTCAGTTAAAGGCTCCTGAATCAGGATTTGATTTTGTGGGAGCAGAATTCCTTAAATCCACAAAATTGCTTGTGTGCAAATGCTGGTTAGAGCTGGGATTTCTGATAAAAGCAGTAAGCTACAAGACAGCTTGTGCACAATGTACAGATAGAAAATGATCACCGATCACCCTGAGTCATGTGCTGGTTGTTGGTAATGATGAGGAACTGTTCACAGATGACTTAGAGCTTGTTGTGTTCATAATTGTTTTTATAGCAACATTCTTGTTGTCATATAAACGTTAGAGCTGACTTGCAAGCACAAACAAATATTTATTTCATAGGCAGGAGCACCAAGAAAAAATTCAGCTGTAATGTAGATATAGAGAGAGACATAAACATTACAGTAGGTGGACAACATTACATAGAACAATTGGTTTGTTCACACTTCTCTGAATATTCCTTACTGATGACTATAGATTGTCCAGTTTGTTCATTTTTGTTACTTAATAAATAGCAGTAATGTGGATTCATGTTTTGATGCAAGACTCAGTAGAGTCCTGCTTAGAAATACACATTAATTGGATAGCAAAATACCCCAACACTTACACTCAACCCCATTTCCCTTAAACAAAGTCTGTGACATTTTTAGAAGCTACACATTCCCTACCTGTGATAAATAATCATTCTCTGGTTAGCCTAATTTTTGAGTTGAATGTTGGAATGCAGATCTAAATTTCCCTGATATGTGGGTGTGTTCAGATCCAGAGATTTGATTCAGCCCTGCGTGTTGTAAAGAAAGGCCCAGAAGTGAATTCTGGATATGAAGCTAACTTCTTCAAATTTCAGGAGCAAATTTGATTCAGGATTTTGGTTTGGCCAACTATACAGGAAAGAGCCATCTGTGAATTTCAGAGGTAGATCTAAATTCCACTAGATCTCAAGGTGTTTGGATTTAGAGTTATGATTCCACATTACTCATTACAGAGTAAAGGATGAATAGCTAAAAAACAGCCCTTCCCTATGGGACCTCACTTCCCATAAGCCTAATTCTGTAGCTGCTCTATACATGAAACTCCCACTGAAGATCACGCACAAGTCAGTTATAGAGTCAGGACACAAAGTTGCAATTAATACAAAACAAACATATGTGTTCGTAGGATGAAAAAAACATCTTTCCGTTCAAAATTCAACCTATCAAGTAACCCAGTCGTTCTACACTTTATTAGTTCAAAACAATGTTAATTTTTTTTTTTTACTCCAAGCAACATGGCTCAGGGTCAAACCGGATAACATATTGGGAAAATAGGAAAGAAACATCTCACTGACTGTGTCCATTTAACTGATTGCAGAAAGGCTTTTAAGCCCATTTGGGAAAATATGAAGTGTGAACAAAGCTTGACAATCGTATATAAACTTTTGAGCACCAACCAAATAAAACACATAGGGCTCCATTTACCACAAAAAGATACAGCTATTCCATAACTTTCCTCTTTTGCATACACTGCTGTTCAGGATGTAATTGTGTGGGTTTGGATGATGGCCTAAAAGTATTCATGTGTAAAAAAATTAATACCCTTCTGTTAAGGGTGACACCTATGAAAGGGTTAACTGTGTCAGTTACCAGTAGCTACTAGTTAACGTCTTGTTCTCCTAGTAGGATTAGCCAAGGCAAGTGTTTGGATGGTGTAATCTATTTAATATGTATCGTACATATCCAATATATATTGGTTTAGTATATTATTGTCACTTCCAGCCTACAAGGAGAGTTGTGTAGGAGAAGTTTCTCTGGAGTTGGATTGAATTGGTTCATTGTAATTTGGGGAAAAATGTCTCTCTCTTTATCTTTGCATCTTTCTGATCTCCTGTTCCTATATATTCAGTTAAAATGAGTTGAATTAATCTGATAATAAAATCAGTTATTGTTAGATATTTCTTACAAATTCTGGAACACTATTACTCCAAACATGGGAGTAAAATAAACTAAACACTTAATTCATTAGCACATACCATTTTGCTGTGATTCCTACAGCTGGAAAAACAATGGTGGTAATAATATAGAAAAAGCAGCAGGATCCTCTAACAATACCCCTTGACCTCATCATCATTCCTCCTTCCCCACGTGTTATCTGCGGTCCACCATGGTATGTCGTTTTAGGACCACTATATAGCTGGATCTTGAGAACACACAGCAATGGACTGCAGGTAGAACTGGTAATGTAATTCCCTAATGAAAACACCAGTCAGTGTAGACTGTTGCAGCCTCTGATGGACTTTACCCCTTCCCCTGGCTGCTATTAAACCATCTCTCTGATTCAGGAAGAGCCAATGATTTGCTGTTGGGCCAATGTCATATACTATATAAAAAATAAATCTTGGCATGGTACCGCTGGACACTGAGGGCTTTACCGCCCTTGTCCCCTTCTCCACCTCACCTTGCAAATGACTGAGGTTGAACACAGGGCTGGGAATTGTGTTGGTTTCTGCATCTTTCTGGGACATGGCAAATTATACTTCTGCAGTGCTAGTTGAGGGGAAAAGTCATGGAAGTGGCTCCTTTTTACTGATTTCTATGGAGTGTAATCTGTGGGAGATTGTGCATTTTTTCATTGGAATAGAGCCCTTCAGATTTCTTTCACAAACTATATGAAGTTATAAAATTATTCTTTTTTTGCACAAAGCTAACCTAACTTTTCTGAAAGGAGATTGTGCACAAGACATGTACATCCTACTCTAGTTCACAACCACTCATTGCTCTTGGTAGCTTGAAGAAAAGTAACAAATGTTTTAGATAACACTACATCTTAGTTTATTTGGAAACACATTTATCTCTACTTTGCTGTAGAGTTTCATCATTTTCAGTGGGGTTTTGGGACTGAAAAATCCTGCACAAAATGTAACCTAGTGTAGCTGTAGGGAGCAATTGTCCCTAGACAGATATACTTGATGTTTTAACATGTCTTTTCTCTCTTGAACTTCTATGATTTTCTGATGCGTTGGTATTTAACTTGATACAAATGGTAATAAATGGCCATGGTTTTCAGAAGTGACTAATGATTTTGGGTGCCCAACTTGGCACATCTTAAGCAACATGATTTTCAGAAATTACCAACCAACCAGGCTCTGTTAAATGTCTCAAGTTGGGGCCCCCCAAAACTGAGGCATCTAAAATCATTAATCGCTTTTGAAAATTTCAGCTAAGTATCTTTTAAAAAGCTGTAGTCATGGAAGAAAGTATGTTTCCAAGATATTGTGCGATGGGTTTTAGCCACATGACTCTTACTAACTTTGAGGAGCTAAATGGCTATGAACCCTCACTTGAAATATATACTGTATGAGTCCAGTTTTCAAAGAAAATGGGTGGTATTTGCACAAGCATCCAAGCCTAAATCTGCTTGGATTGGAGTCCAAAGGTGAAATCTCCACTGATTTCAGGGGGAGCAGATTTTTCACAGCTTAACTCTAACTATGCACCATCTAGTAATTCATTGCAAGACTTGTGGCCCTCAGGATCCTTGATTCTACTTCTAAATGAGCCACTGATTAACACTGGACAAGTCACTCAACTTCTATGCCTTACTCAACCCACGTGATAAAAAAGTAGATAAAACTAAGACTTCACTGATAAACCACACCTTCCAACTGATCTGATTTGTAAATTCTGAAAATGAAAGGATCACTTTCATTACTGATACTTTAGTTCTGTTCCCTCAAGACACAAATTGCAAATGCCTGATTACAACCATGTTCATAGATGCTTAGCTCTCTTCACTGTGCTTGTTCTTTTTAATTTAATTGTGATAAAGTGTTTTACTGCCACTACTGTGGAGATGTACCCCAATCACGAATGCCCAATCGCACAAAGGTCTGTCTTGGGGCTCTCTTTTAATTGAATTTGCTGTCCAGGCCTACCTCCCATCTGGAAAATCCTGCTGATTTCTCCCCATCCCTCAAGAGAATCTGACCTTCCTAGAATCCCCAGCAATCTCTCCTATCTTGACCAAGGACAGTCATCTACTAGAAAGTCTAAATACTCCTACTAACACCCCCCCATCCCGCATCTCCAAGTCATCTCTCTCCCTCTATCAGTTGCAGCCTTGTGATTAGCATATTATTCAGGACACCCAGCTTTCCTGATTCACCAGTATACACAAAGAGGTGTATGAAATAGCTGATTCCTCTCTCAGACCTTAAATTTGACACTTCTTGAGCAAGTCCCACTCCTAACATTACTTACCTTCTTCCTCACCCCTGTTAATAATATATATAATATACTATAACCATCCCATATTTCTGTTAAGACACTGCACATGATAGAGAATGAGGGACTGGTCCAAAGCAATGAGAAGGTATCAGAAACTTCAGGGGGGTTATTTGATTGTCCACAGTCTGACTGGTTTTTTTTCATATGCATTTTCTTTAAAGTTTATTCAGATTATAAACAATTCTCTGCTTTGATGCACATTTTGTACTGACCCTGCAACCAACCTGACTCAAATCTGGATACACCAAATTCTGACAGCTCCAGAGGTGAATTTGAAGGTATATGTCAGCACAGATGCACATCCATATAGTATTTTGATTAAAATATTTAAAGTGCTGCTGGTGTCTCGCGGAAAACTTTAATATTTTTTCCTCCCTTATTTCTGATCCCTAAGGTACATTTTGAAGTAACATATGTTCTTTGTTTCTTAGGCCTGCTCCTCTTTAGTCTTCTTGTAGTATGGTTCTTGAAAAGAGTCTGTGACAGTGAAACAGGTTTGTTTGGAGATGTAAATGCTACATATTGGACCAATACAGCTCAGGCAGTTTGGTTTTTATACTATTTTGATTGTTTAGATCTCTGAATCTGAACTAGACACTGCTTCAGCTCTTTCAGAAATGTTTAACATCTACCTTTAGTTACGTAACTCACTGATATTTTGATTGGCTTCCCCTGCTGTAACTATTATTTCCTGTGGGTTTATATGTAATGTTTTGCTTATCCAGTATTAAGAAACGGTTGTTCAGCTTGAAAAACTTTTTTCTTTTAGGAACATTCCATTATCTTTTTTAAACCCCAATGTTTTCACATCAGAACATCTTCATTTAACTACTTACACCCATCACAACATACACCTATAATATGGTATACTAGTCACACAGATGCACCATCTTACTGACAGCTAGTAAAGGGACAACTATATTTTACACGTGTTCATCTGCATACCAATAGAAACGTGAAACATCAATGTATCAGACCTAATTGTTTTTCCCTTAGTTTTGAAACCACTGTTTTATGTATTGCTATCTTTTTAGTACCCAAAACTTCACCTTTTATGTTTATTATTTTTAATCTTGAAGACAGAATTTGGGGATGTATTGTCTTTTTATAATACTTGGCAGCTAATGTTTCTCATGGCCGTTAAGAATCTGATTAATAGCCCTTTTCAGCACCCTGCTTCATAAGTTAAATGATCCTGCTGCCGTCATGTTTTTCTCCCCTTGTGGACAGCAACCTATTGAGCTTGTGATACATAATCTCATAGTGCATTTAGTTGTGGTTTTAATAGTTGACTGCACTCTCACTATTATTGCATCTCTGCAAGGCGGAGGGCTTGCAAGCAAATAAACGATGCAATGTTTGAATTTACACCAAAAACCATAGCTGTGCCTGCTAAGAATTTAGCAGAAACCAATTTCCAAATGGACAGGTAATCTCCATTTGAATTAGGTTGTTTAAAAGCCACATAGGACATTTGACCACAGGGTCACTGAAATGCCATAATAAAATACAAGCCAATGAGCAGGATCTTTGTTGTTCTTATCTGTTCCCTGTGAAGAACTGGAAATGAAACTACACAGCAAAGTAGTCCAATGTTGTACTAGTTCAATAAATATTTTGTATGCAACACCAGTTGTACTAAATTTGCTTCATCTATTGGTTGCACTATATACAGTATCGCTACCCTAAGGTTTCATTCTGAAAAATAGCCAAGGCAGGACATTTTTATATTCAGACCTTGGCATGTGTTTGAATGAAATTTGCCAAGGGAAAAAAGGTGTATAACAAATCCTACCAAGTGCTGAATTTTTAAAACCGCTGTTTTAAACATTATTTGGTAAAATATACACTTTTCTAATTCACTTTTGCCACAGAGTTGTATTTGTCTTTTCAGCTATTTTTACCTATCTGTTCTGGTCATTGGACAGCTGCTATATATATATTCCTTTATTTTAAGCATGCGCATTGAGTGATCCATGCAACAGTGAAGGATTCACCATTGGTACATTCAGTACATTACTGTAATGTTTACAGTATTTCTTGATTCAACTATCAGGATGCTTTAAAATCCTTTCCCCCTACTGTTTTAGCCAATGAAAACATTTGAAAAAAAGACAGAATTGGTAGAGAGACTGGAGCTACATGATGTTGCATTGCGTGGCCCCACAACAATCTTTAATAATAGCTATTCCTGCTTTGGCGACGGTGGGCTTGCTTGGAGGAGGTTCTGCCTTCTTTTCTGCTGGGGTACCTGTGACATTCAGAACAGGACACCATTAAAATCTAGAGTTAGACCAAACTATTTCCTTCTGCTTTCATCACAGAGTATCCTGCAGTATCACACAGGCCTACCTTCTAGACCGAGTTTATTTTACATTCTTTGAACAATGTTCTTAGTGATGTTGAAAGATACCAGCCTATGTGATGACTGATCCCACCAAAGGAACAGAAGGCTTGCCCACTCAGGTGAGAGAGGGGCTGCAGAATCCAGACATCAAACTGAAAATGGGGGATTTAGGTGTAAATCATACGGTTAAAATGAGGGAACAAGAAAGGAGAAACCAAGTAGGGAACCCCGGACAACACCCACTACTCTGAGAAGGAGCCCAAGGAATCGGTGGATACTATCTGGCAGCCCTGGAAACTGAAGTGTTCTGTTACAGTAGGGTAATGAGTGGGCACTTCAGTCTCCAGGGCCCCCAGATAGTATCCACCGATTCCTTGGACTCCT
This sequence comes from Chrysemys picta bellii, assembly GCF_011386835.1. Taxonomy (NCBI): domain Eukaryota; kingdom Metazoa; phylum Chordata; order Testudines; family Emydidae; genus Chrysemys; species Chrysemys picta. The sequence continues at coordinate 68,751,251 of NC_088800.1, read as the reverse complement.
TCTCAGATTTCTACTTTCCTCAATGGCTCTACTTTGTAAGATTCCAGGGTGCCATATATCAGATGCTCACAATAGCTTGCTTGTCAGCCTGGATTGTTCTCTGCTGAATAAAAATGTTGCTGGCACTGACATTGGTCAATGTTATCCTCAATATCTCCCAATGTGTATAATAAGCCAGGATGCTGAAAAGGGATAAATCTTTGGGCTAGTGGGAGAGTCTGTGGATTTGGAATGTTCATATCCAGCTGTCATAAACATACAGCTACGGGTAGCATAAAACCCCTCCTTTACCTGTAAAGGGTAAAGAAGCTCAAATAACCTGGTTGGCACCTGATCAAAAGGGGAGAAGATACTTTCAAATCTGTGGGGGAAGGTTTTTGTTTTGTGCTCTCTTTGTGTGTTCTCTCTGGGACAGCGAGGAACCAGGGCAGGGAAAATACATCTCCTAAAGCCATACCTGAACTAAGCATCTAAGATTAGAAATTGTAAGTAAGGAAGGAAATACATTAGATTATCTTTTGGTTTAGCTTGTGAATTTCCCTAGGCTAAGAGGGAGCTTTATTCCTGTTTTTTGTTTGTTTGGTTGTTTTTTTTGGTAACTTTAAAGTTTTGCCTAGAGGGGAATCCTCTGTGTTTTGAATCTGATTATCCTGTAAAATTACCTTCCATCTGGATTTTAGAGGTGCTGCTTTTACTTTTTCTTTATAATAAAGTTCTGCTTTTAAGAACCTCATTGGTTTTTAGTGTTCTAAAAACCCAAGGGGCTGGTCTGTGCTCACCTTGTTTGTTCTCAAGCCTCCCCAGGAAAGGGGGTGAAGAGCTTGGGGGGATAGTTTGGGGAAACAGGAACTCCAAGTGGTCCTTTTCCTAAATCTTTGTCTAACTCACTTGGTGGTGGCAGCGATACCGTTCCAAGGACAAGGAAGAATTTGTGCCTTGGGGAAGTTTTTAACCTAATCTAGTAGAGATGAGCTTAGGGGGTCTTTCATGTGGGTCCCCACATCTGTACCTTAGAGTTCTGAGTGGGGAGAGAACCCTGACAACAGCACTTTCCCTTTGTTGGACTCAGGAAGAACATCAGTGGCTGGCACTTGATTGATTGAAACTATGGTACATTTTAAAATAGCCAGACTTCTCAGTAATTAAATGTCTCCTACATATCTTCCTTATGTGGTTTCAGAAGGTAATGATGGTGCCCAATTTATATGGTTTTGTCAGACACTCAGAACCTTCATGCTTTACTCCAGTTCCTCTTTACATACTATTCAATTACATGCACTAGGCTTAGTGTAAAGCCCGGGAAGACTTCTCTGATAGCAGTCCCTTCTTGGGTTGTTACAAAGTCCTGTCTAGAGATCTAGAGCATATTACACCCATATCCCTAGTACATATGGTATTATAGTGTATAAGACTTTCAAGATACCTTCCAACCTGCGTAGTTCCTGTCTTGATAGACAAAAGGGTGGGTCTTTCAATTGTGTTAGCTCATGCAAGCTGGCTTTATCTGACTGAAAAGCCCAGTTAAACATCATTAACATATAGACTAACTGTCACTATCACATAGGAAGTCGTGCTAGCAGTAGTTAAAACTCTAGACTCCTCATAGGCGGAAACGCAGCCCGATAAAATGGTTTCAAGCACATTAATCTGCATTTTAACAGGATTTTTTAAAATCCTGTTAAGCTCAGTTGATTGAACTAACATGATTGAAAAACACATTCTTTTTACTATCAAGAGAGGTGCCACCTAGCACATATGGATTTAATGTTGATGAGAATTAGAAATCCAAGTTCACTAGGTGATTTTCAAAATCTCAGCCGAAATGGCTAGAAACAGAAGTTGGCATTTCATGTTTTGGGGGGGAATTTTATATTTTTATATTAGTTCATTTTGGTCTAAGCTGTTTTGGGAAAATTTTCAGACACACAATTGGGAGCAAAAGCCCACCTCTCATTGACTTTCAGTGGGAGTTGGGTGTCTAGCTGCCCGCTGTGCCTTTGAAAATCTATCCCCTTCCTTGCCAGAGTTTTTCAAAGACTTTTTTCTTTCCCATTTGTTTTTAAATGTTAAACTCACTGGCAGGTGATCGTGTTACTTTGTCTAAGGGTTTTAATTTGATCCGCAGGAATTCAGCCATCTCCTTGTCTTCCTCTTGCTCTCTGTTGGTGCAAAAAGAGAAAGGGGAAAAAAAGTTGTAGAAGAAAAAGCAGCAATTTCTACATAACTAAGAGAAACAGTGACTTGTGTAAAGGCAAGATCCATAAGAATCTTATTAATAGCAATAATACTTCTTGGCTCTTATTTAGCACTTTTCATCTAAAGATCTCAAAGCTCATTAGAAACTTAATGAATTGAGAGAGAAATCCTGGCCCTATTGAAGTCAGTGGCAAAACTCTCATTGACTTCAATGGGACTGGGGTTTCATTCTAATGCTCACTGCTTAATCCTGAGAGACAGGCAAATATTAGCCCCACTATGCCCCTCATTCAACAAAGCACTTAAGTAAAGCACATGCTTTGGTGAATCAGGGCCTATACCAGTAGGAAAACCAAGGCACAGAGAAGTTAAATGGCTTGAAAAGGTCACACAGCGAATCAATGTCCAAACTAAAAACCAAACCCAATTGTCTGTAATTCCAATTCCCACCTTCTAACCCAGGGGAGGGCAAACTACGGCCCGTGGGCCGGATCCAGCCCATCAGGGCTTTAAATCTGGCCCACAGGATTGCCAGCCCCATGGCGCAGTGGCGCTAAGGCAGGCTCCCTGCCTGCCCTGGTCCTGCACCACTCCCAGAAGCAGCTGGCACTATGCCCCTGTGGCCCCTGGGGGAGGGGAGGGCAGAGGGACCTGTGGGCTGCCCCCGCCTGCAGGTACTACCGCCTGCAGCTCTCATTGGCCGGGAACGGGGAACCGTGGCCAATTGGAGCTTTGGGGGTGGTACCCGCAGGTGAGGGCAACGCGCGGCTGAGCTGCCTGCTCCACCCCACCCCCAGGAGCCACTGCCGGACATGCTGGCCGCTTCCAGGTGTTGAGCGGGGCCAGGGCAGGCCGGGAGCCTGCCTTAGCCCCCCTGCATGCTGCTGCCATCCTGGAGCTGCTCGAGGTAAGCAGTGCCAGACCGGAGCCCGCACCCTGAATCGTTCCTGCACCCCAGCCTCCTACCCTGAGCCCCCTAACTTCCTGCCCTGAGCCCCCTGCTGCACCCTGCACCCCTCCTGCACCCCAACTCCCAGCCCTGAGCCCCCTGCCACACCCCACACCCCTCCTGCACCCCAACCCCCTGCTGAGCCCCCTCCTGCACCCCTTGCCCTGAGCCCCTTCCTGCACTCCGCACTCCCTCCTGCACCCCAACCCCCTGCCCCAGCCCTACATTCATGGCCCTGCATACAATTTTTACCCACCCAGATGTCTCCCTCTGGCCAAAAAGTTTGCCCACCCCTGTTCTAACCACTAAACTAGGCTCCTTCTAGAAAAAATAGCAAAGGAACATTATGGTGTGTTATAATGCTCTCTACGTTTAAAAACCTGTCTAAGTGAAGATTTTGATTTTATTGTCTCATGCTACGAGAACTCTCATTGAAGTCAACTAGTGTTGTGGTTGTGTGAGGATGGCAGGATCAGGCCTTAAGGAAATTAACATCACTTTGCTAGCCTTTAGCATTCATGGAATTTTCATTATTATTCCATTTTTTCAATATTAAAGTGCATATTGATTAAGAAGTATTTCAGTTTAGTGTAGAAAAATCAGATTTATTAAAGTAAAAGTACCAATAAATGTTGCACGTGAGCAATAGCACTAATGCATTTCCAATTGTATTGAGTGTATTTTCAGTCGTCTAGTAGAATGGCTTTTTTGAGGCCTTTATATTCTCTGGCTACAGATGATGCTTCATACACAGAACTAAGGGCTTATCTGCACTTGAAATGCTACAGTGGCACAGCTGCAGCCAGGGCCGGCTCCAGGCACCAGCCCACCAAGCTTGTGCTTGGGGCGGCACCTGGAGGGGGGCGGCGTGGTGCTCCGGCTCCGGCCGCCGGGGAGAGCGGAGCCGCGGCGGGCTCTCCGCCCGGCGCTCTGGCTGCCACTCCGCCCTCCCCCCGGCGCTCTGGCCGCCAGGGAGAGCGGAGCCGCGGCGGGCTCGCCACCCTCCCTCCGGCGCTCTGGCCGCCGGGGAGAGCGGAGCCGCGGCGGGCTCGCCGCCCTCCCTCCGGCGCTCTGGTTGCCGGGGAGAGCGGAGCCGCGGCGGGCTCGCCGCCCTCCCTCCGGCGCTCTGGTTGCCGGGGAGAGCGGAGCCGCGGCGGGCTCGCCGCCCTCCCTCCGGCACTCTGGCCGCCGGGGAGAGCGGAGCCCCGGCCGGCTCGCCGCCCTACCTCCGGCACTCTGGCCGCTGGGGAGAGCGGAGCCCCGGCCAGCTCGCTGCCCTCCCCCCGGTGCTCTGGCCGCCGGGGAGAGCGGAGCCTCGGCCAGCTCGCCGCCCTCTTCCCCGCGCTCTGGCCGCCGGGGAGAGCGGAGCCCCGGCCAGGCTCTCCGCCCTCCTCCCGGGGCTCCGGCCGGCAGCGGAGCCACGGCAGGCTCACTGCCCTCCCCCTGGCACTCTGGCCAGTCGGGGAGAGCGGCCTGCGGCCGGGCTCGGTGCCCTCCCCGCCGCGCTGGGCGGGGGGGCGGCGGGAGGCTTTTTTGCCTGGGGCTGCAAAAAAGCCAGAGCCGGCCCTGGCTGCAGCTGCACTGCCATTGCGCTTCAGAGAAGACACTATCTAGACTGACAGGAGGGGCTCTCCAGTCGACATCGGTAATCCACCTCCCTGAGAGGTGGTAGCTAGGTTGACAGAAGAATTCTTCTGTCGACTTAGCACTGTCTACACTAGAGGTTGGGTCGGCTTAACTATGTCACTTGGAGGTATGGATTTTTCATACCCTGAGCAACGTAGCTTTTCAGCTTAGACCAGGCCTAGGAGTCAGGGTTCTATTCTCAGCTCAGCTGCTGATCTCCTGCTTGATTTTGGGCAAATCTTTTCACCTCTCTTTTCCTTCCCACCCTTTGCCTGTCTGAGCTACTTAGACTTTAAGCTCCTTGGGACTCAAACTGTCATTACCATGTTTATAACACCTCAATTTTGGTTGGAGCATCTATGTGTTACAGTAATACAAATAATTAATAATAATAACATGAGCATTATGTATGTGCAAAGACCAGTTTATACATGTATGAAAACCATTTCTTGTTAGAATTCTCTTTCAAGTTTACTTCCCCTATCTAAGGCCAGGTCTACACTCAAAAGTTAAATCAACCCAGCTACGTCACCCAGGGGTGTGAAAAACCCACACCTCTGAGCGACATAGTTAAGTCAACCTATCCCTCAGTGTAGACAGCGCTAGGTGGATGGAAGAACTCTTCTGCTTCTGCCTCTCAGGAAGGTGAATTAACTACAGTGATGGGAGAACTCCTCCCATCACAGGAGGGAGTGGCTCCACTGAAATGCTACATGGCATAGCTACAGCACTGCAGCTGTACTGCTGTAGTGTTTCAAGAGTAGACTAGCCCTAAGTCCCTGTCTACATTACAGCAGCACAGCTACAGCACTGCAGCTGGGCCACTCCAGCGACATAGTGTAGACATTTTTTACATTGATGGAAAAGGTTTTTCCTTCCACCTCTCTGAGCTGGTCTGCACTAGAAAGTTAGCTTGACCAACATCACTTAGGGTGTGAAAAATTCACACTCATGAGATATGTAGTTAAGCTGATCTAAGCCCCAGTATAGGCAGCACTAGGTCAATGAAAGAATTCTTCCATCAACCTAGCTACTGCCTCTCAGAGAAGTGGGTTTACTTCAGTGACAGAAGAACCTCTTCCATCGCTGTAGTAGGTGGTGTCTGTTCTACAGAATTACAGTGATGCAGTTGTAGCACCAGAGCTATGCTGCTGTAGTGTTTCTACTGTGGGAATATAACCTGAGAAGCAGTAGTTAGGGCGACGGAAGAATTCTTCTGCTCACCTACCTGTGTCTACACCAGGAGTTGGGTCAACATAACTGCGGTGTTCAAGGTGCACACTTTTTCTGAGCTCTGAGCAACATAGCTAGGCCAATCTAATTTTTAGTGTAGACCAGCCTGAGTGGGTCTAGCCCAGCTCTTTTCATAACAGTAAAGGGCTCAGATATTTTCTTGTAATAAATTCAAAGGAACATAAATCCTCTGTAGCCATGAGCAGAAGATTAAGTAAAATTATGGAATAGGGAGAGAAAAAGACATAGTGATTCAGTTTGAATGCATTTCATGTGGTCCCAGAGAGAGGCTTTTAGCCTTATGTAATGTTTGAAGACACCAAAGTCAATAGAAATTTTGTCACTACAATGAGAATAGTATCAGGTACTCTATTCGGCCTGCCAAGTCTCTGAAATAAATTCAGGCACTTTCAATCCTTACCTTAATCTCTCCACCTCTGCATCATCTACAAGAAAATCTCTTTTTTGCACCAGTTTATGGATCTTCTGAATCAATTCGTCCTCTCTTTGTTTCTGCATTTTTGTTTTTTCTTTTTCTGATCAGAAACAGAAAGAATAAGACAAGGGTTAGGTACTCAGATTTCTAACAACATTTGACCAATGAAAGTCAATGGCCTTTGTCCAGATTTACAGTAGGTGAGAGCAGGGCATGATCCAGGGTGATACTTTTCCAGGCCATAATATTTGAGACATTTTATTATTTGGTAAACATTCTTCCCTGCTTCTCCTGAAACCACAAGGCAACAATCCACTCTTTACAGAAAGGGTCAGGAGTGAATGGATATAGTGAGAGAGGGAAACATTTTTTTCAGTGCAAATATATAAGGTTAATCAGTAAATTGTGTTCTTGTGTTCATTTGAGATAATTATTGGCAAGTCCTAAAGACCAGCCAGTCCATAAGCCAGGATCTAGAAAGGTGACCCCAAGGCAGGTATATAGGCTCCTGATGAAAGCAAGGCAATGCAGTCCAATGTTGCTACCTTGTTGAGGATGCTCCCTGCTACCTGGTTATTCTGACAGACTGCTTCTGCTCCAGGATGCTCCTGTTTCTGACCTTGGCTTCAGTCTGTGCTTGCTCCTGCTCCTGCTCCAGCACCTGTTCCAGCCACAGCTGGTTGCCCAGCTGTCCTATCACTAGGACACTGGAGTGGGTATCAGGAGATGTGAGTTTGGCAACCAGCACTGCCACTGAGCTGCCATGTGGTGTTGGACAAATCGTTGTTATGACTAGCCAGAAACCAGAAATCTCCGACTGTGAAAATCTTCGTTGTTTTGAAAAACATGTTTTTCCATTTTTCCCAAATCAGGATGAAAAGTTAAAAGTGCAAAATTTTCATGGGAAGGGATTTCCAGAAAAATATCGTTTGGGGAGAATTACAGGGGAATCTTTTTGGGTACCTCCCTGGAAGGCTCTTGGCAACTTCACTTTCCCCCTGCAGGCAGAAAGAGAAATTGACAAGAGTCTTCAATGCAGGCTGCCTAAGGCTGTGCACCCAGGCTCTGCACAGCCACTTCAGCCTGGCTGCTGGAGAGCCAGGGTGCCCAGCCACCTGCTTTTCCCTTAGGCAGAAAGTGAAATTGACAAGAGCCTTCCAGGTGGGCAGATGAGGAGCCATCATTTCAATTTTCCTAATGGCAAATCAAATTTTCTGCAAAATTGAAATCTTTTGGCAAAATGAAAAATTTCAATCTTACCAAAAGGCTATTGGAAACTCATTCCAACAGAAAATTCCTGACCAGCTCTAGTCACTGTATCTCTATTTCCCCTGCCACTCTTTGGCTGTCTTGTCTATGTAAAGTGTAAGCCCTTCAGGGCAGGGACTGTCTCTTGCTGCATGTTTGCATGGTGCCTAGCACAATAGCACTACTGTGATATTAATAATAAAACATTCATGAGTTCAGAACCTTTGGTAAATTTTCAATCTAGAAATCCCTCCATGGCACCATTTAGAGTTTATTTTCCTAATCTCCTTAAGAAGAGCATTTTTAAGTAAGGGCACAGTTCCATTAGAATAATGGCAAAACTCTCATTCACTTAATATGGGAATGTGATCAGGCCTCAGATAAGATGGAGCAACCTATGTGACAGCTCTGCCTCTCCCATTGTAATTTGGTACATACAGCAGCCTCAAAACATCAACTTTGATAAGTCAGGCACTAGAATTATTACATTATAGTGGAGCTAAATAACACTATTATTTACCCAAAATTTCAAAAGTCCGTGTCATCAATATTGTCCTAGTTAATCAGGCAAAACCAGAGCCAATTTATCATGACTAGATTGTCTGAAAATGATCGTTTCTGTTGAATGATAGATTTGGCTGTCACATGCTAAAATTGTAAATATGAGGGCTTAGGGGAGATATAGTTCAAAGGTATAAAACAAATATAGTTAAGACAAAACTCCCTAGGGCTAAAACTGAGCAAGTGGAGCAGTGATGGGAAAGCTAGAGGCTAATCCTAGCCAGTACATTTCCTTAAAGAATTCAAAATCTTTATGAGCAGAAAAAAAAAAGCTTCACATTAAATCAAGAATTTTTGTTTTCAGTAATGGAGTTGTGGAACTGAGCTCAGAGAAACATCAAATTGAGTCAAGTATATTGGGACACACCTACAGTGGGATGCATTCAATATATCTTGTTTATTGACCAAATTTATAAGGGCTCCTAATACATCTAAAAAATCCAGACATTTGAAAAGAGTTGTTTATTGCAGCTTAATGATTTGCCCAAGGGCTCCAGCTGCATTTCCCACTGGAAATTTTTGCAATAAATCCACATCTTTAAAAAATGAGATAAAGGCATTTTGAAAGTTGGCTTTCAGAGCTGGAAAATCATTATTCCTTGGAGAACTGTAAGTTATGGTTTGCCAGTGAAAGAGTAAATAAACAATTTGTAATGCACAACAAGGCTACTTTGTTTTTCACGAGAAATATTTTTAGTTTTGTATGAAAATAATATCTTTTATTCAAAAGATTAAGTGTGCATGTTATCAAATTCTGTTGGTGCTTCAAAGATTCCTTACTGTTACCTAAAATGGGCATGGGGGGGGGGAACTTGGGCATAATGTCAATGAACGCTTAATCTTAACATGTCCAGCAGCAAAAATAAAAAAGGATACTTAAAACTGACAACTGCTGGACCATGCTGCAATGAGCCAGCCTCCCTCTCCCATCCTGGAAGGGAGCAGCCACCATTATGACACTGTTACATCAATTGAGATGGAATAAATGGGCCTGAAGAGTCAGCAGTGTTAGCATGACTCTGTCACTGTCCAACATTAAACAGTATTGTGAAGGATGGTCATTTTTTCTGCTTTTGACCAACCAACAGGAGGGGAAGAAGAAACAGGATAGTAAGGTGGAAAAAATACAGCTTTTGTTGATGGAGAATTCCCAGCAGCAGGTCAGTCACAGACGGATGCTCTGGATTGGCAAATCTGCCACAACAGCACTGCTCTGAGCTCTGGTTTATTTTCTGGTCTGGGGTGTCATCTGGTTGATTTGGCTCCTCTCCTACTGGTCTATCTCAGGCTGGGAAGAGCTGGCTAGAGCTGGATGGGCTGTCTCATCTGATTGTGCTGGTGCCATGTGCTACAACTGACCTCAAGATCAAATCAGATGGAAAGCCAAGAGAGCAAGAAGATAGGAGGAAAAGAGTGATGAAGAAAGGGGAACACGCAAGGGAAAGCGAAATAATCAGGATCTCACGTGTCTCTGGTTTATGGAGTGGTGATGACCACGTGACTCTGAGGAAGTGCCAAGGTCTGGACTTGAAGATGATGCGGTAACCTTCTGGGGCCACAGGTGAAGGATGAAGTCCCTGGAGGGGAGTAGGGTGGAGGTCTACAGGCCTTTTCCCTCCTTCAGGAATTTCCTGCCAGTTCACAGGTCCTCAGCCCAAAAAGTCTCTTTTTAAGACCTCTGAAAAAGGGGTTAATGGACAGAATAGTCCATCCTCTCATTATTTGTTCACCAGCAGACCTAACTTCTGACATATCACATATAGTCCATTCACTTCCAGTACAACACTCTTCTTGTTTACCAGGTATGGTCTCAACACAGTCTTTGAATTATATCAGTAAAGCCCTTTTGTTTAGAGTAACTTAGTCTTTCTATTTTTCACTTTTACTAATTTGTTTAAACAATCTTATGTAATAATCGCAGTTGGACTTCTGTTACCTTTTTCCATCACCATTTGTTAATACAGATGACTGAACCATTCATAAGCTTCCATCCATTTTCCTCACTTGGACTCACCACTGGAGCAGGCCTGCTATGCTCCAGTTGTTACAACACCACCATCTTCTCTATCTCCAGGTGAAGAGCCATCAGTGGGATCAAAACACATGGATCCACTTATGGAAGGCCAGGTGTGAAAGGGGAGAGGGCTGTGGGGACAAGCTCACATGCAGATTGTCCCCCCCGTCCCACCCTTTTGGGGATCTGCTGACAAGTAAATGCAGATTGAGTGTTAGGGCTGGGTCCTACAGTCCTTATTCAGCTATCTCCTTTTACCAAAAGCCTGCTCCTGTTCCCATTTAAGTCAGTACAACTGTCCATTGAAACCAATGGGAGCAGGAGCTGGCTCATACACAGCACAGTCAAAATATACATGAAAGGCATGACGATTGCTTTAGTCCATGTTTCTCTAGGCTGGGAAAATCCCAGTGCTTGCATTTAGTTCTGTGCAAAGGCCAAGCCCTATATTTATTAATCCCATTGCTTGCTCTTAATACTCAAATATTCTGTAGTGAATTTGCCAACAGCTGGCACTGCTGGAAATAAATGCTAAATAGTCTAATATGCAAATATGACTCTGAGAAAGGATTGCTGGGTGTCACGTTGTGCACAGTGTGCTAAGGTCTAAGAAAGAACTGCTGTAGATTAAATTTTACTTATTTAAGATTTTGTAATTTAAGCTGTGGGAGGGTGTTTCTAGGAAAAAGTAGTCCTAAGTATAAGTAAACAGATGTTTAAATGAGAGGGTTGGCTACAGGATGGCTACCCGTATGGCCCCACAGTATGCCAACATTTTTATGGCTGACTTAGAACAACACTTCCTTAGCTCTCGTACCCTAACGCCCCTACTCTACTTGCGCTACATTGATGACATCTTCATCATCTGGACCCATGGAAAAGAAGCCCTTGAGGAATTCCACCATGATTTCAATAATTTCCATCCCACCATCAACCTCAGCCTAGATCAATCCACACAAGCGGTCCATTTCCTGGACACTACTGTGCTAATAAGCGATGGTCACATAAATACCACTCTATACCGGAAACCTACGGACCACTATACTTACCTACATGCCTCCAGCTTCCATCCAGGACACACCACATGATCCATTGTCTACAGCCAAGCTCTAAGATATAACTGCATTTGCTCCAATCCCTCAGATAGAGACAAGCACCTACAAGATCTCTATCAAGCATTCTTAAAACTATAATACCCACCTGCTGAAGTGAAAAAACAGATTGACAGAGCCAGACGAGTACCCAGAAGTCACCTCCTACAAGACAGGCCCAACAAAGAAAATAACAGAACACCACTAGCTGTCACCTTCAGCCCCCAACTAAAACCTCTCCAGCGCATCATCAGAAATCTATAACCTATCCTGAAAGATGATCCTTTACTCTCACAGATCTTGGGAGACAGACCTGTCCTCGCTTACAGACAACCCCCCAACCTAAAGCAAATACTCACCAGCAACCACACATCACTGAACAAAACCACTGACCCAGGAACCTATCCTTGTAACAAAGCCCGATGCCAACTCTGTCCACATATCTATTCAAGTGACATCATCACAGGACCTAATCACATCAGCCATACCATCAGGGGCTCGTTCACCTGCACATCTACCAATGTGATATATGCCATCATGTGCCAGCAATGCCCCTCTGCCATGTACATTGGCCAAACCGGACAGTCTCTACGCAAAAGAATTAATGGACACAAATCTGACATCAGGAATCATAATACTCAAAAACCAGTGGGAGAACACTTTAACCTGTCTGGTCATTCAATGACAGACCTGTGGGTGGCTATCTTACAACAGAAAAACTTCAAAACCAGACTCCAACGAGAAACTGCTGAGCTGGAATTGATATGCAAACTAGACACAATCAACTCAGGATTGAATAAGGACTGGGAATGGCTGAAACATTGAATCTATCTCTCCTTGTAAGTATTCTCACACTTCTTATCAAACTGTCTGTACTTGGCTATCTCGATTATCACTTCAAAAGTTTTTTTTCTCTTACTTAATTGGCCTCTCAGAGTTAGTAAGACAACTCCCACCTGTTCATGCTCTCTGTATGTGTGTATATATATCTCCTCAATATTTATTCCACTCTATAGGCATCCGAAGAAGTGGGCTGTAGTCCACGAAAGCTTATGCTCTAATAAATTTGTTAGTCTCTTAGGTGCCACAAGTACTCCTGTTCTTTTTTCTAGTAAGAGTAGATCATTCTTACTTGTTATCTATGCAGCATTCACAATCCTCTGCAAAGGTTACCTTAAAATAAACTCTGCTTGAATTATTCCCCATTGGGTACTATTCATCCCATACGTGTGTTTGCAAAATATTGGAGGAATTGTTTGGCGCAAAAGTAGCTGAGATAATGTCAAGAAGAAAAAAAAGAAGAAACATGAATGTATTTTGTTAGATGTGCATGAAATGTGGAAAGGTTCTTATCCCACTGAGAAATGCTGCTATTTGTCTACTGGGCTCAGAGGGGGAAAATGTAGATATGATCAGCTTCCTATTTTATGACTGACCTGCTGTTTCATTTCTGGCAAGGTTTTTTCTTCTCTTTTACCTTGTTTGCTAGCTTTGAAGTTTTTCTCACAGTGATAGGTGGAAAAATAAAGGACAAATGACTAGAAGACTCAAAACCCGCCCTAATGGTTGGATAAAAGTAAATTATTTCTGAAAGGTATTATAGGCCCTGTACATACTTCTGGCGTAGTTATATTTATTGGCTTGTATGAGGCATGTTTGTACATATAAGCAACAATTGTGAATCAGTGTTGTTCTCGAAGTCTATTTAAGAGTTTTTAATAACTTATGCTTAGGCCCCAGGTGCTTAAAATGGGAGCAGCAGCTTTGGTAAGACGGTGTTTAAAGAGTGTCCCTCAGGAAACCAGCTCAATTTTAAAAAACTGTTTTTTGCTGGTACTGCAAACCTTTCTCTTCCCCCACCTCTCATATAAGCACTGCCTGAGGGGCCAAAATCCCAGGCGCACCACAGGAGTGCTTGGCAGACTGGGGATGTACGTGGCAACAGTGACTTTCTGCTACCTCTTCTTCCCCTCACACGTATGATCCTGGGGACAGTCAGGGAACCACTTCAGTCTGATAAAACTTAGAGCAACCTCAGTCCTGCTCTAAGCAGAGCTCTTGTGTAACACCTCCACCATCCCACCAGTGGGCATTACACCAGCAAAGATAGTTGCAGTGTGTGTGCCAGCCACCCTTTCCTACTCCAAAATGTCCCCTACACCAAGGGACCAAGAGGATTGAGTTCAAACGGGGGAGGAGGGAAGAGACTCTCTCCACTTATGGGAGATTTTGTGCTGCCAGAAATCCCCATGCAGGATTACAATTATGCTCTAACAATCAAGATGGGCTATTGAGTTCCAGACAACTCCACTTTCAGCTGGCACACAAGGGGGCAAGATTTTTCCTCTCACCCCTGATTCTCTGTGACTTTGCACCTTGCCAAGTCATTTCCACCTGTACAAAGTGAGTGCAAGGCTGATTTAAAACCATTCTGACCTCAGTGTCAATTTTATATTGTTGCATATAATTTGATTTAAAAAATAAAAGGCTGATTTTCTTAACGGGTTTCTAGGCATTTCACCCTTCCTTAGAGTTTCTAGCTCATTGCTGAATTCAGCAAACCTGTTGTAACCTGCCCTCACACAATGTGGCACTCTGTCTCCTTCTAGTGGTGTCATATGAAAGCCTGTTACACTCTTGGCTGACAAAGATGAGTCTCTTAGCTTGGGCAGTAGACACTCATATATTTAGATGCAGAAGTCTTAGGTTCAGTCCCCTCTACTGATGACCCACACAGGGACATGGCATTACACTATGCTGCAGAACTTACGTAGAGAACCTTGCTGTGGAATCTAGATCCAGTGTACACAGTGTTCACAGGGTCATGAATACACTGATGCATTATCCCAGAGCCTGCCAAGGGAAAGCAAATCTGCTCCATTTAATAATACAGCATGGGGTTAACAGGACAAATTGTTATGGTAAAGAAAACATCTGTCAATGCACACATTATTCTTATTAAAATATCTCATGTCATTACAGGAACCGTTTGCTTCACTGAGTTCTAGTATCCACTGGACACAATCCTAATTAGTATTACTACATTTTTTATTTAAGATTAACTGAAAATGCAAACACAGGATTCAGCTCCACCTGAGGTTGTTAATTTTTATTTAAGCCATTCCAGGTGGGCTGTATTGTTCTTTTTCAAAAGCTCATGGAAGATTTCATATCTAATTATAACTTCTTAGCCAAAGTTCTGTCCCAGAGGAAATTATGTTCATCTGAATGATACAAGGCCATTTCATTACTTTATTAAAAGACGAGTAGCCATGCTCTGGTAAACCCCCACCCTTCTAATAGTTCCCATGTACTGCAGTGGAACTAATCTCATTTTCTGGATCAAAACCCTTTGCCATCCCTCTTGGCAACCAGATCACCTCTGCCTACAGTAGATTCATGGGTGAGAGAGAGGTAAACCTTGCAAAGCTTTCATTGTGGAGTGAAAGATCAGTGACTAGGAACAGGCGAAGAGTATTTCAGGTTCTTTGGTTCTGTATGTGCGAGTGTGGCACTGATTTTGCACTCATGCTTATGTCAGCAATTGCACAATCCTTTAAAAAAGTTTATTAGAGAATGAATAAAGGTTGTTCAAAAGGTGGTAAAAATAACGTACACTCCCCAATCTCAGCTGCTGAATAACACTATGTTGACTAACAGATTCACAGAATGTATAGCCAGGATACAGTGAGGAATTGAAGGTTTGGCATGAATTGATAAGATGGGGTGTACAGTAAAATCAATGGGAATGGGCCAAATTCTGCTTTTGGTCACAGATACACTGGAGTCAACAGAGCATACCCAGGGCTTATCACAGAAGTAAATGCTTGTAGGGTCAAGCCCTAGGTTCCTTTTCTGGAATAAGCTAGTGGCTCAGTATTTTGAAAAGTAACAGGAGGAGTAGCTGAGCTAAAATAACAAGGAGGCCAACCTATGAAGTCCTTACTAAAAGAAAGTTATCAATTGATTTCAGTGGGAGTTTTTACTGAGTAAGGACTCCAGGACTGTGCCCAAGGAGGATTCTGCACATGCTTGGAGCAATGAAGCTGTTGAGAATTTAGGATCAGGCCCTAAAGATTCAGGTAAACATGGACTAGACCTTTTCCTCAGCCCTCTCTGGAAAGCCCCATACTTTCAGCTGTTTTCTTAGGTTATAGCTTGGCTTATAGGGAGCAACAATTCATTATTATCTCTAGGAGACACACAAAAACACATATCCAAGGTTTAATTTCCCATCAGACCACCACCAGGTGTTCCATATCTATCAACATTTTCCATTCTTCAGCACACTCTCCCTCACGTAATGTGTCAACATAGTGTGTCAACAGTGGTTCTCATAAGATTTTCAAGGGATTGAAAGAATCTTGGAATAATGTAGCTTGTTGGAGTGATATTTGCAGTCCTGGCCATCAGAAGGAGCAGATGAAATACAGCAAAGAATTTCAGAAAAATAGAGAGCAGAAGGAAGACCAAACAGAACCTGAGAGAAAATAAAGACATTAGAAAAGAGAACAAAGTGCAGGAAACACATGGAGAAGGATGGAAATGACAGGGAGAGGGATTGCACCTGGCTTGGGGTTGCAGGTATCTGGCCCCTAGAAGGGTTTCTGTTTTTCAAAGCACTTTGTAAGGTTGGCATAGAAATTACCTGGAATTGCTACTAAATTCTGCAGCTCCTGTTTAAGGTTCATGATGTCCTTGCACAGCTGGATGTCATCCATCCTGCAGAAACAGAAAAAACACATCAGGACCATACATACTTGTTACATTTATTTGTGGGTTCAGATAAACCACCTGTGAAACATGTAGTACAGCCCTTTGCTTGGGGCTTCATGCAGCTGCTTGAGGCACAGATATTTAGCCCATGCACCAAACTGCCATCAGTCACAGACACCTTTCAATGCACAGTGTTGCAGAACAAATAACCTCCATTATAATGCCCTACCAGGTGACCTCTCTTATCAGTGCTTTTTGTACCATGCAGAGCTAATCTGTATATTTTTATTGTCACATTAGCTGCTTTTTCCTTTTCTGCAGCTCACCCTACCTCTGAAAATGGGCATCTGCATATTTAATAACTCAGCAGTGGAACCGTGGCAAGGGCTACAGCAATAAGCAGGGCAATCCCCAATTGCTACAGTTCAGCTAGCATTCACTAGGTAAAAGGGAGAGTACAAGTCTGAAAGAGAGAATGGTTCAGTGGTTAGGCTACTAGCCTGGGACTTGGGAGACAATGGTTCAATTCTTTGTTTTACCATTGACTTCCTCTGTGACGTTGGGCAGATCTCTCTGTGCCACAATTCCCCAGCTGTTAAAATGGGGATAATAGTATTTGTGGTGTGAAGATAAAGATTGTGAGCAGGGCCGGCTCCAGCGTTTTTGCCGCCCCAAGTGGCGGGGGGGGGGGAAGCTGTGATCGGCGGCAGCTCTACCATCGCTGCTTCATTCTGCGGTGGCAATTCAGCAGCAGGTCCTTCCCTCTGAGAGGGACTGAGGGATCCGCCGCTGAAGAGCCAGACGTGCTGCTCCTTTCCGTTGGCCGCCCCCAAGCACTTGCTTGCTGCGCTGGTCCCTGGAGCCGGCCCTGATTGTGAGGTGCTCAGATAGTATAGTAATGGAGGCCAGAGAAGTACAATAGGTTGAGAATAATGTAAGATAACTAAACCCTGGTCTACACTACAGGGTTAGGTCGAATTTAGCCATGTTAGGTCACATTAAGTGAGCGCGATGAGAAGAGGCGGGCTGCAATGCCGAGGCTAAGTGGGAGCAAACGGACATGCTCAGGAGTCTGGTGGACCTGCAGGAAAGCCAACAAGAGCACAGTCCGCCACTGCATTCACTGTACAACCGCCTGCCCTCCTCCCCAAGTTCCATATTCTCCTCACCCAGACGTCCAAGAACGTGGGGGGGAGGCTCCGGGCACCCAGTCACTGTACTCCAGAAGATGGCCCAAGCAACAGAAGGCTGTCATTCAGTTTGCATTTGTAGTGTGGCTACAATAAGCAATGTGGCCTTGTCCTTCCCTCCTCCACTCCTCTCCTACCCGACCCTACCCCACCCCAACCGGGATACCTTATCAGTTTCTCCCTTTTTTTTTAATTAATAAAGAAAAAATGCATAGTTTCAAAACAATAGTGATTTTATTTCCTTTGCCAGCTGTGATCGAAGGGAGGGTGGGATGGTTGGCTTACAGGGAGTTAAAATCAACAAAGGGGGCGGGTTTGCATCAAAGAGAAACACACACAACTGTCACAACATAGCCTGGCCAGTCATGAAACTGGTTTTCAAAACCTCTCTGATGCGCAGCGCGCCTACCTGTGCTCTTCTAATCGCCCAAGTGTCTGGCTGTTCAAAATTGGTAGCCAGGTGATTTGCCTCAACCTCCCACCCCACAATAAATCTCCCCCTTACTCTCACAGATATTATGGAGCACACAGCAAGCAGTAATAACAATGGGAATATTGGTTGCGCTGAGGTCTAACCTAGTCAGCAAACAGCACCAGCGAGCTTTTAAACATCCAAAGGCACATTCTACCACCATTCTGCACTTGCTCAGCCTATAGTTGAACTGCTCCTTACTACTGTCCAGGCTGCCTGTGTATGGCTTCATGAGCCATGGGAGCAAGGGGTAGGCTGGGTCTCCAAGAGTAACTATTGGCATTTCAACATCCCCAACAGTCATTTTCTGGTCTGGGAAATAAGTCCCTTCTTGCAGCTGCTCAAACAGCCGGGAGTTCGTAAAGATGCGAGCGTCATGCATCTTTCCCGGCCATCCCACGTTGATGTCGGTGAAACGTCCCTTGTGATCCACCAGTGCTTGCAGCACTATTGAGAAGTACCCCTTGCGGTTTACGTACTGGTTGGCAAGGTGGTCTGGTGCCAAGATAGGAATATGCATTCCGTCTATCGCCCCACCACAGTTAGGGAAACCCATTGCAGCAAAGCCATCCACTATGACCTGCACATTTCCCAGAGTCACTACCCTTGATAGCAGAACGTCAGTGATTGCATTGGCTACTTGAATCACAGCAGTCCCCACAGTAAATTTGCCCAGTCCAAATTGATTCCCAACTGACTGGTAGCAGTCAGGCGTTGTAAGCTTCCACAGTGCTATTGCCACTTGCCTCTCAACAGTCAGGGCAGCTCTCATCTTGGTATTCCTGCCCTTCAGGGTGGGGGAAAGCAACTCACAGAGTTCCAGGAAAGTGGCCTTACGCATCCGAAAGTTTCGCTGCCACTGGGAATCATCCCATACCTGCAACACTATGCAGTCCCACCAGTCTGTGCTTGTTTGCTGGGCCCAGAATCGGCATTCCACTATATCAACCAGCCCCACTGCCGCCTTGATGGCCCAATTGCCACAGCCCGTGCTTTCAGGAATGTCTATGTCCATGTCCTGATCACAATCATCCTCATGCTGCCGTCTCTTAGCCAGGTTCTGCACATACTGCAGTATAATGCACGAGGTGTTTACAATGCTCACAACAGCAGCGGTGAGCTGAGCGGGCTCCATGCTTGCCATGCTATGGCGTCTGCACGGGTAACCCAGGCAAAAAGGTGGGAAATGATTGTCTGCAGTTGCTTTCATGGAGGGCGGGAGGGAGGGAGGGAGGGAGGGAGGCAGGGGAGAGTGATGACCAACACCACCTGCGACAATGTTTTTGTCCCATAAGGCATTGGGAGCTTTACCCAGAATTCCAATGGGCAGTGGAGACTGCGTGCACCGCTCCGTGAGTCGATGCTAGCCATGGTAGTGAGGACGCACTCTGCCGACTTAATGCGCTTAGTGGGGACATACACAATCGACTGTATAAAATCGATTTGTAAAAATCGACTTCTATAAAATCAACCTAATTTTGTAGTGTAGACATACCCTAACACCCAGTCCTGTGAGGTGCTGAGCATTATCAGCTCCCATTGAAGTTGATAACACCTCAGAGGGTGGCGTTCATAATCATTGGTAGAAGCAGTAATACAATGCAAATGTTGAGGATCTAGCAATCATTGTGATCTAGCAATCTTCCCAGCAAATACTACATTTTAGATTAACATTTGAATTCAGCTGAGGGCTGTTTCTGGGGCTGCTGTTTCCAAATCACATTTCAAAGAAGAAAAAGAATATAAAAATTAGCCTTTAAGATACACCTGAGCAGAACAGTGTCTTTCCCAGATCAGCAACGCTAGCTCTGTCTGCACCCACCTACAGACTCCCTGTTTCACATACTCCAGTTCCAGGAGTTGATTCTCTAAGTCAGCTGTATTTCTGCTGAATTTTTGCTACACACTCCATCCTTATTATTACATTATTGCACAATTCCTATTAGTCAAGCCTTTTGAATGTGGCAGAGGATATTATAGCATAGGGAATTACAAGGGGACTTTGTGCTAGAAGGCCCAGAACTGTAGCAGACTCATATGAGACACAATCAGGGAGAGAGCAAAGGATAATAAAATCAAACTATAGAATTAAGTGAGGAGTGGGAAAGTAGGCATTTCTGTCACAAGCAAGATCTTAATCACAAATTGAGCCCAGATCCTCCCTCAGTCCCCTACACTGAACACTGGCCTCCCCAAAGACCTATCCCCCAACTGCTTTTATTGCTATTAAAACATGCTGATCCCTTTATTGCTTGCTGCTTTGCTTATCTCCATCTTGCCAGCTCCGGAGCAATGGCTATTCCTTCCAGTTCTGGTTTCTGTCCTCACAGATGGTGTCAGTGGGATAATCTTCATTATGACCTCCTTCCTTTCTTCCCCATCAGTTCCAAATGCCCCTGTGCACCTCAGCCAGGAAGCAACACATCCTCCAGGATCTCTGCCTGTACAGCCTGCCGACAGGATGAGAGCCTTGCTCTTCCTATATCATGTTTAATCTTCACCCTGTGGCCTAATCACCTAATCACTAATTCACTATTATATTTGTACCCAATTCACAAAGAGGCAGAAACCTTCATGCTGAAGGATATTTTCCTCTCAGGTTCTCCAGATTGTTCATGCTGATCATGAGCAAAGTCTGTTTCATTATGCTGAATGGTACTGAAATTACTTTTATCAATTAATAATCTTAAACAGTGTGTCCTGTAGGAGACTCAGTAATAAAATGTGCTGGGGAGTAAGCAAAATACATAGCTCCTCATCCATTTTGTATTTGTACAGTTTGGGTGTTGTGTACTACTATAATATATTTGAATAAAATGACTTCTCAGGAAGGAGACATTTTTCTCAGGAGCAAGATGTTCAGTATTGACCTGCTATTTTCAGCTCGTGTCTACAGGCCAGATCCTTAGCTGGTGTAAAGTGGTGTAGTTCCAGTGCAGTCAATTCATACCAGCTGAGGATCTGGCCCATAATATTTACTTTTAAAAATTCTTCTTCCACCATATAAATTGGTCCCAATTTGGAAAACCTGGGACAGAGAGGCACTGGTCACAACTCCGCACTGTGCCAGTCTGACCACCTCCACTCCAAAATGAAGTCCCGGAGGGTGATATTAATTGCTGTCCACCCTCACGGTTTCTCTCAAGGGATTTCAAATGTTAGAGCCCGCTAAGAAGATGTGCTCCATCGATTAATCCCCAGGTCTTGCTGGCCACACCTCCTCTTTGCCAGCATCGCTCAGTTTGGTGGTAGTGCTGACCTCCTGTACTTTCCCCAGCCATAGAGAGACGGTTATGGCCTCCATCACCACTGCAACTTCCGCCCCCTAGGGCCACCCATGGAGCTTTGGCTGCCAGACAGGGCCGGCTCTGGCTTTTTGGCCGCCCCAAGCAAAAAAAAACCTGCTGCGCGGCCGGAGCGTGGGTGCAGGGGACCGGCTGGGGGGGGGAGGGGAAGGGAGCGGGCGGGAAGGGGGCGGCCAGGGCTACAGCAGGGGCACTGCCACGCGGCCCCTCCCGCTGCGCCGCCTCCTGCTGCGAGGGCTCCGCTCCGGTCGGCGGGGAGGGAAGGAAGAGGATTGCCCTGCAGGGCGTTCTGGTTCTCCGTGCCACCGCCCCCTACAGGGCGGCCGGAGCGGAACAGGAACCAAAAAAAAAAAAAAAGCGGCCGTGCCGCCCTAGGATTGGGCGGAATGCTGCCTCCAACAATCTGCCGCCCCAAGCATCAGCTTGCTCAGCTGGTGCCTGGAGCCAGCCCTGCTGCCAGAGGCCCCCACCAGTGCAGACCATGCTTTCTTCACATACCATATTCCCAGCATATCTCTATTGATTCACGAACTTTGTCATTCCTGTCTCATAGCTCTTTGGAGATAAGTAAATAACTCTCCATGGCAGAAATAGCCCTGTTATCATCTGAATTCTAAATGTCATGAGCAATTTGACCTTTCCAGAGCCGCAACCCCTCAAGCTGGTGGGTTTGTGACTGATAAAAGCTAAACCCACCATCTGCACTGACTTTCTAAGCTCCTTCTAATATCTTTCCTCCCTTCGGTGTGAAACAACCTTTGTGTCTCATCCACTCCACGTACTGCCTAGCAAAAATCTGCCCAACGTATTCAGATGGCTAAAGAAGATCCAGGGTGCCTGACTGTAAACTCCGAGCTAAGTCCTCAGACACATGGTGTAATAAACGGATGTGGGAACTCACACGTTTGGATGTAAATACAGAGCTGACCGAGTGTGTGTAGTGAGCAGGATAATATGAAGCCCCAGGGCTAAATCAGTTTATCCTGAGCCAGGATCACGTCATTGTCCCCTCAAAGGGGGGAACTGTTAGGAGCCCTACAGAACAGGCTGGGGGTGCAACCTCCCAACCCCACAGGCCCCTGGGAAGAGAAGGGAATGCCAGCCACATGGATGGCCTTTCAATGTGTGCAGCTGCTCTGGTCTGTCCCCACTTGTCCCCCCAACAGCCTAGTTGCATGGAGAGAGCTCCCCTGCAAGCTCTACATTAGCAACCAAAGGAAGACCCAGTGGGAATTAATGCTGCTTCAGAAAGCACCAACTCCCAATGGATTTCTCATTCAAAATCCACATAGTCAGCAAGGCATAATGAGAGAGAGAGAGAAAGACAGACTGGTCCCCACCTCCAAATCTAGTGTACCATAAACTTCATGCAGCTCCAGTGTGTAAGTGCTAGGATATAGCAATGATAGAAACACCTAAGACAGAAAGAAGAATATCTGCAGTGTCCCAGAGAGGGAGGAATCTACACAGCAGAGGAAGCAATGTCCCTTTTTGCACCCCCACAGCTCTGCAGAGCAGAGTTCCTTCCACTCATGACAGCTGAGAGGACATTCTAATTCTCCTAATTATTACAACAGCCTTTGTATAAAAGTAACATATGCCCTACAAATAAATCCACAAGGTCACAAGGCAGATGATCAG
This sequence comes from Chrysemys picta bellii, assembly GCF_011386835.1. Lineage (NCBI taxonomy): Eukaryota > Metazoa > Chordata > Testudines > Emydidae > Chrysemys > Chrysemys picta. The sequence goes on along the minus strand of NC_088800.1, from coordinate 68,728,573 downwards.
GAAAAGACATATAAGCTTTTATTTAGCTTATCTAAAAGGCCTGATCTGCTTCCCCCCCACAATGCTCTCTCATTTTGAAAAGTAACCAGGTAGATCAGGTCAATCAGGTTGTACGGAATCCAAAGTTCCTTTCCATCCAGTATGGTATGGCGTAGTATGGTACGGATGAAATTCCCAGCCCTGCTAATCTATCTGCAAAGCAATTTGAAAGTTGCAATATACAAATAAATGTAACTAAACACAGCACAGTGTGTGTGGTATATGGTGCGTTTTATCCAGTCTCCCTAAAGCACCATACAGTTTTGGTGCACCATACATTGCAGTAAAGGCATCAGTAAATGGAAGAGCTATTACAGTTTGTCTGGTTTCAATAAGAGCTGAGCTTTAAATATCAGCACAGGCTCTAGGCCAGGGCCGGCTCCAGGCACCAGCTGACTAAGCACGTGGCTTGGTCGGCTGGTTGTAAGGGGCGGCCAATCTTGGGGTGGCGGGGGGCACTTGGGGTCTTTTTGTTGTTTTTGTTTTGGTCAAGCGGCGCTCGCGGGGGTGGGTTGTTTGTGTTTCGGCGGCGTGGCGTGGTGGGGCGTGGCGCTCGGGGTGGGGGTGTTTTGGCGGCATGGTTGGGTTTTTTTGGTTCGGCGGGGCGGCACTTGAGGGGTTTTTTTGTTGTTGTTTGTGTTTCGGTGGCATGGCGCTCGGGGGGGGGTCGGCAGTGTGGCACTTGGGGGGGTGTTTCGGCAGTGCGGTGCTCAGGGTTTTTTTTTTTCTTTCCCTGGCGGCGTGGCTTTCTTTCCCCGGCGGCGTGGCTCTCGGGGGGGGGGGGGTGTTTCAGCAGCGCTCAGGGGGGGGTGTTTCGGTGCTGCGACGCTGGGGGGGGGTGTTTCGGTGGCGCAGCACTCGGGGGGGATGTTTCGGCAGCGTGGCGCTCGGGGGGGGTTCGGTAGCGCAGCACTCGGGGGGGTGTTTCGGCGGGGCGGGGCAGCGCTCGGGCGGGGTGTTACAGCGGGGCGGCGCTCTTTTTTTTTTTGCTTGGGGCGGCAAAAAAGTTAGAGCCGGCCCTGCTCTAGGCACAACAATGCTATCTATGTGAGTTACAAGCATGATAAAGTGTTTCTCTTAATAACAGATGAAATTCATTCCTGAAGTAACTTCAGTGGAGCTACCCCAGGGATGAATCTGGGCATGTACTTTAAAGCATTCCTGACACTCTTTTTATAATTCCTCTTCCGTTATTTAATAGCTTCTTTCAATAAATCCTGTACATGGCTAGAGATAGCACCCCTGCATAGCAAGAATTATCAACCCTCTTGCGATTTTAAAATATATCTTCCAAAGCTAAAACCATACAATCTATTTGCCCATGGACTATAAAATGGCACATAATGAATAAAAATGTGAACAAATGACTTTACAAACGTGTTATAAGTGACAGAAAAATAAACAGCTTTAAAGAGCCTTGCAGTTAGCTGGTATAATGACACAGCCCACTGATACACCCTGCCATGATCCATTTACTAGGAGAAGAATGCCCTGAGCCATAATGCAGTAGTTCCCATACTATCCACTGGTTTGATATACAGCCTGAGTCATCACAGCTCTCCACAGTGCTAGTGAGAGAAAGCAGTGACCACAGGGGAAATTCCATTAAATCATGTCTAACCAGTTCTCAGTGTAAGGTGAAGATATATGTCAGAGATGATTTTAAAAAAAAGAATAAAGAAATACAAGAGAAAGAGAGAAGAGCCATTTTTCATGTTTTGACTTGAAATATATTTTGCCAAGGAAGAGCATAGCTCTATTCTCTGATCCAATTCTGGATCTTGATTCCAGTGTTCTGCCTCCATACTTGTGCAGCACTGCTACTGGAAGTGCAGCATCCTGGAGTTGAGACCCACTGTGCAGACGTGAGAGCAGAATTTTGCCTGAAGACTTTCCTGATAATAAGAAGATTGTAAAAAACTTAACAGGGCTTTAAAAATGATTCATGCTTATTCTGTACTTGAGATTTTTTGTTTTCTACTTTAGCATGAGGTTTCTCCCAGAGGAATAAGAAAGGCCTGTGCTTATAGTTTAAGATCCAGCTGTTATACAGAATTGTGCTTCCATTAGGGGGTGGGGGGGGGAAAGATGATAAAAGCTTGAGCAGATTCTGTTTCCCACTGTTCCCCAGGGCCGGCGCTTCCACTAGGCGACCCTAGGGTGGCAGGATGTGGGGGGCGGCATTTCGCTGCCCGCTGCGGAATTTCGGCTGCGGGGAGTCCTTCCGTTCCGGGTCTTCGGCGGAAATTTGGCGGCGGGTCCTTCACTTGCTCTGGGACCCGCCGCCGAAGTGCCCCGAAGACCCGGAGCGGAAGGACCCCCGCCGCCGAGAACGCAGCTTCAGAGGAGGAGTGCTGCCGTCTAGGGTTGCAAAAACCCTGGCGCCGCTCCTGCTGTTCCCTTAACTGTAATGATCATCTAAAGGGAAAAAATGTCCTGAAGAGTTTTAATTACAATTAATGGTGGGTGAAGATCAAACTGTTTAAAGATTGGAATAAACATTGAAAAGTTATGGATCTCAGAGTTTCAGGTGATAGCATTGCTGAGCGACGGTGGTTATGTTGCCAAGTAACGTTTAAGATTCAGAATTAGGCTCCATTTCAGTGGTTTGGGGACAAACTTCACCCCGCCAAGCCATTGTTTAAGAAAAAGGAAGATCTTGTAGGTAAGGCACAAATCTGAGTTTTATTCGCAGCCTGCCACAGGCTTCCTATGTGATCTTGGGCAAATTTTGGAACTCTGTTCCAGTTTCCTCATCTGAAGAAAGGGGATAATAATAAGTCCCTAACTCACAGAAGTACATTAATTAATGTTTGCAAAGTGCTTTCCAATCCTCAGTCAGAAAGTGCTATCACAATATTAATTCATTTTTTTCATTCAATGCTTATCTGAATTGTCCACCTGCATTACCAGGCAGGGAAACTGCAGGAACAGGATTTCTTGTGTAATTTCCATTGCTTCTTTCTACCATGAAAACAGATTATTTGGCCATTTCTGCTCTCAGGCCTTGCTAGGTTCTAAGAATTCAGAGATGCACCAAATTAGGAAATAGGGAAGCAGAGTTAACTGAGCTCTTTCAGTTTGCAGCAAAGTTTTGGTTCAAGTTTGAGTGGAGTTGAGGGGTGGAAAAAAGAGTTCCTTGTTGTACCCAACTTGGCTTTCCCAACCCTAGTTGCAGTAATCACACTCAGCTTTCTTCTGGTGCTATGTTTTCATTATCACAGAAGCAAATTAGTAAAAGTAAGTAGGATTCTCTAGACACATTGAACTGCCAGTTTCACACTAAAGCCATTTGAAGGTGGCTACACTGTTCACATAGGGCAGTCAGACACTTGAGCCACACATGGAAGAGCCATAGCGTCAGCTTGCATGAATCAACATAACTCCGCCAACTTTAATAATGCTATGCTGATTTACACCAGCTGAGACTCTGGCCTAGGGCATCTATCAAAGCAGTATTATTGTCACCCTGTTGTCAGTCTCAGGATATTGGAGAGACAAGGTGGGTGAGGTAATATCTTTTACTAGACCAACTTCTGTTGGTGAGAGAGACAAGCATTCGAGCTGTTTCTTAGGTCAGGGTAAGGCACCTATTCGATCTTTATTTAGCTGTGACACTCTAAATACCTTTCCCAGATCTGAGGAAGAGCTCTGTGTAGCTCAAAACTTGTCTCTCTCACCAACAGAAGTTGGTTCAATAAAAAAATATTACCTCACCCGCTTTGTCTCTCATTTATCAAACTATCACATAAAAGCTCTGTGTGGCCAGAAACCCTGACTTCCCTGTTTATTTTCCTGCTGTTAATAACAGAACTGTATAAGTACTTCAAGTACTTTCTTCAATGATTTTGGCATAAGTTTAGCAGTTCAGCGTGTCAAGAGAGTGTCTGCTAATTTTATTGACTGACTTTGAAGGCTAAAAAATAGATCTATTGTCTCCTTGGAGCCTCCATAGGAGTGTGCTTAAGCTTCTCTTATTCTCTCTTTATTGGGCCATGTTGCTTGAAGCCCTTTTGAATTCATTTGTGCAGATCAAAAGCAAACCCACAGTTTCAACTTGATGGTTTCGTGGGTCCACTCTCTTTAGCAGCCCTTTTACTGGTTTTGCCAGCATCTATTTCATTCTGTAGTTCTGCTCGGGCATATTCCTGTCTGGGAAGTGAAGTTGCTCATTGCAATAAGAGTCTTAGGAGATGGAAGAACCCACCCTACGGGAGATTATAAGAGAAGAATTATGGATGATGATGCAGACCCATAAGCGGATATTATTATACTAACATCAGCAGAGGATCTATTGAGAGAGTTTATAGTAGTCTTGCCCCTAAACATCATTAGCAGGAGTGGTTGTTGAACACTAGTTCAGAGAGGGGACATTGGTGAGGGAGTTTCTGTGATTTAAAGGAAGAATATAATTTAAATAAAAGAGGAGGATAGCAGAATTAATTGGACATTTAGGAGTAAAAATCGACACAGAAATAGTGGGGAGTAGTCTGGCCACAAAATCTTTGATGATAGGGAGATTAGTGGCATGATTTCTCCCCATCTATCAGTAGGACTGGAAGGAGAGGTAGGGTTGGCCTAGGAGAATTGCAGAGCCAACTAGTAGACACAGGCCAACTCGTAGACACAGGGAACATGAAATGGGATTTCTTCAGTAAAGATTTTTGGGGAATGAAAACTCTAACTAAATCTTGAGGCTAATTGCGATTCTTGTATTGCTATGGAAAGGTTATATGTGTCCCTTTTCTAAAACTGGCCTGTTTTATTTCATTTTGTCCCTGTCAATACATTACAGATTCCCTCTTGGATTTCTGAAGTTTCTAATTATAAAACCATGAATTCCCAGATAACATTTAATAGAGGAGAATATAGTACATGTTAGCTGAGTCATTATGGTGTGTGTTTATCACGTTGTTATTCAGCTCGACACCTGGTGATGCTCAGACAGGAACACACAGAGCATGCAATTAATGTAACAGATTGCTGACTAGCCCTGCCTAGCTGGTCACATTCCAAATCAAAAGTCCTATGATTAACTTCAAGTATTAAAGCAAGTGGGGTTATCTCTTCTAGTTAAAAGCACTGTCTGATCCTGAAGAAGCATGGGGGGAAAGTACTGTACTGGTACTTTGAAATAGTATTGTAATTCAGTTATCACAGATGTTTGACAGAGGTGAAGGCAGGGGTATTTGAAAATCCCAGCCATTGCAGTTCATATTTAATATATTTCAGACAAATTCAAACTAGTATAAATTCAACACCACTGAAGCTGCCTGAATTGTGTCCTCTGGGGCATTTCTACTATCTTGGGCTGAAATCTTTTCTGAGGACAGGCATGGAGTTTTACCACCAACTTCAGAATAGCACATGCATTTAGAGAAAAATCGGAAAGGCTAAGGCACAAAATGAGTTATATCTAGCAAGAGACATTGAAGGAAATAAGAAGAGGTACTATAATTACACTAGGAGCAAGAGAAAGATGAAGGCAGATGTAGGCCCACTACTTAGCAGGGAAGGAGAGCTAATTACAGAGCAGACAACACCAAGAAGGCTGAGGTGAAGGGTTGCCAGGCGTTCGATTTTCGACTGGAATGCCCAGTCAAAAAGGGACCCTGGTGGTGGTCATTAAAAGTCTGGGTGGTGGCGCAGTGGGGCTAAGGCAGGCTCCCTGGCTGCTGTGACTCCACGCGGCTCCCGGAAGCAGTCCACTCCAGCCCCAGGCCCTTCCTGCACCCCAAATCCCTCATCCCCAGTCCATACCAGACCCTACACCCCCAGCCAGAGCCCTCACCCCCCACACACACCCCAACCTCCTACCCCAGCCCGGAGCCCCCTCCTGCATCCTGAACCCCTAATTTCTAGCCCCACCCTGGAACCTGCACCCCCAGCCCAGAGCCATATCCCTTCCCATACCCCAACCTCCTGCCTCTTCCCAGAACCCCCTCCCATATTCTGAATCCCTTGGCTCCACCCCCCAGCCTGGAGTCCCCTCCCATACTCTGAACCCCTCAGCTCCACCCCCCAGTCCAGAGCCCCATCCCAGACCCCAAATCCCTGGATGCCAAATCCCTCATCCCTGGCCCCACACCAGAGCCCGCATCCCCAGCCAGAACCCTCACCCCCCCTCAGCCTCCACACACCAACCCCCTGCCCCAGCCCAGAGCCCCCTCTTGCACCCCAAATCCCTCATCCCTGGTCCCACACCACAGCCAGCACCCCCAACAAGGGGGAAGGAACATGAGCCAAAATAGGGAAAGAACAGGTTAAAGAATACTTAGATAAGTTAAATGTATTCAAGTCAGCAGGGAGTGGTGAAATTCACACTAGGGTACTTACAGAAGTAGCTAGAGCAATCTCAGAACCATTAGCAATTATTTTTGAGATCTCATGGAAGACAGGTGAGTACCAGAGGACTGGAAAAGAGCAAGCATAGTACCTATCTTTGAAAATGGGAACAAAGAGGACTCGGGGAATTATAACCAATCAGATCTAACTTTGATATCTGGAAAGATAGTGGAACAAATTATTAAACAACCAATTTGTAAGCACCTGGAGGATCATAGGGTAATAAGTAACAGTTGACATAGATTTGACAAGAACAAATCATGCCAAACCATTCTAATTTCCTTCTTTGACAGGGTTATTGGCCTAGTGGATGGGAAGCAGTAGTTGTGATATATCTTGATTTTAATAAGACTTTAGTCACAGTCCCATATAACATTCTCATAAGCAAACTAGGGAAATTTGGTCTAGATGAAATTACTGTAAAATGCGTGCAAAACTGGGTGAAAAACTGTACTCAAAGAGTAGTTCTCAATGGTTTCTTGTCAGACTGGGTCTGGCCTGGGTCCAGTACTATTCAATATTTTCATTAATGACTTGGATAATGGAGTGGAGAGTATGGTTATAAAATTTACAGATGACACCAAACTGGGAGGGTTTGAAAGCAATTTAGAGGACAGGTTTAGAATTCAAAAGGACATTGATAAATTGAAGAATTGGTCTGAAATCCACAAGATGAAATTCAATAAATACAAGTGCAAAGTACTTAGGAAGGAAAATTCAAATGTGCAAATACAAAATGGGGAATAACTGGCAAGTAGTACACAGATAAGGATCTAGGGATTATAGTGGATCACAGATTGAACATGAGAGAACAATGTGATGCAATTACAAACAAAAGCAAATATCATTCTGGGGTGTATTTACAGGACTGTCTTATATACAACACCGGAGGTAATTGTTCCACTCTGCTTGGCCCTTGTGAGGGCTCAGCTGGTGTATGGTGTCCAGTTTTGGGCACCATGCTTTAAGAAAGATGTGGACAAATTGGAGTGAGTCCAGGAGAGAGCAACAAAGATGAAAGATTTAGAAAACATGACTTCTGAGGAAGGGTTAAAAAACTGGGCATGTTTAGTCTTGAGAAAGAAGACTGAGTAGGGCCCTGATCAGAGTCTTCAAGTTATGGCTGTTATAAAGAGGATGGTGATCAGCTATTCTCACTGTCCACTGATGGTAGGACAAGAAGTAATCAACTTACTATGCAGCAAGGGAGATTTAGATTAGATATTAGGAAAAAACTTTCTAACTACAAGGCTCATTAAATACTGGAATAAGTTACTAAGGGAGGCTGTGGAATCCCTCTCACTGGAGGTTTTTAAGAAAAGGTTAGATAAACATCTGTCAGGGATGTTCTAAGTATACTTGAGGGCTTCTCCTGGTGGCAAACAGTGCACGGCAAGCTGGGGTCTAAATCTACAATGCTGTTAGTGTTCCCTTCACACTCTGAACTCTGGGGTACAGATGTGGGGACCCGCATGAAAGACCCCCTAAGCTTATTTCTACAAGCTTAGATTAAAAACTTCCCCAAGGCACAAATCCTTTTCTTGTCCTTGGACGATATTGCTGCCACCACCAAGTGATTTAGATAAATATTCAGGAAAAGGACCACTTGAAGTTCCTATTTCCCCAAAATATCGCCCCAAGCCCTTTCACCCCCTTTCCTGGGGAGGCTTGAGAATAATATACCAACCAATTGCCTTTAATAAAAGTACAGACCAGCCCCTTTATCTTTAGGACACTAAAATCAATTAATCAAAGGGGTAGCCTTGTTAGTCTGGATCTGTAAAAGCAGCAAGGAGTCCTGTGGCACCTTATAGACTAACAGACGTATTGGAGCATGAGTTTTCGTGGGTGAATACCCACTTCTTTGGATGCAAGATGCATCTGAAGAAGTGGGTATTCACCCACGAAAGCTCAAGCTCCTATACGTCTGTTAGTCTATAAGGTGCCACAGGACTCCTTGCTGCTTTTAAAATCAATTAGGTTCTTAAAAGAAGAACTTTATTATAAAGAAAAAGGTAAAAGAAACACCTCTGTAAAATCAGGATGGAAGGTAATTTTACAGGGTAATAAGATTTAAAACGTAGAGGATTCCCCTCTAGGCTCAACTTCAAAGTTACAAAAACAGGAATAAACCTCCCTCTTAGCATAGGGAAAATTCACAAGCTAAAACAAAAGATAATCTAATGCATTTCCTTGCTATTACTTACAATTTCTGTAATTTTAGATGTATCATTTTAGGATGTTTTTAGGAGCTGGTTTACCTGCTTGGTTTCTCTCTTTGTCCTGAGAGGGAACCAACAAAGAGAGCACAAACTAAACCTTCCCCCACCCCCTCAGATTTGAAAATATCTTCTTTCCCCATTGGTCCTTCTGGTCAGGTGCCAACTAGGTTAATTGAACTGATTAACCCCTTACAGGTAAATGATTCTGTACCTCTGGCCATAAGGGATTTTATGTTACTGCATACACAAAGGTTGTTACCCTTCTCTTTATATTTATAACAAGTGCACTAGTGTTCTGCACACTGGCTGTCCATGTGAATGCTGCTATTGCACATTAAAAGTTCCCTAGTGTGCTTTGATCTACTCCACTTTGAAATTAGACTAGATAGTTGTTCATGGTAGCAGGGTCCACACAGCTACTTATTGCATAACAGTCTAGTACGCTGTAGATTTACATTCCAGGTTGCTGTGCACTGTTTGTCTAGACAAGCCCTGAGTCCTACCTCAGCACAGGGGGATGGACTAAATAACCTCTCAAGGTCCCTTCAGCACTACATTTCTATGATTCAGTGGCAACAGGATCAGGGACATTCCTGGCAGTAACACTTTATGAAGGTGTCTTTTCTATACATAATAAGTAAAAGTAGCAAATTAGTCTGCTTACCCCTAAACCTTAGATCCAAATGCCCCAAATTTTATTTATCTGATTAATCTTCAAATCATGTCTATGAGGTAGGAGACTAAGTGTGATTATTCCTATTTTACAGATGTTGTCACTGAGATCCAGGCTAGCTGACTTGCCTATGGCCATACAGTAGAGAGAGGATTTGAATTCAGAAGTTCCTAACTCCTAGCCCTGGGCTAATTCCACTAGACTAGCCTCTTTATTGGGATAATAATTTATTGGATTCATTTCAATATTTATGTATTCTCACTTTCTGTTATTTCTACTTTGGAGGCATTTGTGACCAGGGTACCTCACTGAAAATGTCAAGGTAAGTGCAGGCTGCATAAAGGAGAGGAGGTTCTCCCCAAAACAGGTGATTAACACTAAGGTTAGACTCACCAGTCAGTCACAAACTGTGCACACTGGTTATCAAGAAGCAAAAAAAGAAATCACACAGCCCTCTTTATTGCATTCCAGTTCTCTGGTTCCCAATCAGCACATAGGTCCAGTACAGTGAGAAGTTATTTAAAAACACTGCTCACTATACAAAATATTCTTCTGACCCCAAAGAGCCAGCCACATTACCAGGTCAATATTACTTTGGATCTTACCCAAATACCACGCTGCCAGCCAATCCTTTAGTAACTAAAACTAAAGGTTTATTGTAAAAGAAAGAAAGAACAAGAAGGGAGTTGTTAAATGATAAAACACTCAGATACATACAGAGACTTCAAAGTCCATACATCAGGTTCTTAGCAGCACTGGTGAGTTTGCTGGCTTGAAAAACCCTCTGGAACACATCCACAGCTTGGGTCATTCTGTCCTTTGTTTAGAGCTTCAGTTTGTAGAAAAGTTACTTCAGAGGTAAGAAGCAGGAATGAACTAAGACAAAATGGAGATGATGCAGCTGCCTGTTATTCCTTTTGTCATGTGGCTTGTACTTCCTGTGTTCCAAACACAAGTTTCACAGCACATGGCATGGAAAAGCCTTAGAGTTCTCTGTCCACCTGCATGCCCCACATGCTTTGCTGACTCAAAAGTGTATCCCCTGACTCCTTTCAATGGGTTCTCATTGTACAGCTGATGACCCTTGGTAGGCCATCGAACAGGTTAGGCAGTGCTGATGCCAATCTGTCTGGGGGTGTCACCCAGAAACACAGCACAAATTTTGAAATACAAATATACCATACATATCTATAACTCACAATACAATGACACAAACATATAAACAAGATCATCATACTTGGCAAATCATAACATTTTCACAGATACTTTACATGGCATATCTGGGCAAATTCCTTGCAATTTTATAATACTGGTATCAACAATATCATAAAGTGTCTCCAGATTCCATACAACATCAGCATTAACAGTGGGAAATCAAAAACAGAGGCATTGATTTGTGAAGGAGTTCAATTTAAAAACTATGGGTGGATTTTTGCAACAGCCCAGATAAATAATCTGGGAACCTCTGTGTTGTTTTATGTTGAACCACCATTGCTTTTGAATATAAGGAACTGATTGGAGACCAGATCTCCCACGTACTGCATGATACTTAATGGTTGGTTAATTTGTGCACTAAACCTTGGTTCAGGATTATATGGAAGTGATTAAACTAAAGGTTAAAGAAAGAACTATGTGCTCAGATGTTTGCACCAAAGGAAAGAATAAGAAGTCATTGATCTTAGACTGGTTAATCATTAACTTTCGTGTACAGTTTGTCTCCAGGTTGTTCCTTAATCCGCAGGGCACAGTATGGGAGTTTTTCTTTTGAAACGTAAGGGTTTTTTTTGTTTTGCAGTTTCGTTTGTTAAATCAGAACCAGTGTTTTTCTTTTTAATTTCCACAACGTAGAATAATAAAAAAACAAAAATGGATGCTATAACAGCCGTTGTTTGAGACTCGGGTGGATACTGTGTAATGCAGAGAGCCAGATTCTCAGCTGGTTTAAATCAATATTGCTCCATTGAGTTCAATGGCATAGAGAAGAGAGATTCTCTATCTAGAAGTCTACTCGCCCTTTTACATAATACAAAAACAAGATAACTTTCAATGAAACTGAAAGGTGACAAATTTTAAACTGATATAAAGATATGCATTTTTACATAGCACATGATTAGCCTATGGAACTCATTGCCATATGATATCATTGAGACCAGAAGCATAGCAAGAATTACGAAAGGACTGGACATTTATCTGGATAATAAGAATATCTAGAGATAAGGGATAAAAATTAACCGAGTTGTGAAGGGATGCTTCAGGGCATAAGCCAATTAATGGGAACCAGGAAGAAACATTCCTTATTGGCAAGTTATTCCGTAACTGCCTACTACAGCATTTATTCTATCTTCATCTGAAGCAACCTGTACTAGCCACAATTAGAGACAGGATCCTTTATTAGATGGGCCACTGGTTTGACCCATATTCCAAATGGAGCTATGCCAATTTACAGCAGCTGAGGATCTGGCACAGGAATTACAAGCTAGTTTGGGGTCCTTTCTTACTTTCTTAGGAAATTCACCAGCCTGTTGCTATTGACTATGGGCCTGATCCTAAGCCCACTGATGTCAGTGGCAAAGCTCCATTGATTTCAATGGACTTTGGATGAACCCTTAGTTCTTATCAATAATTTGGCAGACCATCAGTTTTGTTAGATAATTAATACTTTTGTCTTTAAACAGAAAGTAATATCCCAGGAACCAGGCTTTTCTTTCCTGGTAGAATGGATATCATTTCAATGAAAAGTTAATCAGCCTTCACTACTATATGAATAGCTCTTCAATCATTTAATTATCTGTTGATGGTTTCTTTAGAAGCCAGTTATGGGATTTATCATCCATTAACAGATAAATTCTCTGTTGTTTGGGATAATATCAAAAACCGACAGACCCAGTCACAAAATGATGAATGAAATCACAAAAATATCTTTTTGTGAAGGGTCTGGAATTGGCTGACCGCTCTTTCAGTGATAACTCACCCATAATGCATTTGTAAAGTATTCATGTTGCATCATCCATCCATTGAAGGAGTGCAGGGTCCCAGTTATCAACTGAACCTTCATTTAGTTATGAAATACCAGTTTTTCTTTTAAGAAGAAAAAAAATTGAATGCTGAACATCTATAGACTGGTTTCAGAGTAGCAGCAGTGTTAGTCTGTATCCGCAAAAAGAACAGGAGTACTTGTGGCACCTTACAGGCTAACAAATTTATGTGAGCATAAGCTTTCGTGAGCTACAGCCCACTTCTTCGGATGCATAGAATGGAACATATATATCTCCTCAATATATGTTCCACTCTATGCATCCAAAGAAGTGGGCTGTAGTCCACGAAAGCTTATGCTCACATAAATTTGTTAGCCTGTAAGGTGCCACAAGTCCTCCTGTTCTTTTTGCATCTATAGACTGATGAAAACCATTTTTTCCCCCTGTAAGGAACCAACTATTAGTGCATCATCTATCAAATGATAACCACTAATTTATGTCAGTGCTATACCCAATGATAAAATCCAATTAAACACATCTGAAAAAGAAGTTATGCTATTTTGCATTGGCCTGTCAATACTATTTCCTTTCCAAAACTGTTATGCACACTGATTATAATCATTCTTCCTTACTCTTCATCTTGTTGCAAACAATGGATGCACTTTACACCATTTGTTTTCATCCCTCCATATATTTAAACAATATATTGTACCAGCAGCTGCAGATGATGTCAGTCATGGTTCTTAATTTAGATTTCATTTAGTAATGAAAAAACAAAACAGAATAATGACTCCATTTTATGATTTTTCTAATTTACCAATGTACTATCTCAATCAATTACCCTCTTGGAAGTTGAATAGAATTATTTCCTATAATTATTTTCTTTTTAAAAAACATTTTTTTAAAATCTGATGTGTGTTTGTGAGCAGAAGCAGTGCTATACCTGAAATACCATTACACAGGGATATTAAAGCTATTGGAGAGAATCTTGGCATATATGAAGAACAACTATGCAAGATGATGATTCTATTGTCACAAATATTGTATCTGCACCATATATTATAAGCTCCTAATCCTGTAAACATCTGTGAGTATTCCTATTGACTTCGACTGGACCTGCAAGTCTGCCATACTTCTGAAGATGAATCCCAAGGTGTCTGCAGTTGGGTTCCCAAAAACAGAAGCATCCAAAATTAAAGGTCAATTTTTAAAATGTTGGCTTAAGTTTTGTCCCAAAGAGATGGCAGGGTCAGGGATAGAATCCAGAGCTTCTGATTCCCAGTCGTTTGGTCTAGTCACTAGGCAATGCTCCCTTTCCTATTCCATAGGTTCATAATAACCATATCACAAATTCAGTGTGCAAACATCTAAATAATTATTTTCCCACCTGCACGCTACAAATAATGAGCTTTCTGCCTTCTATGTTGTTCCTTTTTTTAGGATACAAACATCCTGCAAGATAAACATAGTGTCTGCAATTCTTTAAATACTTTGCTGATAACACATTTATCTTGGGCTCCTACTCCATTTATCATAGTCACGGCACATTTTTTAAAAAGATACTTATTTGCTGAAAAACACAAATAATAACATTCCAAAATGCACATGTTTCTTAATATAATTAAAGAAACACTGTAATTTAAATGTATGTTTTTCAGGGATCTCCATTCATCTATATTTGAAGCAAGACAGCCACCAATTATTTTGTCACCCTGCAAAACTCTGACCTACCACATTTGAAGGGTGATTAGGACTCCAGGTCCAGCACTTTTGTCCCAGGATGGAGAGGAGAGAGAGAGAAGATGAGTAGAAATGGAGAGGAGAGATTGGGACACAGGGGAGAAAAAGGGGAAAAGAAAAAAAGAAATGTAAAGGGGCAGATAGGTCAGATCACAAAAGAATCCCACCTAAAATCTCCAGCTTGTTGAAGCGGAGAGAGTTTTAGAGAAAAAACAAACAGAAATATTTAAAAGATTTAAAATTCTAGACAAGTAGATGTGATGGAACAGTGTAAAAGAGATGAAGGAAGACATGACAAGATTTTTACTGTCTAGAAGGATTCTTGATGTTCTATAACAGTGGTTCTCAATGACCGGTTCATGGATCAGCACCAGTCCCTGAGATCTCTTGACACAGTTTTGGAAGGCAGCCTGCCTCTCATTTACACTAAAGCCTTTTTCACTGCTCTGTCAGCATAAAGCCTTAAAGTGTCCATTCAAAGGCCTGGTCTACACTAGGCGTTTATGTCGAAGTTAGCGCCGTTAAATCGAATTAACCCTGCACCCGTCCACACTGCGATGCTATTTAGTTCGACATAGAGGTCTCTTTAATTCGACTTCTGTACTCCTCCCCGACGAGGGGAGTAGCGCTAAATTCGACATGGCCATGTCGAATTAGGCTAGGTGTGGATGGAAATCGACGCTAATAGCTCCGGGAGCTATCCCACAGTGCACCACTCTGTTGACGCTCTGGACAGCAGTGCGAGCTCGGATGCTCTGACCAGCCACACAGGAAAAGCCCCGGGAAAATTTGAATTTGAATTCCTTTTCCTGTCTGGCCAGTTTGAATCTCATTTCCTGTCTGGACATCGTGGCGAGCACAGCAGCACTGGCAACGATGCAGAGCTCTCCAGCAGTGATGGCCATGCAGTCTGTGAATAGAAAGAGAGCCCCAGCATGGACTGATCGTGAAGTCTTGGATCTCATCGCTGTGTGGGGCGATGAGTCCGTGCTTTCCGAGCTGCGATCCAAAAGAAGGAATGCAAAGATCTACGAGAAGATCTCTAAAGACATGGCAGAGAGAGGATACAGCCGGGATGCAACGCAGTGCCGCGTGAAAATCAAGGAGCTGAGACAAGGCTACCAGAAGACCAAAGAGGCAAACGGACGCTCCGGATCCCATCCCCAGACATCCCGTTTCTACGAGGCACTGCATTCCATCCTCGGTGCTGCCGCCACCACTACCCCACCAGTGACCGTGGACTCTGAGGATGGGATACTGTCCACGGCCGGTTCCTCAGACATGTTAGGGGACGGGGAAGATGAGGAAGGAGATGAGGAGGGCGAGGCAGTTGGCAGCTCTCACAACGCTGATTTCCCCGACAGCCAGGATCTCTTCATCACCCTTACAGAGATCCCCTACGAAGCGTCCCCAGCCATTACCCCGGACACAGAATCTGGTGAAGGATCAGCCAGTAAGTGTTGTAAACATCTAAACATTTATTTTTAACAAAACAGGAATATTAACAATTAAAAGAATGGGTTGTTCATGATTAGTGTGCCCTAGGCGCTTAACGGTTTAGTAAGGGGCAGTGCAAGTTTTGAAAAGAAATCTAGCAATGTCCGGTTTTCAGTGATTGTCCTGCACAAGCCGCTCTACTGTGTATTCCCTGCTACTGCAGCTACAGTAAAATGCGGTCTATATGTGCGGGGATAGAGCAGTAATCCTCCTGGGACATCTCGATGAAGCTCTCCTGGAGGTAACTTGAAAGCCGTTGCATGAGGTTCTTGGGGAGAGCGGCCTTATTGGGTCCTCCGAAGTACGACACGTTGCCGCGCCACGAGATTATCAGGTACTCGGGGATCATTGCTCTGCACAGCAGGGCGGCATACGGCCCTGGTCTTTGGAGGCTTTCCCGGAGCATTCTCTCTTTGTCGCTCTCGGAGATCCTCATCAGGGTGATGTCGGCCATGGTGACCTGCTTTTAATTAGGTAGGGGAATGTTAGTGTTGGGACTGCTTTCCCGTTCCTTTACAGAACTGTCACCGCTGGTTTGCAGCCACGCGGTGGAGGCGGGAGAGGGGCAGCCGAAAGGGATCGTTCCCGGGGACAGCCGCGAGGGGGTGGGACAGGGGCAGAGTTCCCGCTTGCCGGATTGCTGGCAGCAGGGACTGACATTGATTTAAATGTGAAATGAGGCCAGTGGTAATATAAAAGTTTTAAACTGCCACAAGTGTACGGCTTACCATGTCTGCCTGCAACAGAAATTCCGTTGTGCTGCCTCGCTTCTCAAATGTGCTGTTCAAGACCCCAGGCACAGAATGCGAAGGCCGAGAATTCGACCTTGTGCTGAGTGCGCATGTGAAAGGTGCTGTGCATGGTCTTGTTCACAGAGAAAGACTATGTTCTTTGTTCACAACTACATTTATCTTTCAGAGGAATTCACTCCCTTTTTCCCATTTCCACAGCCCCGTCTGCGACTGTCTCACAACCTAGCCTGGAATCACACTCCCAGAGGCTAGCGCGGATTAGGCGTAGGAAGAAGAGGACACGGGAGGACATGTTCTCTGAGCTTATGGCCTCTTCCCAAGCCCAGGCAGCACAGCAGACCCAGTGGCGGGAGAACTTGACCCGAATGCACCAAGCCAACATGGATCGGGAGGAGAGGTGGCGGCAGGAAGACCAGCAGGCGACTCTAACGCTGCTTGGACTACTGAGGGAGCAAACGGACACACTCCGGCGCCTTGTGGATGTTCTGCAGGAACGGAGGCAGGAGGACAGAGCCCCGCTGCAGTCCATCTCTAACCGCCCTCCCCCGCCACCAAGTCCCATACCCACCTCACCCAAAGTGCAAAGAAGGAGAGGCGGCAGAGTCCCTGCTAACTCTCACTCCACCCCTGCAGAGAGCTCTAGTAGCAGAAGGCTCTCATTTCCCAAAATTTGAAAAGTTCTTTCCTTCCCGCCTGACACAAGCCCACGTCCAAGTTTCACCTCCCAATGCCATGTGTAGTTGATAATAAAAAATTCGTTTCTGTTAACTACTGTTTCAATCATGTTCTTTTGGAGGAGGAGGGGAAAGGGGGTTGGAAATTGGACAGGACAGTCTCCTTTGGCAGGGTACATAGTCGGGGGCAGGCACAGCAGCAGGGCACATACACAGTGCAGTGATGCAGTGACTAGTTGCCCCGGTTAGTCTGGGAGGTTGTTTTGATGTAATGTTGCGGGGGGGTGGGTTGCTCTGTGACTTTGTGGCGGGGGAGGGCAGTTACAGATCTTAAGCGCCGGTCCTTAGACAGGATCACAGAGCCACACAGCATGGGATCTGTAACCGTCCTCCCCCTGCCACAAAGTCAAATAGACCTCCCATACACACAGTCCCGATCAGGAGGGGTGACAGGCTCCGTTGAAACAAGCATCCCACCGCAGCGGAGCCTGTCAATCCTTGAGTTTAGAAGCTGCATTCGCATCACAACACTAGACCCGCCCCGCACCACAGTCTGCGTCCCAGTTTTAAAAAATTCCCGCTAAAACAGTATTAAAGAAAACGGTGTGCTTTAACAAAGTAGAACTATTTTTATTTCGACACGTGTGTTGGAGGGGGGGTGAAGGGGGTATGTAACTGGATAGGATAGTCAACATTACCTGGGTAAAGAAACGGGGGCAGGTTTAGCTTCTCAGTACACAAACTATAAAATCACAGGTTACCCTGCTCACTCAGGAACTTTGCTTTCAAAGCCTCCCGGATGCACAGCGCTTCCCGCTGGTCTCTTCTAATCGCCCGGCTGTCTGGCTGTGAGTAATCACCAGCCAGGCTATTTTCCTCAACCTCCCACCCCGCCATAAAGGTCTCCCCCTTGCTCTCACAGAGATTGTGGAGCACACAGCAAGCTGCTATAACAATGGGGATATTGGTTTCGCTGAGATCACAGCGAGTCAGTAAGCTTCTCCATCTCCCCTTGAGACGGCCAAAAGCACACTCCACCACCATTCTGCACTTGCTCAGCCGGTAGTTGAAGAGTTCTTTTTCAGTGTCCAGGGCGCCAGTATAGGGCTTCATGAGCCAGGGCATTAGCGGGTAGGCTGGGTCCCCGAGGATGACTATAGGCATCTCCACATCCCCAACAGTTATTTTGTGGTCCGGGAAGTAAATACCTTGTTGCAGCCGTCTAAACAGACCAGAGTTCCTGAAAACACGAGCGTCATGAACCTTGCCCGGCCATCCCACGTAGATGTTGGTAAAACGTCCCCTGTGGTCCACCAGTGCTTGCAGCACCATGGAAAAGTATCCCTTTCGGTTAATGTACTGGGTGGCCTGGTGGTCCGGTGCCAGGATAGGGATGTGAGTTCCATCTATGGCCCCACCGCAGTTTGGGAATCCCATCGCTGCGAAGCCATCTATGATCGCCTCCACGTTTCCCAGGGTCACTACCTTTGGCAGCAGTACATCAACGATTGCCTTCGCTACTTGCATCACAACAACCCCCACGGTAGATTTGCCCACCCCAAACTGGTTCGCGACTGACCGGTAGCTGTCTGGCGTTGCAAGCTTCCACAGGGCTATGGCCACTCGCTTCTGTACACTCAGTGCAGCTCGCAACCGGGTGTCACTGCGCTTCAGGGCAGGGGACAGCAACTCACAAAGTTCCAGGAAAGTTCCCTTCCGCATGCGAAAGTTTCGCAGCCACTGGGATTCATCCCAGACCTGCAGCACTATGCGGTCCCACCACTCAGTGCTTGTTTCCCGTGCCCAGAATCGCCGTTCCACGGCATCAACATGACCCATTGCCACTGTGATGTCCTCGGCGCTGGGTCGCCTGCTTTCTGACAGGTCTGTGCTACTCTCAGACTTCAGGACATCACCGCGGTGCCGTAGCCTCCTTGCCTGACTTTTCTGCATCTGCCTCAGGGAAACCTTTATGATAAGCTGCGAGACGTTGAGAGCGGCCACAACTGCAGCGATGGTCGCAGCGGGCTCCATGCTCGGAGTACAGTGGCGTCCGCGCTGTCAATGACTGGAAAAGCGCGCGAACTGTTTTCCCGCCGGCGCTTTCAGGGAGGGAGGGCGGGAGTGATGGACGGATGACGACAGTTTCCCAAAAGCACCCTCGACTCATTTTGTTACCCAGAAGGCATTGCCGGCTACACCCAGAATTCCAATGGGCAGAGGGGACTGCGGGAACTGTGGGATAGCTGACCACAGTGCACCGCTTCGAATGTCGACGCTATCACCGTTAGTGTGGACGCACAAAGTCGAATTACTGTCCTTAGTGTGGACACACACGTTCGACTTTGCAATATCGATTACAAAAATTCGATGCAAGTAAAATCGAACTACTCTCGTAGTGTAGACAAGGCCAAAGGCTTCGTTACACTGCCAGAGAATCATAGAATATCATGGTTGGAAGGGACCTCAGGAAGTCATCTAGTCCAACCTGCTGCTCAAAGCAGGACCAATCCCCAGACAGATTTTTGCCCCAGATCCCTAAATTGCCCCCTCAAGGATTGAGCTCACAACCCTGGGTTTAGCAGGCCAATGCTCAAACCACTGAGCTATCCCTGGTTTATAGAAGCGCTAGTGGAGTGGTTTTCAACCTTTTTTTATTTGCAGACCCATAACATTTTTTGAATGGAGGTGTGGACCTCTTTGGAAGTCTTAGACATAGTCTGCGGACCACAGATTGAAAATTACTACTTTCGCATACATGAGAATTGGGCCCTGTTCATTTTGACTCTATCCAAGGAACTGTCCCTTTCTCCATTTATCTGTACACTTTAATAGAGCACTCCCTCCCCACATTCCAGTAATAGTAACAGTTCTCCTGATGCTCGCTGGGACCCAGTATTTGAATTTCTGGGTCCTGCTATTTAAATTTAAAATAAACTTCATGTGTATGTAAAGGATTATTGATGCCTTTTCTAGCTTCAGAATGAAGATATTCAACTGCAGGCTGGTTTCTTTGTACAGAAATACTTTTCAGATTTAGTCAATAATGAGTTAGCATTGGATTTTTCATGATTATACTTCCTGTGGTTTATTTCTGGTCCAGGAATGAGCAAATGGAAAGGTGTCTTAAAGCCACTGTTCACTGCTTCCAAGTGTGCTGAGACACCTATGGGATCTCCAGAAAGCTATTTTTCACCCTTTATTTCTCTTCACTCTGTGATTCCATCACTGTCTCCAGTGGATCCATAACAGATCCAAGGTATTCTTTGGTGGAGGTTAGAGGAAGAATCAAGAAATCTGATTCTTCCCTTATCCTTTTACTTCTCCTTTTATAGGTATATTTCCAGATCCCACCTACTGAAGAAACTGTCAGCCCTGGTCTTCATGGCCATGTTGGGTTCCATCACAACAACTTTTGGATTATCCTCCTTTATACACGCAGAGGTGTAGTGTCATCCAATAAGGATCCAGTGGCTCAACACTCCTCAGATCCGATTCCTCCAGATCCATCTGTAGCTCAGTCGGTTGTACCTGATACACTTTCTGAAGAAGTGGATGAGGAGACACCTCCTCTTTTTGACCAGGAACAAATGGATACTGACTTTTATCTCCATTTGTTACCTGATGAGCATGTGGGTGTAACTTTTGCTTCTTCCTGTTTTGAGGGTGCTTTGCAACTGTATGACCTTGTTGATTGCATGGTAGCCACATTAAACTTACCTTTGGTGGCTATGGAGGAAGTCTCCCATCCAGTATTTGACATTCTTGTGGCTACCTCCATGAATAGGATGTTGCAGTCAAGAAGACTGTTTGGTCAATTCCTGCTACCTGCCAACCTATTTCCAAGAAAACAAACAGTACTAGAGTCTACATGAATGGTTCTCTTACTTTCATTCACAGCCTGTGCAAATTCACTAATGGTGGCTGCTGCCAATATAGGTTTAGGTCTGGTCAAATTCACTCTACTCCTGCTGAGAGAGAGGAGAGAAAAACTGATACACTTGTAAGAAAAGTTTTCTTGTCTTCTTCTCTAGGAATTGGAGTGGCTAGTCAATGATGGCCTGTTATCAATTCCACTTATGGGAAAAGATGGCTCATTTGTCCAAGATTTGCCAGGGGATAAAAGAAGACTGGCTAATGCTATTTTGACAGAACAACAGCATATGGCAAAGCATGTTCTCAGACCATCGTTTGATGCTTCAGACTCTTCCGCCAGAGCATTGGCATTCTCAGTTACCTTGAGGAGGCAATCTCGGCTCCGTTCCTCTTCCTTGACTGTGGACACTAGAGTCAAGGAGGAAGATCTCCCCTTCAAAGGAGATGGTCTTTGCAGCAATAAGATTGATGAACTGTTGGAAAAATTAAAGAAAACTAGATCCATTGCTTGTTCCATGGGTATCTATCCCTCACTCAGGAGACTTTCTACTCCTTCTTTTCAATACCAGGGGCAATATTACCCTTAGTTGTCTAATTATTTTTCTTCAAATCAAAGTCATCAGCAACAGCATCAGCAATCTCCGTCTTCATTCCAGACCCAGCATAAAAAGCATCTTTCAGATAGAGACCTAAGATGAAAAAACCTTCTCCCTCTTCTTCATCTTCTGTGAACACCAGATTTGATGTGAGGATCAAGAGTCATGGACCAATCAGCCAGGAGCCATCTCTTCTTTTATTTGGGGACAAGCTAGCCCAATTATCAACAAATGGAGGCAGATAACCTTGGATTTATGGGTACTAGAGAAGGGCTGTGCCAGTCAGTTTGAAAAACTGCCCCCTCTTAATTCTCCCTATCCTTCCCCTTTCAGGGAACCTTCTTACAATATTATACAGAAGAACACAAGCTGCTCCAGATAGGAGCTGTCAAGGAGGTGCCCAAACATCTGTGAGTTCTTTTCAAGGTACTGCCTGACACAGAAAAAAATGGGAGTCTTTGTCCAATTTTAGATGTAGGAAAATTGGACAGGTATATCTAGAAGTTCTGGTTTTCTATGCTAACCCTGGCCTCCATAATTTCCCAGCTTTCAGCTGTGGATTGGTTCACCACTCGTGATTTAAAGGACATTTATTTTCATATCTCTGTCTCACACAGTATTGAAAATATCTGCATTTCATGGTGGTGGGCACCATTTCCAGTACACGGTGCACCTGTTTGGCCTGTCAACTGCACAAAGAGTCTTTTCAAACTGCCTTTCTGTAGTAGCAACACATCTGAGAAAACAGGGTAGTTTTGTTTACCCATATTTGGATGATTGGTTGCTAAAAGCTACTTCATGTGAGGATGTGTCACTCCACATCATGTTTACAATCTCCATCTTTTCAGATCTGGGTCTGTATCTCAGTGTCAAAAAAAAAAATCAACTATCTGGCCACATCAGAGAATTCCTTTTATAGGTTCTATACTGCACTCAGAAGCAAGGAAAGCTTTTCTTTCAGAGGACAGGTTACTAAAAATAGAGCAAGTGGTTTAGCAAATTTGAGACTACTCATCCTGGAAGGTAATCATCTTACTGGGTCTCATGGGTTTGATGGCAGCTACCAATTATGTAGCTCCCTTTGCTATTCTCAAAATGAGATGCAGGCAGCATTGGACATCTTGATCTACACACCAAATCAGGACAGTCTTCAGATGTTTGTCACCATGCCTCAGGATGTTCTAGATTCACTGAGGTGGTAGACAAACCAAGCAAATGTTCTCAGAGGCATCCTGTCCAATCCCCCTTTTTTTTTTAAATTCAAAAAATTTCAACCAGTTCTATGACTGGTCAAAAAAATGGGCAGGAAATTACTTCAGTTTCATTGAAATTGTCCTCATTTTTTTTGTTTCAAAATTTCATCAAAATGTCAAAAATTAAAAGATTGAAAAAAGTTGCTCTTACTATGAAACTACTTGTTCTTCAGACATAACCCTAACATGGTAAGCAGAAAAATAGGGCCCTCTGAAGATGTCTACATTATATCTGTATAGGGGTCTGAACCAAAACCAAAGACCTGACTTCACCTGAACTTTGCAACTTGGATATATGTCCAATATAGAACATACATACATACTCCTTCAGGGAAGTTAAAGTGTAGTGCTGAATATTTAGTCAGATATTACTACATTCCTTTATTTCTGAGCTCAGTCTTAGGGTCTGTCTCTGTATTCCCTTGCCATCATCAAGTGCTTTAAAATTAGCCTTAAAAAATGATGACGTTTAAGTGTATGGCTTTTATCTCATCAGCCGCCTGTACTGTCCTCCTCAGGCCCCCCCATTGGGATGACTTTTACAAAGCTCCTGATGGTGGTGATCTGTTCAGTAAAGGTCCTATTTAAATACTGGAGTGTTACCAATCTGAATGCTGTAATGTAACATGCTGGCATTTGCCTAGTGACACAGAAGCAACAGATTTCATTTTATCCTTAGTGAAGGTTTTCCTACAAGATTCATTAGTCATTCATGTCATTTTGTTCAAGGCAGAGAAGGATCTAGAAGTAGTTAATTATCTTCAGCATGGTGCAGTACAGCACCAACTATAATAACTAGAGTTGGACTCATACACCTTAACTTCCCAGAGAAGCAGATCTGTCTCTAAACCACAATAAAGGCAGGACAGTCTTCAACTGCACCTCATGCTGTGTGCAGGGGAGAAGAGAAAAGTAGGAGATGCGTGATACATAGATCATAAACAAGGAACTGCCTGAAAGAACATTACATTATCCATCAAATCACATACCAGTGGATAATTTCTTGCTGGTTTATACACAGAAGACAAGAGAGTTGGGAAATGCTAATTGACTGCTGAGCAGCCAGACCTCACTAGTTATTTTTGTACTAGAAACTGTGTTAACCTGGAGAATTTCTCTTCACCAAATGTCCTTTGTTCATGGAAGCACATATTTCATTGGCTAAAATATGTGCTGCAGTAAATGCTGTGACTATCAAAGGCAATGCACATATTATTGCTAAGCCATTTCAAGCCTCCAGTATAAGTGAATTTTATTATTGCTCCACTAACCCTTTGCTGAGCTTGTTAGAGCACAACCTCCCAAGGAAAGTAACATCATATCATTTCAGTTAGAAATCTCTGGGTTAGGTTCTCATCTGCTGTAAATCTGTACCCCTCCACTGACTTCAGTGGAGCCAGAGCTACTCTGATTTACACCAACTGGGGATCTGGTCCTCTATTTTTATTCACACTCCAATAGGAGTAGAAAAAGCAGTGAGATAAAAGCTCCTAAAATACATCATCAAAGGGTAGGTTTTTGATACAATAACTGATCTGTAATTAAGCTAGGCTAAAATCCTTCCATCAGATCCCCAGGCACACTAGGGCAGGGATTCTCAGACAGGGGGTCATGAGGTTATTATGTGAGGGGTCGTGAGCTGTCAGCCTCCACCCCAAATCCTGCTTCACCGCCAGCATTTATAATAGTGTTAAATATAAAAAAAGAGTTTTTAATTTATAAGGGGGGGGGTGTCATACTCATACTTGCTGTGTGAAAGGGGTCACCAGTACACAAGTTTGAGAACCACTGCACTAGGGGATGTGGTCATATTGGAAGAACAGGGCATGGATGAGGAAGAGCTGGCAGCATGGAACAGCTGGGAGGCAGGGCTGGTGGTGCAGGAAGCCTGTATCTCTCATCTCCCTAAAATCATTGTGATGTTTTGATGCTTGATGGGTTGGCTGAGGAAGAGGGTGGTGGTTCATGTGCTTCAGGGAAGGAATGAGAATGGAGATGGAAGCAGAGCTCCTGGTGGGAGTTAGATTAGGCCAGGGTAGGTAATGCAGACAGGCAGGTACCATGGCAGTACAGGACATGGAGCATAAGTGATGTCCTCAGTGTCCTATGGATTCAAGAACACGTGTAATTATAACCCTACATATGGAACTAACTGTTGGTTAAACCCCTGACAATCTTATGGGATACCCTATGAAACTCCTATCTCAGCCAGTCCTACCCAACAAGCAAAGATGCATTTCACTTGAGATGTGTTGCCCTGCTTGTGTGCAGAGACCATCAGGCAATGGGGAAATTCCTGGAACAACACTTGATAACCTTTAACAGAAAACCAATGCAGACAAATGCTCCAGCCCCATTATTCCACTGGGAACTGTCCATTTTTGCAACCTTTGGTGAAGTGGGACGGGACTGAGCAGCAGGTTTCTGGGAATAGGTTTTATTTTAGATGCTTTGTATATTGAAATGGAAAAGCCTCTTTTAATTTGCTTTGTCTCCAGTGACCATAAGCTTGCCAAGAGCCAAGTCAACGTTCTATGATTAAATGTGTTTGCTGCTGATTCTCTCAGGGGTCAGTGGTTCTGAAAGCTCAGGATCAAATTCTAAAAGTATCAAAGACAGCTTTTTAAAAACAAAATTACAAAATGTGTCTAATTACATTTAACTATCTGTGTAAATGATAGTTTAATTAAATAATTAAATACCAGGGACTAAGTTATAAAATGGAGAGACCTTTCTAACGCCAGTGATGCAATAGTGGTAAAATTGATGTATCTGGCAAAAGTAATTCTTTTAGAAAATAGTGGCCTGTTATACATTTGGAATTAAAGGAAGAAAAATTAATCTAAAGTGTTTAAATAGATATACTCTCTGCAGTAAAAATTTTACCTGCAATGACATTTTCATTTTGTTTGTTACTTAATAGATGCCTAGCAGTACATTTCATGACTTTCTTTCTTTCGATTACTATTTGTAGTTTATGGACTTTGAAATCATAATAAAATAGAATTTATAAAGTTGTTCTAACTCCCTAGGTTCCTCTCAGAGAACTGGGGATGCTATTCTGTAGTTAAATGAAAACAAAACAAAACAAAACTGCTGAAAATGAGTGTTTTAGACCACAGTTGTAAAAGTATAGTTGGGATTTTCAAAACCACTCAACAATGACCTCACTCTTTGTCCCTTGAAATAAATGGGAATTTTACAATTGGCTTTGAAAAGATATTATAGAGTTAGGTTTATTGTGAGTGCTTTTGAAAATCTTACTTGTAAATGATGGAAGCCCCAAAGGTTAAAATTCAGTCTATGGTTGCCCTTATCTTTAATGGTTCTTGGAGAATGGAATGATCTGAGCACAGGATTTGGGGACAGGAATTTCTGAGTCCTCAATCTCATTCCGACACTGACTTCCTCTGTGACCTTGAGCAAAACACTTAAACCTGCACTTTAAAACTTTAGTGCCTGAAGTTAGGCACCTAAATCATTATTTAAACACCTCAGAAAGTGGTCTGAATTTTTTTTTTAGAGCTACTCAGGACCCACAACTCTTATTGACTTCAGTCGGAGCTATAGGGCTGAAAATCAGGCCAATTATTTAGATGCCTAACTTTAGGCATCATGGCACAGATCCACAAAGGTACTTAGGCACCTAAGTCACAATTTTAGGCTCCACTGCGACCCACAAAACTCTCTCAGCTGCTGCCTAACCCTATAGGTCCCTAAACACACTCAGTGCCTAAGTTTTTGCAATTAAAGTTCCCTGACACCTAAATTTCTGCTGCCTCACTCTATGCATCTGAACACCTGTCTTCTTCCTAAGCCCCAGAGTGATCCACAAAGTGGGGGAAGGTAGGGATTCATCCACCTCACTTGCATGCAGGGCCCAATTTGGTAGGTGTGCTCAGAGGCCACGTACTGGATGAGGACCCATTCAAAAGCTGGCTGGAGGAGGAGGTGCCACCGTATAACTTTTAGCCTCCTAGTTAGAACACTTACCTGGGTTGTGGGAGACCCCAGTTCAGCAAGGGAGAGAAAGGATTTGAACAGGGGTCTTCCACTCCTGTCAGCTAAGTGCTCTAATCACTGAGCTCTGGGATATTCTGATGTGGGGCTCCCTCAGTCTCTCCTGTTGAAGTTGTTCCACTTTGTATAAATAATTAGTCATTGGAGCAGGGAGACTGGATGCTGGGTTCTCCCAGGTGTGTGCCCTAACCACTAAGCTATAGAGTTATTCTCAGTTTGATTCTCTCTGGCCTAATGACTCTTTAATTATTTATCCAAACTTAGGTGAGAATAAACAAGAGAGGAGAACACTACACATCACAATATCCCCTAAGACCCCTGGGAGACCCCTGTTCAAATCCTTTTTCACCCTCTGGCAGAGGGGGAAATTGAACCCAGGTGAGTGCACTAAGCACTGGGCTAAAAATTATAAGGTGGGAAGCGGCACCACCACTGTGCTGATGGTTTATGGCATATTCAGCATCTGAGCCAGCCCCACTTATTTTCTTTTTTCTTAAGCAGAGGCAGTAATACATAGTAAATGTGAGACTTCATTGCCTTGGCTGGCTTTGCAGGACATAAAGAGCAACATCACAGAGTGGCAGTGGGAAGGAAAGTCATGCCTAAAGGAAAAAGTAACAGGAAAAAAATAACTAGTCTGCTTGTGGCAAGATCAGTTAGTTGATCTGGAATAAGGGCATCATTTTGTTTTCACTATTGTATGAATTCAAAAAAGGGTCCAATATTCCAATACCAGAAAGTCTTTTAGCATCTTGGTTAATTATAAGGAATGCAATCACACTTACTAAACTGTGTCCTACTCCCTCACACTTCCACACTCTGGGCTCCATCACCATATACTCTTTGGCTTACTTTGATCATGCCATTAACTGAAATCTAAAGCAGCAGCAGAACTAATTAGAGACTGGAGTTCTCATCCAAGCCGGAGAAGACTTAGCGGACTGAGCACTAGATATGGCATAGCTAGTTTCTCAGCTATCACATGTTCAAAGTCTGGCCGAATCAATTCAGCCCTTCGCTATGTTCAGGCCATATAGCGGACTATACAAATCTTTCAAAAGAGACCAAGTCCTGGCAAGAGAATGCCGCTACTGAAATGCCTTAACTATCTACAGATCACTAGTCTCAGGACATCTACAATTCCTTTACTTCAGGAAACAACTGAAAGTAATAAACTCATCCATAAATGAAAGTACCTACCTTTTATTGTTATAGGTTCATGTATAAACCATGTATGGCTTGAGCAGCTGTAAAATGCTTAGCCCTGGACCCACTGAAGTTAACGGAAGTTGTATCATTAGCTTGAGGGGAAGCAGGGTTTGTGTTATAAAATTAAAACCCACCACAACTTACATGAGCTATCCATAATGAGTGGCAGTAAAGAACGCCTGCTCATCTGGCTTATGGAAACATTGGCAATATTCCTCTCATTTTTCAGGAATAAAATAGAAGAATTTTAAAAATCAGAAGAAATAAACCAAATAGACATGTTGCAGCATGTCTACTAGTCTTAGTCACAGCAGTTCACTGGTCTTGGGTGCTTAGGGACTGTGAAGGGAAGCAATTTCCAATGCTGGAGGCCCTTGTTGGAGAGAAGTCTCTGCAGCCAGCCTCAGAGTCTCACCTCGTGAACCAATAGCAAGAGTATTCTAGATGCTCTTATCTGCTGTAGCGGGAAATAGAGCAAGGGGCAGCCTGCAAGACAGCCAGATTCCAGACCATTCAGGCCTTTAAAAGTTATCAATCGTCATCCACATTTTGAATTGCATCCCAAAGTCAATGTAGAACAGCACAGATGGTATGTGCTCAGAGAAGCTGTCCTACTTCAGCAGGTGGACAGCTGCTGCCTGCTCCTGGGTATTAAGCAGAGTGTATTCAGATTATGGATAACACTGGGAAAGCACTGTAGTTGGTGCCAGTTTTGGCAACGTTCCCTTTTCAACAGTCTGACTGTCAAATCCTCCATGTTAATCTGCTGACTCTGCCCCTGACAGGAGAAAAGGAGCGTTGAGAACAGCTATGAGCATGAGCACTGGGGAAATGAAAAAGGGAGGCTGGAAATGAGGAAAAAATAGACTAAGTGAAGAGAAAGAATATAGTAAAGTATGACAGACAGACAGCTACTGTTGTACTTTCACTAGGAGAATTTATTTCAATCCCTTTGCACTGTTTGATATAGAAAATTTCAAGGAAAATACAGGAGTCTCTGGCAACGCTTTTGCCTGACCTGACTCTATCTATATAGAAGCTGATAGCCAAGTATTTACTTGATTACCTAGAAGCAGGTGTGACAAAACCAATCTTGTTCTTGTTTATTTTAGCAGTATCACTCCAGTCAGTATTACAAAGAGTCTGTCAGAAAGCTATTATTTCAAAAGGATGTAAGCTATGGCTGTACATTTGCTCTGGTCTGAAATTCACTAATACAGTGCAATTTCCAGACCTGGATAAAAAAAACGTTTGCATGATTTGTTGTAAAAAAATAGGAGGCCAACCCCGCTTTACTCACACAAGTGAATCGAAGAGGAGAGTAAGGGAGCATTGAAGCCAATGGGACTACTCCCATGAGTAAGAGTTAAAGAATCAAGCTCTATATTTGTCCTTTAAAATGGGTGCGTAGGTGGGAAGAGAAAAGGGCCAGATTCTCAAGTGGTATAAATCAATGTAATCACTAATTTACACCAGCAGAGGATCTGACCCTATATGAGTAGTGCTAAATTCTTACCCTCGGGTATTCATGTGCAGATCCCACTAACTTCAATGAGACTTGAGTAGAATTTAGTTGTTGTTTCTTCACACCATGCTCACTCCCACATAGGATATGAGCTCTGGTGTGAAAACATACTCTGCCAGAAGCATTTCTCCAATGTTTCCTTTTGTAAGCAATAGATCCTCTTTGTAAATTCTGTAAAACATGTTGGATAAAAATTTTAACTTCCTTTGCAACTACAGAAATCATTTCCCAGTGGCATTTTGCAAACATTCAGCTAAAATGGGCACTCTTCATCTTTTTATAAAGTGTCAAATGAATAAAAAAAAAACCTAAACTCCTATGTTGATTAGTTTTGCTTAGCATTTTCCCAGAAGAGTTGGTACTTACATAAACCTGAGCTCTGATTCTCTTCTGACTAAGACTTCCCGAAGCCTCTGGATCTTTGCCATCTCCAATTCAATTTCCTCAGGCATCATTGTTGTTTCAGCCATTGAGATGATGTCAAGTTGATCTATGTGTGTGAAGGAAGACAGGAAATGAATGAGGATGGTCAAACTGACTTAGCAGGACCTTTAAAGAATGCAACTTAATCACAGAGGTGCCAGGCCATGGTGCAATTAATGTGGGTAGCAAGAAACATAGTAGCTGGATGGTAGGTGGACTGGTCCTTTCTTGTTTTGCTGGGTACTTTCAATGATTTTTAATCATTTAAAAATAAAAGGATTCCTATAAATCTCTAATATGATTTGACGTATGTTTCAGTAAGTCAGAATCAGGGCCGGCTCCAGGCACCAGCTTGCCAAGCAGGTGCTTAGAGCGGCCACTCCGGACAGGGGCGGCAGGTCCAACTATTCGGCGGCAATTCGGCGGACGGTCCCTCACTCCGAGCCAAGGACCTCCCGCTGAATTGCCGCCGCAGATCGCGATCGCGGCTTCTTTTTTTTTTTTTGCGCCGCTTGGGGCGGCAAAAACCCTGGAGCCAGCCCTGGTCAGAATATATTACAACTCATAAGAAAGCCTAACCTATGGTAACCCAGTGTACAGTGAGAGCTGCTGTGTCTTATTTTACATCACTACAGACTTTTAAAATATAGCAATATAACTGCTACAAAACTTACCAGCTACAACAATTCACTATTGTGAACAATCCTGCATTGGAAGAGATATGGACAAAATGAACTAATAAGAATTTTCTATCTATCTAATTCCTATGATTCTTCCTGGCACTCCATTGATTTAAATGAGACAAGCAGTTAAAAGGGCAGCCCAGAGAAATGCTAGTAATCATGATTTCCATTGAAATCAGGTGGAGTGGAGGATACACAGTACTTTGTACGAGGTGTTCAGCAGCTGGCAGGATCAAGCAGGCCCCTTTTATTATTATTTTTGTGTAATTGACATGTTCTCTCTTCCCTATTGGTAGAAGTAGGTACTATCAGTCTACAGAGAGTTGCTTTGGGAAGCAGGAGTCTGACCTCCGGAAACCTTATACTGATGTTTTATCACATTTATTTATCTTAGCCAAGATTTTCAAACGTGACTAATGATTTTGGGGTGCTTTAGTTTTTGGGAAGCAACTTAAAGAGGCTTGGTTTTCAGACAGTGCTGAGCACTTGCCCTCTGAAAATCAGGCCCTTTTAGTCTCAGATTAAATAACAAAAACTGAGACACCCAAACTCACTAGCTACATTTGAACACCCATATGTACAGGACACAAATGAAATTATAGCATTAGCTGCATTTCTGAATTAGGAGAATGCAGCTCTAGCCAATTACAAGGAAACAAATTCTGAAAGTACCACCATAAAGACCAGGCCCAGGCAGCTGAACATAACTTCTTGCAAAGAAGACTTGGAATATGAATAAAGCTACAGTCCCCTCTGTGGCGTTATCCATCTTCAAGCACTATCAATCTCCTTATGTTCTCCTTTTTACTCTACCCAACTGCTCTTAAGGTCTCATATTACAGCGACCATCTAGTGGTTAGGGCACTGGCATGGGTTCAGTTCCCTGCTCTGCCATGGCCTTCTTGTGAGACCTTGGGCAAGTCACTTAGCCTCTCCGTGCCCCATTCATTAAATTGGGGGGAAATACTTTACTATCTCACCAGGGTATTGTGAGAAGAACATTAAGAAGATTGTGAAGTGCTTTGAGATCTAATGATGGAAAGTGCTGTATAAAAAATAGACATTATTGTTATTATTATTATTATTAACACAGAGGAAGACATCCAGATCTGTTTTTCCTCAGAATACCTGCAATCAACATGGCTTCTGTATTAGCTAACTCACCAATACCTATTCTTGGAGAGTCGAGAATTGGGAAAATACCTTAGGACTGAAAAAAGCAAATATAGACTCAATCTTCAAAAAAGGAAAGAAGAGTTACCCTGGCAACTATAGACTGGCAATTTCAGTTCCTAGTAAAACAATGGAGCAAATATGAAAAGAAAAGTAAAATCACTAAATGGCTAGAAGATAACAGAACCATGAGCAAAAGTAGCACAGATTTATAAAGAACAAAAATTGATAGCTTTTTAAATAAAATTACAAAACTGATAGATGAAGGAATGTTATACAGTATATTTGGAAATTAAAAATTTTATTATCAGCATTAAGCCAAACTGACTTGATTCTGTCTCATGGACTGGAAACAACCTAAAGGGCCTAAATAAGGAGAAAATTATAGATGATGATGATGTATTTCATTTAGGAGAGGTTTCTAGCTGGTATCAGTATTAGGTCCCATCTTACTGAATATTATTATTCGTGACCAGTGGAGTGAGCAGCACATTAATGAAAAGTATATATACTATTAAACAGAGGCCTTAAAATAACAGAAATAATACTTAGGAATTTTGAGAGGTGAGAAATATGGGCATGAGGCAACAAAATGGGATTCATCTTAGAAAACAGTTATCCATCTGGGTGAAAATAATCTGATATGCAGATATTCAAAGTGAAGGAGAAACACTTAGACACATCCTTCCCTCTGCTATACACTGCAAAGGGCAGCAAAACAGGTCAAAAAATGTGCATGAGGGAACCATCCCTCTATAACATGCTTCCCCCTGACACCACAGAAGCCCCTCTGATGAAGGTCCCTGGGGCTGAAGCTTTGCAGTTCTAATGGGTGGCAGGCTAAAGGAAAGGGAGCAGACTATGACCACAACTTGCTTCCTCTGCAAAATGAAGATTTTTTTCAGTTAGAACATTGTTAGAATCTCTTCCGTAGGCATGGGCATGATCTAGACGTTCTAATAGGAGCTGGAAATGACCTATTTCTATGATTTATATGATTCTCTGCATTATGAAACTTGTGGCTAGATTTTCCAAAAAGCTCTTCTGAAAATCCAGTCACTTATTTTGGTGCCTAAATGAGAGCTGAACTCCAACCCTTCTGGAAATTCTGGCTTAGTCCCTATTGCAAAGTCCTTCCAGCCCTGGCCTGTCTGGAATCAAGGGACCACTATAGTTCCAAACTTCAATCCAATACATGTGCCACTTTGTGCTACCACAAGACCAATGAGCAGAATTACATATAATATCCAGTGGAAGGTTTCAGAGGGGTAGCCATGTTAGTCTGTATCAGTAAAAACAACAAGGAGTCCTTGTGGCACCTTAGAGACTAACAAATTTATTTGGGCATAAGCTTTCATGGGCTATAACCCACTTCATCAGATGTATGGAGTGGAAAATACATATACAGCACATGAAAAGATGAGAGTTGCCTTACCAAGTGGGGGGTCAGTGCTAATGAGGCCAATTCAATTAGAGTGGATGGCCCATTCCCAACAATTGACAAGAAGGGTGAATATCAACAGAAGGAAAATTACTTTTTGTGGTGCTAACGAGGCCAATTCAGTCATGGTGGATGTGGCCCATTCACATCTAACAATGTAATATATACCATCATGTGCCAGCCATGTACAGTAGCCAAACTGGACAGTTTCTACACAAAAGAATAAATGGACACAGATCAGACATCAAGAACTGTAACATTCAAAAACCAGTAGGAGAGCACTTCAGTCTCCCTGGACACTTAATAACAGACTAAATGGTGGCCATTCTTCAACAACAACAACAACAACAAAACTTCAGAAGCTGACTTCAGTGAGAAACTGCAGAACTGGAATTAATTTGCAAACTTGACGCCATCAAATTAGGCCTGAATAAAGACTGGGAGTGGCTGGGTTACTACAAAAAATAATTTTTCCCTCTGTTGATATTCACCCCTTCTTGTCAACTGTTGGGAATGGGCCATCCACCCTAATTGAATCGGCCTCATTAGCACTGACCCCCCACTTGGTAAGGCAACTCCCATCTTTTCATGTGCTGTATATTTATACCTGCTTACTGTATTTTCCACTTCATGCATCTGATGAAGAAGAAACACTTAGATACACAAGTTTATGCCCAAATAAATTTGTTAGTCTCTAAGGTGCCACAAGGACTCCTCATTGTTTATCCAGTAGAAGTTACAGCAGGAATCAATCTAAAGAAGCCTTGGAAGAAACCGAAACACTAGAGATTTAAACAAGGAAAATGGATTGCATTCTAATTATTAAAAAAAAAATGGAAAGTGTAGTAAAGGATCATTACTGTATTTTAAAAACCTTTTAAACTGGCCAACATGTTCATTGGCACTGGCTGGGTTACTTTTGCTTTTTGAGTCACCCAACAAATTATAATTTTAGCTTTTACTAATAAGAATCCCTTAACTGGCAAACTTACAGCAGAACTGCTCAGGGCTCCAAATTTGCTCTTTGTAAAACTGCATTTCATTGCTAGATCAAAGAATCAGTAATCATCATTTTGTTTTTTGTAGCGTTCCATTGCTACAGAGTTATTTTAACTGGATGGATCAAAAATAGCATTGATGCAAATTTATTTTCCAAATACTTAAACAGGATGCAGGAAATCATCCTGATTCTACAAAGAATTAAAGCCAATAAATCTGCCAAATGTGCAAATAATACATAAAGTTTTAAAAATAGTTTTCAAGATAATGTAAAATAGAAGTGAATGTTATGTTCTACTTTAAGAATTGTAATTTTCTTCTTACCCGCTATTTATATCTACCTATAAATACCCCAGTGTTTGCTATGACCCAGACCAACCACCCCACTGTGATCTCAGGAATTCTGGAAGCGAGTATTAAAAAAAGCAGTGTGCCCAGTAGACATTTAGGGTCAGACCTTTGGCTTCTTGTTCCCTTTGCATTGTGCCCACCTGTTAAGTTTCCCCAAATGTTTAGTGCTCCCTTATAAGCTCATAGATTTTAAGGCCAGAAGGGACTATTGTGACAATCTGTTTGACCTACTGCATAACACAAGCCAAAAAATTTCACCTGTATCGAGCCGGTTGAACTACATCATCTCTTTTAGAAATACATTCATGCCAAGCTGACTGGAGTAGCTCAGGAGTGTGAATACCAACCTCACGGCAGACTGTTGAGAAGCAGGGTACACTCCCCAAATTGGTTGTGAGTTCTACATTTAGATTTCACCAACCAAATATCAAATGTGAACTCCTCAAACACTAATTAAAAGCCTTAACATGGAATCACAGAAAGTCCCCTTGGATACTCCACTCTATCTTGCCACCCAGGCATATTTGTCTTTGTGATAGATGGTCCCTTACACCAAAAATCACAACAATATTGTGATTGCTTCCAGTCCCAAAGGACCAGTCATTTACCCCAGGTCAGTTGCACCTTAGATCCTACGCCAAAGACAACACTTGTAGCCAATCCTATAATAAACCAAATAAAGATTTATTAACTAAGAAAAATAAATAAGAAAGTTATTTACAAGGTTAAAGCAGGTAAACATATACACACAAATGAGTTACAGTCTTAAGTTCAAAAAGGTAACAGAAGCTGCTGTAATATGCAAGATCTATATGTCCTCTCTGGCTAACCTAGGCTAAGTAGGGGGATCCCTCGCTTATGCTTAGAAATCTTGCCCTCCCCAAATCCAAGCAGCTTAGAGATGCAGTTTATTCCTGTCAGGGATTTTTATTTCCTTCCCCCAGAGTTCAAGCTAATGGGACGAATCCCCATGCACATCTCTTCTTCATGGCTGTGGGGGAGCAATCAACAAAGTCTTTTGTCCTCTGATGTTCCACAGCGGTTTGTCTGGTATCTATGGGCCTTCTTCTGTTGGGCAGGAAATAACCTTTGCTGTGGCAAATAAATTTCACACTTGGTAATGCTTCTCTCCCGACTGTGGTGGTTTACCATTTCAGAGCAAACACTTAAATATTACCTTATAACATAAGATACAGATATTATAAGTGATCTTAATGCATGCAGTAACTTACAAGCATTTCATAAACACTAACCACATTTTTGTAAACCTAGTACCTATTTTAACAATACTAACACACAGGTGAGCCAGATTGGTTTCCAGCTATGCATTTGTCAATGTTCAGGTGAGGCCTAGGGGCCTTGGCATGAGATGGCAACTGGTCTGCCAGCATCACAATCCAATCTCAGTGTAATGATTTTAGGTGATGGGGAGCTACAGAGCTATGGAGGAGGCAATATAGGGCCTGAGTCTCTATAATTAGTTTCCGCTCATCATAGAGACCACACAATGCAAGGACTCTAACCACAGAAAACCTGCCTAGAGTGCAAGCCCCAACCTGAGCAGTGTGATGTGGGGCATTGCTCTAGCCCAGTGGTTCTCAACCTATTTATCATTGTGGGCCGCAGAGGTGGCCCACAATGTGTTACCTGGGCCACAGGTTGCGAACCACAGCACCCCCTCCAGACTCCTATGCCCAGCACCTCCTGCCCAGAGACCCCTCCACAGGAGTGGAGCGCTGGGCAGGGAGCGGGGCAGCAGGGACCCTAGACCCCGGCCCTGCAGGGCCGGCTGGCAGCCCCGACACTGACCTCACAGGGACAGCCAGCAGCCCCAGACTCCACGGGGCAAGCCAGTGACCCCAACCCCGCTAATCCAGGCAGCCGGGAACCCGGAAAACCCCCCCTCCCCCAGCGGCCTTTAGCACACAGCTCATGTGGCCTGCGGTTTGATAACCGCTGCTCTAGCCATATCTCTATGGTGGTGAGCATGTTGTAAGCATGCTTAAGGGAGAAAGAGGGGGCTCATTTGGTGGGTCTGTGGGGAGCTAGAGCTAGAGGAAGGAATGGGAGTGAAGGAATCCAGACAAAGGGCAATCGGGATGGGAGGAAACTTAAAGGTGGGGATGTGGGAAATCAGAGATAGGAGGAAGAGCCGTATTGGTGGAGGGGAATAAGGGACAACTCCAGAGTGGAAATGATGGATGTGACAGAGGGGAAGAGCAAGAGACTGAAGGATTTGATAATGATGAGTTCATATAAATAAGGCAATCCATATTCATTGCTATGCAATTTAGGGCGGTACATTATTTGCCCAGAATATCCAGCTTTCCAAACATAACTTCTTAACAAATATGACTGTGAAAACTGCTTTAACAGAGCAGCAGGAAATTCCCCTCATGTAAGAGAATCCTTAGGTGTAAAGGCAACAAAGCAGACAGTATGTTACCCACTCCAGCCAGAATAGTGGGCACTCTAAAGCCATGCCAGCAGCAGGAGGAAATAGAAAGGGCATGGTCAGAGAGCACAGTGTGTCCTGCAGATCCTGAGACAGTAGAACAACCACTAGCAGCTCACAGTGGAAACATGATCCAGTGATGAGATCACAGAACTGGGAGTCAAAATGTCTATATCCTGTTCCTCACTTTGTTTCTACAAACTAGGGCAAGTCAACAACCTATCTGTGTTTGAGTTTCCCCACTTCTAATATGGAGGACTATATTAATGACCCTACCCGACAGAGTGTTGTGATGTTTATAAAACACCCTGAGCTCCTTGAATGCAAAATGCTATAAAAAAAAAAGGCAACATGTTAAGTCTTTGAGCATGCTCTTCATATGACCCACTGGTGAGCTAGACATACACTGTTCTGATTCAAGCTCCCTTAGAATTCTGAACAAACCTCATACACAAGGCTCTGGGTAGGCAGACTGCAACACACAAAAACAGTGTATTCTTTTTTATTTAAAGCAAATGTGAATTGATACTGCAATTGTGCGTGTGTGTTAGTCAACTACTTTTTAGCATATATTATTAGAGAAATCAAAGTTCAGCTTCTGGTAAAGAGCCAAGATCCATAAAGCAATAGTGAAGACACCACCAAAATTAGTCATAGGAAATGACAGCACTAGAATATTTTGCCTTATCTGCAATCATCACAATAATTTTCAGTGGAGAAGAAAAAAGTGAAATATGAATACTGTATGAACAAAGAGGCATTAACATTAAAATAATTACTATGTAAAAATAAAACCATCAAGCTATTACATATAATGAGAGGGAATGCAGGGTAAAGCCAAAGCAATTTACACATATTTTGCTTCAATCTAAATGCAGACCTGGATAGTAAAACTGCATATTAATTTAATGATGACATTTCATCCCCAGTGTGACAGCCTTAAAAGGAACATTAGCAACATGCAACAAAAAGCAACAGAAAAGAAAATGTCAATACAAAATCTTTCAACGTGGAAAGAAAACTTTGGAAAAAGCCTGAAGTAAGGGAATGAGAAATGGAAGAATGTATAAATCAAATTGTAGGCATATTCAAGCACATTTGTAAGAAAAACAGTGATAAAATGGGGAATAATTTCAGTACGTTACACTGTTATAGCATTGTCCATCAGAGAAGCCCACTGTGTTCTACAAACATGAATTGATTTAGTCTCCCAAAGCCCCATAAGGAGGGAATTGTTATCCACATCTTCATAGGAAACTGAGGCACAGAGAAACTGATGTGTCCAAGGTCACACAGAAACAAAGTCACAAGGTCTGTGCAAGAACCTAATATTCTGGCACCTGCTCTTATGCCACAAGCACAAAATTGTTGCTATTATTACTATACAATAGTACCTGGAGGCCTGAACTGCAATCAGAGCTCCATTGTGCTAGGAGTTGTACAAACACATAGTAAGAGACAGTCCCTGCCCCAAACAACTTCCAGCACAGACTTGAAAGACAAAGGTTGAAAGGGGAAAAAGAGGCACACAGAAGTAAAGTGACCTGCCTACGACCATGCAGCAGTCAGTGGTAGAGCCAGTAACAGGTCCAGTGCCGTATCTAGTGAGACTACACTGTCTCTAAGAGCATCATTCTTCCTCTTCATCCTTCACATTTCTCTTGCTTGGCAATTTGCTGCTGATAAAAGTGCCAGACAGATAGCTTTGGAGACAATATCCTACCTTTATCAACAGGTCCGAAACTGCCACACTACCCTACCACTTTGTTTCACCTCTGACTTGGAGGCTCCACCACCTTCAATTTAGTCTCCACACTCATTCAATAAACACACACTCTGAGACTCTCAAAAGAGGATGCCAACTCATGCCAATTGTAATGGTGGCTCCTCTAATGTTGAGGCTTCTCCACTACGTAAGGGATCAAGAAGACCAACTTGTTTCATTCAGACTCCCTAGTTTTTGTCCCTCAGATGGCAATGATTTTAGGTTGTTACTGACCTGGACTGAATTTAAACTGGCCAATATGAGGTGTAAGGGTTCCTATCCTATTCCAATCCCTGAGCCATCCCATAATAAAAAGATAATCCTAGTTAAAATTTCATAAATGTCTGGAGTTTCCATTTCAAATACAAATCAACACTTTTGCAAGTTCCCTCAATTATTCAGTAAAACACTTAAAACAACCCTTACTACTAAAGTTTCCCAAATGCTTATGGAACATATGGTTTCAAGTCTATTCTGAAGACGGATTCATGTACTAAAGCTAGGACTTTCAAGAGCAGTTATAGTGATGAGCCAGAGCAGAAGCAAGCCGGAGGTA
Organism: Chrysemys picta bellii; assembly: GCF_011386835.1. Lineage (NCBI taxonomy): Eukaryota > Metazoa > Chordata > Testudines > Emydidae > Chrysemys > Chrysemys picta. The sequence goes on along the minus strand of NC_088800.1, from coordinate 68,689,331 downwards.
CAGGTTAAATGCAGATGAGAAGAGAACCAGATGGTGCAGCTTAAAAATCAACATGCTTGGTGGAAACCAAAATAGCTACATTATGCAGGAAAATGAATTGGTACTGTACAAAATAATACTCTGGATAACAAACACATGTAAAGAAGATCAGGTGATTCATTTAATTGCTCACTAGCTTGCCACCTGGAAACATGAACCAAATATAGCCATCTAGCCAGATATTGTACCTTGTTCTGTTCTGTGAATATGCATTCCGTTTTCTCCTGCTATGGTATTTTTAGGAATTAACATCTAGGGTGGCAAAATGGAATGGCTAATAATTAGCCTATGTTGGCAAGAAAAACACCCAAATACTCACTCCCAGTCCAGGCTGCTGCAGAAATTTGTCACTGAGAGCACTAAAGATGATGTAATTTGGTGCATCAGTACAGCTTTATTTATTCAATGTATTATGCTAGAATTACCAAAGAAATCTGAATAATAGTTAAACACACTACAAATAGCTGCATTATGTTTTGTTTCTAATGTCTCTGGGGTGCACAGTGTTAATGTGATCTTAAATGGGGTGGCAAGGTTTTTCCAAGGAATAGCATCAGTACACAAAGGGCTTGAACCAAAGCCCATTGAAGTCAATGACTTCAAAGTCGATGGACTTTGGATCAGACCCAAGTTCCCCAGCATCAGCTTAGTGGCCTATTCCATCTTCCCTGTTCATGATTCTCTCTCTAAAATGTTGCAAAGAAATGTGTGTTTACAAAAATAATTATTATAATCTTTACCTGTAAACACCTGTATTGGATAATGGTTAACAGTTATGTTACCTGCTACCAGTTATTATTATGTTTTTTGTACTACAGTAGCGCCTAGAGTCCCAATCAAACCCAGGGCCCCATTGTGCTAGGCACATACAAACACATCCTATCTGACCATTCCTGCCTTGAAGAAATCTATAGTTCATTTAAAGTCATTAATTTAGGGAAGATTTGCAACTGTTTCAGCCTCTGTTCCTGCCCCAGGGCATCCTCTCCCTTCCTGGCTATTGATTGTCACCAAAACCTCTCCCTTTACACTAAAGACAGAACAGCATCTGCCTCTGCTGTTAAAGTTTAAATTATCAAAATAGAACACATTTCCCTAGCTTACCCTCTGGAACAGGGCTGGCAGCTGCATCCAACCTTATGCAATGCGTGTTTACTGACTGCACTGCAATCATTATACAGTGTGGCCACATGTACTTTATGGTCATCAATAGGGATTGCGCTCAACGTCTTCTGTTCCAGAAAGACAGCCTCTTCACATAAGCTATTGGAGGATCTCTGTCAATTGTAGTGCTATGATAAGGCATTCAGGATGGTATCAGGGTTCAATAGGCCAGCTATTTAGCGTAATATCTGGGTTATAGGCTAGCTACTTAGAAATGCACCAGAGCTCTATAGGTCATCCATTTGATTACATATACATGACTAGTTCTACCATTCTACCCAGTAGAGTGCAGCAATGGAAACATATAATAGCCTATAAAGCTGCTAGTACAATACATGGGGAATTGGTAGTGGAGCAAAGTGCTAATGTTGCACTGCTATTATATGCACTGAAGTTCCCAAAGCCACTTGGTTTCCAAAGCTTTGGTATGCCAAATACTGGGGAGAACATAAGGTTATTCAGCCTCCAGCGTGAAAGGAAGGGTTTTTCTGGCTGCATAAGTGCTAAAAAATCTCTTCTTTCTCCCACTTGGGATGAGCAGCACAGCTATTCATTCTGGAATCACTGGCCTGGGCTGCAACTGAAGTTGTACCACAAAGGATGAAGTTGGGGAGAGCTAAGAGAACACACCCAGAGCCCACACAAACAGAGCAAGGCATCATGTACTTCCACACAAACTACCTCATGGATTGACTTTACAAAAACTAGACAAGCCATTTACAACACAAACTTTGCTTCTCTACAAAAGAAAAAGGACACTAAACTATCTAAACCGCTACATGCCACAAGGAGCCACAACAGTAGTTCCCTTAACCCACCCGACAATATTGTTAATCTTTCCAGCTACACTTTTAACCCGGCAGAAGAGTCTGTCCTATCTCGGGGCCTCTCCTTTTGTCCCTCCAGGCCCACGAACATGACACAGTTCTGCGGTGACCTAGAATCCTACTTTCAACGTCTCCGATTCAGAGAATATTTCCAACACACCTCTGAACAACATACTAACCCACAGAATCCTTCCTACCAACACTACAAAAAAAAAGGATTCTGCGTGGAACTCCTCCTGAAGGTCGAAACCACAGACTGGACTTCTACATAGATTGCTTCCGTCGACATGCACGGGCTGAAATTTTGGAAAAGCAGCATCACTTGCCCCATAACCTCAGTCGTGCTGAACACAACGCCATCAACAGCCTCAAGAACAACTCTGACATCATAATCAAAAAGGCTGACAAAGGAGGTGCTGTCGTCATCATGAATAAGTTGGAATATGAACAAGAGGCTGCTAGGCAGCTCTCTAACTCCACATTCTACAGGCCATTATCCTCTGATCCCACTGAGGATTACCATTAGAAATTACACCATCTGCTCCAGAAACTCCCTGTACAGCACAGGAACAGATCTGTACAAACACATGCACAGGAACAGATCTGTGAATACCCGACCAGGGGGTATTCTATTTGCTACCCAAGATCCATAAACGTGGAAATCCTGGATGCCCCATCATCTCAGGCATTGGCACCCTAACAGCAGGATTGTCTGGCTATGTGGACTCTCTCCTCAGGCTCTACACTACCAGCACTCCCAGCTATCTTCGAGACACCACTGACTTCCTGAGGAAACTACAATCCATTGGTAATCTTCCAGAAAACACCATCCTGGCCACTATGGATGTAGAAGCCTTCTACACCAACATTCCACACAAAGATGGACTACAAGCTATCAGGAACAGTATCCCCGATAATGCCACGGCAAACCTGGTGGCTGAACTTTGTGATTTTGTCCTCACCCACAACTATTTCACATTTGGGGACAATATATACCTTCAAGTCAGTGGCACTGCTATGGGTACCCACATGGCCCCACAGTATGCCAACATTTTTATGGCTGACTTAGAACAATGCTTCCTTAGCTCTCGTTCCCTAACGCCCCTACTCTACTTGCGCTACATTGATGACATCTTCATCATCTGGACCCATGGAAAAGAAGTCCTTGAGGAACTCCACCATGATTTCAATAATTTCCATCCCACCATAAACCTCAGCCTAGACTAGTCCACACAAGCGGTCCATTTCCTAGACACTACAGTGCTAATAAGCGATGGTCACAGAAACACCACCCTATACCGGAAACCTACTGACCGCTATACTTACCTACATGCCTCCAACTTCTATCCAGGACACACGATCGATTGTCTACAGCCAAGCTCTAAGATACAACCGCATTTGTTCCAATCCCTCAGACAGAGACAAACACCTACAAGCTCTCTATCAAGCATTCTTAAAACTACAATACCCACCTGCTGAAATGAAAAAACAGATTGACAGAGCCAGAAGAGTACCCAGAAGTCACCTACTACAGGACAGGCCGAACAAAGAAAATAACAGAACGCCACTAGCCATCACCTTCAACCCCCAACTAAAACCTCTCCAGTGCATCATCAAAGATCTACAACCTATCCTGAAAGATGATCCCTCACTCTCACAGATCTTGGGAGACAGACCTGTCCTCGCTTACAGACAGCCCCCCAACCTGAAGCAAATACTCACCAGCAACCACACACCATACAACAAAAACACTAAACAAACCCCGCTGCCAACTCTGTCCACATATCTATTCAAGTGACACCATCATAGGACCTAATCACATCAGCTATGTCATCAAGGGCTCGTTCACCTGCACATCTACCAATGTGATATATGCCATCATATGCCAGCAATGCCCCTCTGCCATGTACATTGGCCAAACTGGACAGTCTCTATGCAAAAGAATAAACAGACACAAATCTGACATCAGGAATCATAACATTCAAAAACCAGTAGGAGAACACTTCAACCTCTCTAATCACACACTGAGGCCTTGGCTACACTTACCCGCTAGTTCGGCGGCTGGCAATCGAACTTCTGGGTTCGACTTATCGCGTCTAGTCTGGATGCGATAAGTCAAACCCGGAAGTGCTCGCCGTCGACTGCGGTACTCCAGCTCGGCGAGAGGAGTACCGCGGAGTCGACGGGGGAGCCTGCCTGCCGAGTGTGGACCAAGGTAAGTTTGAACTAAGGTACTTCGAAGTTCAGCTACGTTATTCACGTAGCTGAAGTTGCGTACCTTAGTTCGAATTAGGGGGGTAGTGTAGACCTGGCCTGACAGACGTTAAGGTGGCAATTTTGCAACAGAAAAGCTTCAAAAACAGACTCCAATGAGAAGCTGCTGAACTTGAATTAATGTGCAAACTAGATACCATTAACTTAGGTTTGAACAGAGACTGGGAATGGCTCGGTCATTACACTAATTGAATCTATTTCCCCATGTTAAAGTATCCTCACACCTTGGTGTCAACTGTCCAAAATGGGCCATCTTGATTATCACTTCAAAAATTTTTCTCCCCTGCTGATAATAGCTTCTCTTAATTAATTAGCCTCTTACAGTTGGTATGGGTACTTCTACCTTTTCATGTTCTCTGTATGTATAAATATCTTCTTACTGTATGTTCCATTCTATGCATCCGATGAAGTGGGCTGTACCCCGCGAAAGCTTATGCTCAAATAAATTTGTTAGTCTCTACGGTGCCACAAGTACTCCTGTTCTTTTTCTTTGAAAATGCTCTCTCAAGTCCTTGGACCTGCTGCAGAAACCACTTACAGTTTGAAAAGGCACTGGTGGTCAAGAGTGACCCTTTCATCTACGTATTACATCCAGCATCTCACAGTTCAACTGATCAGAAATCCTACAATCTTTAGACCTGCATAGAGAAATTCAGACATTCACATGATCACAAGGATGATCACAAGGAATTATCACATATTTAAGCTTACTTTTGACTATCAGTAAGTAAGAAATTAAGTTTGATAAATGATCTCCTAGTGGTATTTGGAATCATTTGAAATAGTGCTCTCGGATGCAGAGTAAATATCACTATGTTACAGTTGAAGGGAATAAAAACTCCTTTTTCCTAGTGTGTGTCAAGATAATAGCTGCAATTACACAGTGTTAGTGTAAATTACTTCTTATGTAATCAAAGTGGAAATTAGGGAATCTGGGATATATTAACAATGTAATTAACAACTGAGAAAAGCATATGCATTCTGAATAGACAAATTGAACAAATATGTACTGTATACTAAACACAGCAAGCTTAGAACACACTGTTTTGATATTTTGTTGAACTAAATGCTAATTCTTCATTTGGAGAAAAAAGTGTGCAAATAATATGACTAGTTCTTCTGCCCTATTCAGCTTCTTTCTCTTATTCAATATTGGATCTGCCTCTCTATCTTGCTTGGCATCAACATTCAATATCAGCTAATAAGGTGTCACTTTGCTTATTTAATACAAAATAATAATAGCACAGCAGAGCCTACTTATGCTGTGCACAGCTGGGGGTCTATTATAATTTATTTTTATGTATTTATTTCAATTTTTTAAGTGCTCTGATAGACCAACATTTAATAAGCACATGTACATAACTTTAAAGACTTAAATCAAAAGCGGAGTTTCATTATAAGTGTGATCAAGAGGTTTCACTGACAAAAACCATTAGAAACTAGTCCACACTTGCTACATTACCTCCTCCCAAGCTATAAATGCTTGCTTGTCAGATACAGTTAGAAGCAACCATGTTCAAACAGAATTGTCTGTTTGTTGAATACGATGGGACAGCACAGTTATAGCACTATGTTGTGTAATTTATACTCCAAACATAAAACTGGCACAGTTAGACTTCTGCACAAAACAGTCTGCACAAGCCCTTAGATTTCCACTTTAAAATGGTGCCTAGCTTACAAGCCACAACATGACCCAATTTTAAAATTAGATCAGCGGAGACTATAAAGATTACCCATGTGTCCAATTGCTTGCATGCTTTTCCAAAAATCAGTGCCCTCTTTGCTCCATATTTAACAATCTCTCATATAAACAGATTATTTTTTAGTTGCTTATATTATAGTTTCTCTTCCTTATCTTCAATCCTTGCCCTTTTATTTTTGCATTATTTACCATTGCAAAAGGCCTGTTGGCAGCACTCCATTTCCTTCTGTTCCTGGATTCTATATGCAGTATCCTCAGTGAGATCTCTCCTGAAATACCAAGGCCAGATTCAAAGCGTAAAATATTAACTCATTCCACGCATTTTGACTTCTCTTGTCTGATACTTGGAATAACTTTTCTATCTGGTTGTGACCAGAGTTGTGCATAATGTGTCACATTCCATTCAGGCTGATATAAGAAGGTGTATCTCCATGCCTACTGTTCAAAATTAGATTTTTACTGCCTTGTATCTGGTGTACATTAGGTATACAGACCATTGCAATATCCTAGGTGACAAATAAGACTAGTATAAAAATTTAATCTGAAGTGGACCCTACTTTTCCCTTTCTAAGATTCAACCACTTCTACTTGGAGAGATATAGGCCTCGATTCAGCAAAATTGATTGCCGATTAGGGATGAGTTTTTAGCATGTGCTTAAGTGCTTTGCTGAGTCAGGGCCTCAATGGTTAAATAATTTCTCCAGCTTTATATATTATGGACAATATCCTGCTATTGTCCCCTATGTGAAGATCAGTGTCAAGATATGTCCATAAAATTAAGGTACATCTAAACATCTTGTTTGACTTTTTACTGTCTCCCAAAAAAATCTATCAAATTCTTTCCTTTGTCGTGTTTATTCCCCTGAGAAAATTTGTAGATGTAATTAATCCTGGCTCAATATTTTGTCAATTTTTAACAGTTCCAATTTCCTAAGTTTATAATTATGCAGCCCCTCAGCATTATACTTTTTCTACTAGAAAAAAGATATTCCTAGTTTGAGAACCTTCAGCATTTCCTCATTAACTGTGGAAAAAAGTCTTCATTCCAGCTTATATTGACATCCTTAACAATGAGCTAATCTCTCACTAACTGTTCCTTCAGTCTTGTCCACTGATCAAGGCCCTGTGTATTTGGTAGCAAGTTAGACACCTAAATTTGGTGGCAGGCCCCTTGTTCTTGTGGAACTCTAGAGTGACACACTGGACATTTTAAATTAAATTAAATATGTGCATGAATACAATCAGGCCAACAGCCATTCTTTATTTTATTATTAAATTCCGTTCATTTTACACTATCCCTAAATGTTCAGTGTTCCTCGGATTTTTGTATTTATAATACCTAACAAACATTGTAGAAGTTGTCTGCTGGGTAAAACTGGAGGTTTTGGTAACTGTGTAGGGGATAGTTGGGGCTTGAGCATCCAAGAAGTCTTGGGAGGTGGTTTCGGACTGCGTGATAACATTAGTTGGACATTTCTGCTAAAACAATCATTTATAGAACAGTTAGCAATGTTGATGTAAAAGCAGAGTTGAGGCAATATAAGTTACAAGTACAGTAAATTTACATTCTGATAAAATGTAAGAAAATAATTACACTGCTAACAATATTTGTCATCATTAATAAAAAAGTTAATAATTAAAATTTTACCATTAGTCTTCAGAGCTAGCACCCAACTGAAATGAATGGAGCAGTCACACCTCTCAGAGCTATTGTTTTGTGCTATCTGCAGACTCAGGCAGATTTCACTAAATCATCCTCTGTCGAGTCACATTTAGGAGGTTTTATTTATGATGACATGGGCTAGAGTTATAATTTTTTTAATGAAAGTTTAACATCTGGAGCACTCTTCTGCAGAACAAGGTGGATTCTGAGACAAAATCCAGAGCTGATAAGTAGATGAGGCCCTGCCTATGATTAAAGTCAACAATGATGAAAAATTGAGTTTCATCCCAGATGTCCTCTTCTGAGCAGGAAATGGAAGAAGTTCAGGTCTTGAAGAACCCCCAAATGTCTTACCTAATGGCTTCTTAGAAGGGGGGCAGACTTTACACAGGGTTTTGGGGCCAGATCTTCATCTGGGATAAAAGGGGCAAGGCTCCACTGAAGTGTATACCAGCTGAGTATCCAGTCCTTACATGTGGCACTCTGCATAGCCAGAAATTATATTGCAATATAGTGGTTCCAATATTCTCTCTCATCTGTAGAGAATCAAAGTAGTCATCCTGTCAAATGAAACCATCTAGCGGATGGAAAGACAATCCACCCACTTCAAAATAATGTGCTGTCTTTCCTTGCATTTTACTCCATCTGGATCTGAGAGTGTTTTCCTATACAAGTAGCTGATTCAGTACTATAGGGCAATATGGTACCTAATTATCTGTAATGAGACTCAGTTGTATCTGATTTGGTGCTGTTTTGTAGTACTCTAGTTATAATGTATATGTAATTTTGCTGCCGTTAAGATCTTTAATCTTTTTTAAATAATGCTACCTGTTTATATAGTGCCTTTGATCTGTGTCTCTCCCCAAATGGGTACATCCCCCCCCAAATGGGTACATCTGACAATGCAGTTTTTATTGAGAGACAATATTTCCTCAACAAGTTAAACACACAGCAATACAGAAGCTAACACATATATTTACACATCAGAGAACAGTTTGGGGCCCCCATTGCAACAAATGCTTAATGAGCCACAATCACCTATCTTGAATTTAACATTCAGAATATAGGAGAAATTCTGTGACTAAGTCCTTTTGTAATCAGCCAACTAACAACCTCACACCTCTTTGTAAATTGCCTTACTCTCAAATCAAAAATTCACATATTTTTTGTGTGGTTGAAAATCTGCAGACAGCACAGGGATTCACACTGTACAGAAATGTGTCCATTAATGAGAATTACCTTACAGCAGCTTGAAGGTTTGTTGGTTTGTTCAAAAAACCTTAGGGTAAGGACACTTTTTGACATTCCAATTATAGGGCTCAATCTTGTGCCTTTGAAGTCAACTGCAAGACTCCATCTGAGACATTACATGGCTGATACTGTTATTCCCTGATGCAAACCACTCTCTTAATGGAAACTATTAATTGTTGCTAGGGTTAGTAATAGTCAGATGCTCTAACAGCAGGTTTTTTCACAGGTTTAGATGGTGACCTTTAGATGAAGTATGAAAGCAACTTCATGCAGGCCACCTTTTATGCCAATCTGAAACTAAGCAACCTAATTTGTCCTACTATATCCACCATAATGGATCAGCATTTTTCTTCCTTTCTTTTGGAAAAGATGCACCAACTTATTTTTCATGTCACTGAGTGTCCTGTTCATCATTATTTCCAGGAAAAGCTGCCTTCAGTGTCTTAGTAGTGTTAACATTTAAAAGCAAAGTGAGAATCCTTCCTGTATTTTGTTTCTCCATAGTGTACATCTGACCAAAAAAAAATTTTTTAATGAGGTATATAGGCTGAACAAATCTTCACCTTGCACCACATCTTGCATAAACCTCATCTTGCCCAGCATTGTTTTGGCATTTAAATGATTGGGGGATGGATAGCTTGAATATGAAAAACTGCTTTTGGTTTCAGAGATCCCAAGAATTGAGTTCATTTGCTTGTGACTAAGAAGCTGCTGATAGTATTGTGTAGTCAAATCATCCTGCAGTGGATTTCATCAGTATTGATAGAAGGCTGCAGGTTGGGTTTGTGAACTTTATTTCCTTGTTATTGTTTGTGACTGAGGACTAGACTCTGACTTCAGGGACCAGCACCTGGAGTAGCCCTAGCAGGCACTGTTACACCGATGCTCCCTGCTTACTCCTGGGGATGGGAGGTTAATAATTTACACTGTATAGGCCAGTATTCAGAGTGGCAGCCATGTTAGTCTGTAACAGCAAAAAGAACAAGGAGTACTTGTGGCACCTTAGAGACTAACACATTTATTTAAGCATAAGCTTTTGTCGGCTAAAACCCACTTCATCGGATGCATGCAGTGTCCCTGCATGCATCTGATGTACTCCCCGTTCTTTTTGCTGTCTAGGCCAGTAGTAAATTACAATCTCGACCCTTCTACCCCATGCTGGCTCAGTGACCCTGACTGGCAAGTAAGGAGTGGAGCCATGGTTCTTCTCATTCGCTACTACTCCCCATCTACCTGCTCTAGGGAAGCAGTTGGCAGGTAAGAAGCCCTGCTTACTGTTATGCACCCAGTGTCTCCCAGACCCATGGTTCAAATAGCCTTCACCGGGATATGAGCGGGTTTCTTATTTCCTTGGACAAGCATATAGTCCATGTTATAATCTAGCTCTCAGAGAGGACTTCCTCACCACTGCACCTATCACAGGAACATGTCCCATTTCAAAATGTTGCTCAGATAAATATTTTCTAATATAGTTATGTGGTAACACAGTTTTTAGTATGAGATTAATGAGCCATTGGACACCATCTTCTCTAAAGAAATACCGTTCTTTAAAGTCAGCTTTATCCTGAGGGAACTGTTGCAAGGCAAGCAGCTTTCTCACGTGACATCCCAGTCTGGATCTCAGTAAATCTCCATTTTAAAAGCCTGGGTCCCAATACCTTCCCTGTGATGCATAGGTAAAATTTACGTCAGTCAATGGGAATTATACATGAAAGGCAGAAAATGGCTTTATGCCTCTAAAATAGTACCATGTCCTTGGTGTATGTGGTGGCTGTAAGTACATCTCCAGCAGTCCTTTTCCTAGTGTCACTGGCTTTACAATTATTATAACTGCTATATTATTGCCCTGATCACATGGACTGTGCCTGTACATTTTTTGCAATTTCTTATTTATCTTGTCTTTTTCCTAGCTCAGTATATTTTCATCTGACAGATGCTTTACTGTTCAAGATGAATTTTCACTCCTGATTTAGGGGGTCTTCTTTCTTGCATTAACATAAACACTTACTCTACAATACAGCACAGATTTTTATTACATTGAAATTGAAGAGTCCAACTGTTTACAACATTCTGTTCAGAATGTGAAAGGTTTTTTAGTGCTTGTCACTTGGATCTTATCAGCTGGGTATTCTATGCCAATATATCAAAGTTACTGTCTGTGATGGATTTGAAGCAGCTCCGTAATAAGAACATAAGAAAAGCCATTCTGGTCATACCAAAGGTCCATTTAGCTCAGTATCTTGTCTTCCAACAGTGGCCAATGCCATGTCCCCCAGAGGGCATGAATAGAACAGGTAATTATCAAGTGATCCATAATAATTTATGAATACTGTGCATTGACCTGGTTACTGGGATATTTACTGTAGAATGTATTGTTTTAGTTGAATAGAGAACTGTAAGAAAAATCAAGCAGGAAAGAAAAGGAATAGCATATCTCTGCAAACACTTGAGGGTTTATTAAGAGACACTATGTCAGAGACTGGGCTGTGGGTAGTCATGCCAAGTGACTAGAACAGGAGTTAGTAGCCAAGAATCAGAGCCAGGCCTCAGAACTAGAGTAAGAGGCCAAAGTCAAAGGCAGAAGTCAGGAATTAGCATCAAGGATCAGAGCTGGAGTCAGAAGCCACATGTCAGAATCAAGGGTTAAAAACCAGGATTCATGGAGTGGACCAAGGCAGGAGAAGGGCTAGAACAAGACTGAAAATAGACAGATACAGACTCTAGCACAACCATGAGCAAATGCTCTGAACTACCTCTTCCCCTGTTGCTGGTCTTAAAAGCAGGTCTGGTGATCCTCTCAGCCAGTTGGGCAGTTTGGCCAATCAGACAGCACAAGTGGGGCCAGCTGCACTTGTTAGACTGCCTGTGGGTTAAGCTAGCAGGTAAACAGGCTAGCTGTGGTTTCTTACTCCTGACACAATGCTAGGATAGGAAAAGGCCTGGAAATAGAGATTAGAAAAATTGTGACAGGTTTAAAAAAAGAACATTACTGAAGAGGGATGGTGTTGTTTCAAGGAACCAGGCAGCTACCCACTATGGTATCTAAAGAAGTTAGACTGCCTAGGTTGCTGTCAGGGGATGGTAAGAGTTTAGGTCAGATATGTGTAGACTGTTATTTAAAATCCTTTTTCTCTAAGTACTTTGTTCCTACTGTTAAAATAAACAATATTTTGATTTAAGAAGGCTGTTAGGTCACTAAATACACCACTGGTCCCAGACTCTGAAGGAAAGAACCATGGATGTCTGGTTGGACCTACTGGGTAAGAACAATGAGTGATATGCAGGGTATTGGAGTTCAGAGCTAGATCTAAGAGTGGAAGAATTATGGAATTCTAGCCCATGATAGGTAAAGGTACAAGGCTAAGATTGAGGGGATGCTATTAGAGAAATCAGAAAAGGGACAGAGGTGTAGCCAGCCCTTCAACTATGACATGGACTTTAATCAAACTGTTTATTTCCCTCAGAATCATTTTGCAAGCAATTTCTCTGGCTCTGAATTTTCCTTAACATTCAATTTCCCCTGTTGCCATGTCTGCATATAAAGAGTAACCAAATTAAAAATTATTCCAACTAGAGAGTTACTCCATAATAAATTGGTAAGGAAGGTAATAGATAATATATTTTTCTGATTGTCAGTGATCAGAACTCTTGATTTCTGAGGCTGGTATGGGTGGAAATTCTCGCAGTTCCCTATACAAATTAAATATGCTGCAGTGTGAAGAGAGAGGCTGGAGAGATACCTGTCAGAGAATAAATTATTGGGATGCCAGCAACATGAACTCTGTCAATTTAAAAAAAATTGTTAAACTAAATCTGTTCCTGAGTTCCCCTGCAACATTCTGAGCTTTTACAATTGCATTTTCCTATTTCCTAAAGTGTTTATCTCTTCCTTGCTGTTGTGTGAAAACCTCTCACAGGCACCAGGAGAAAATTATGGCTGTGCGTCACAAAGTATTATCAAATGCACAAAGTAAACAAAATGAACAGAAAAAAATGTTCATTATAATCTCTTTCAGGCCAGTAATTTTACCTGTTACTAGTAATTGTATATTTACAGTTGGTCTGGCAAAAGTGTGATATTTTTAAGTAGACTCTCCACCTTTAATGGATTTACCTTTTAATAAATGTTTCTACCTGTAAGCACAGAATAGATATATTCCCAAACTAGCATTTATTTGTAGAGGATTCATTACAGCTTATAAATCTTTTAATTAACTCATCAAAGTTGTCTTTACCTCTAGGGACGTGATGAATGTCCATTTTTACTGACCTTTCTTCTGAATTAAATATTTCTCATCTAATTTATGTTTCTAAAGAATAAAGCACAAGCTAGTACAGTATGTATATTCTTACCTTCTTCCTCTGCTGTTGTGAATGTTCTATTGTATTTTATTCACATCTAGTTTAGAAGTTTTTATTCAGTTGTAGTATTACTTCTTGTAGGAGAAGTTATGACAAAAACTGATGGTCTCTCATGTTTGCTAGTCTCTATATGTGAATCAGGAACATAAGAATGGCCCTACTGGGTCAGACCAAAGGTCCATCTAGCCTAGTATCCTGTCTTCCGACAGTGGCCAGTGCCAGGTGCCCTAGAGGGAATGAACAGAACAGGTAATCATCAAGTGATCCATCCCCTGTCGCTCATTCTCAGCTTCTAGCAAACAGAAGCTAGGGACACTATTCCTGCCCATCCTGGCTAATAGCCATTGATGGAGCTATCCTCCATGAATTTACCTAGTTCTTTTTTGAACCCTGTTATGGTCTTTGCCTTCACAACATCCTCTGGCAAGGAGTTCCACAGGTTGACTGTGCGTTGTGTGAAAAAATACTTCCTTTTGTTTTAAACTTGCTGCCTATTAATTTTAAACCTGCTGCCTATTAGCATACACTTAGGTCATTAATTAGGGGTTAATACTGTCCTTGTTTTGCACACTGAATTCCCTTTGACATCCATCTACTTTATGCGTCCTTCATATAATACTTATATGACACTAATCACCATAGTATCTAGAAACTAATGAGAGTTCTGATAGTCCTTATTACAGTAGATATAAAATGACATTTATCTCTGAAATTTACACTTTCTACTATAAAGAAAAAGTGCCCATGGTGGTATAATGAGAAGGACACTCTGCAAAGAGAAACTCGGAGTATCCTGCGTCTTGCATGTTTTGTTCCCGTGTAGGGCAGTACGTGGCCTTCTCCTTGTAAATGTGTTATAAAGTGGAACAACATGGTTATAAAGCAATATTTAGCTTTGAAGAAACAATGTTTGATTTATACTTCATTTTTGAACGATGCAGAAAGGAGTCATTGACTTGTTTGACTCAAACACCTGTACCTTTCTATGACTCATATATGGTGGCAGCTTTTTCTTCCACTTACACTGGGTTAAGCAAGACTCCGTTAAGTTAATGCAGTTACACTGGATTTACCCTACTGTGACTGCAAGCAGAATCTGGCCCTGGAATTCAAGAAAGATGAAAAAAGTGTGCTGTTACACTTGACTGCCTTTTACCATGAGAAACCCTACCAAGGCAGGATTTAAATCCAGGTTAAGTATTATGCATGAGAAGTAAACACAAATGAGTTTCTTCTATATCACAGAGAAAAAAATCACCTAAGAAGTTCTTATTAAATCAGTGTAACAAAGAGAAATAAACTAGAAGGACATTCTTAAAGGTGCACAGGTGAGATAAGGCAGTTCTCATACAAGCTCTTTGCTTTCGGCTGGGATTCACACCATGAGCTCAGGCGCTCTCGCTACACTGATCCATCATTCTAAACCTCCCTGAGTTACTCCAAGCAAAGGCCTCAGAATCAACGTACTTTATATTTACTAGATTTGCTCTGCCCAGTCCTAAAGTCAGTGGGAGTGTTGCTTGAGCAAGAAACTTCAGGACTGAGCCCCTGTCTTCATAGCGCTGCGTTTGATAAATGTTTATCTCGTTTGACCAAACATACCCCAAGAGATCATCCTTTCATTCCTAAAGAGGGAACCTGAAAACACATTCTCCACCCCATGCATGGCCATGGCTCCACTCTAACCCTGCCTCTCTTCTCCCCCTTTCAGATAGCTGGTAGAGAGCTGCTGAGAGCAGAGACTGTGGTCCCCAATGAGATTCCAACTAGCTTTATGCTGGGGAATAAGAGGAATAGGATTCCTTGCACCTACCCCCACCCCTCACAGGGGCTGGCTGCAATCTGTCCCTTAATATCTGGGTACATTTGGTGAGATTTAATAGTTGGCTGTTTAAACTTAGTTTTATTTTTCATGAACCAGTGTGCATAAGTTGCCAAAAATGTTTTAAATTCAAATAAATAATATTGCCTATAGATTTACTGATGTTGTTGCATAGCACTTTTTCCTTTTGCCAGCACTTGTTAAAAGTGAATTTAAAATACTGTGGCCTTACATATTAACAGCAATTAGACCTTCAAAGGATGTGAAAAATACTCATCTGTATGCTTCCTCTGTGTTAAAGCTGCTAACCATATTTGATTTGACAACTACTCTTGTGAAAAAAGAAAAGACTCAAAATAATGCATGAAAAGTAAGAAAAAAAATGGTCTCTGAGGGCCTGCTCCAACTCCCATTGTAGTCAATAACCATTGACTTCAGTGGAGATGGATTGGACCTTTACTTAAAATAGGATATTTTAATCTGATTCAGAAGACTGTCATTAAAGGGTCAGTTGTCCTTATCCCTCAGCCAGTCCCTGGTTGATATTCAACCCCAATTTGAAGACTTAAATAGAATTTAAGTGGTGTATAATCTTATTCTGGGCATGTGCACAGGGCGAATTTCACCTTTCAGATGGGACTCTGACTGAAGTCAATGGAAGTTCCAGGCAGTAAGTGATGTGGAATTGGGACTAATGCCAGGTTAAATATCACATTTCAAATAACACATTTCTTACCTGTATTTATAACACAATAGATTATTAAAAAAAGAAAGAATGTTTAAAAATGCAAGTGACTGTTCCTGGTTTATGTTGTTGGTTTCCTTTTTGCTTTTTATTTGCCTTGAACAATGAAAACAGCCTGGTGGGTTTAAATTTGGTTTACAGCCAGGGTCATTTTCTGCTCCTCTTGCACTAAGAGCAAGTGTTTGGGTTTCAAATACCACAACACTACAAGGGAATGTCAAAATTCAGTTTTCAAATAAAACTCCAAACACCCAATTTAAATTGAATTATTTAAAAGATATTTTCTAATTCTATTATTTTTTCCTCTCCCAACCTCACCGAAAAAGCCCGAAAACTGAAATCTGGGGACGGACTAACCAAACATACTGCATTCCTTTAAAAATATACAGTTTTATATGAAACTTCTCACAGTATCACCAATATCATTCACTTAAGTATTTTTAAACAATGAAAAATAATTGGTAGAAATCCACACAGTTGGGTGAATTTATGTAGTAAAATGACCAATGGCATTTCCCCAAATTTAAATTCTCTGTAATAGTCTCCTTTGGTTTTCAAATTATCCAATCATTTTACAATAAAACTTGGTTCTCTCTCATAGAGCTCTGTACCACATTACACTGTCGTAGTACTCTGTAATAATTTAGGACTTGTCTACACAGAGACACTCAAGGCTTGGAAGTGAATTAAACTAAACTAAGACCCTTCTAATTCTGAATGACAGTGTCCACACAGGGGTTTAATGTGGTTTAACTAATCCACTTTAAGATTAACTTTCCTGAGTGTCCCTTTGTGGACAAGCCCACAGTACTCTATAGTAGTACTTTGTAACACAGTACGCTATCGTAATACTCTGTAATAACATAGTATTCTAAGGCTATGTCTACATTGTGCTGCTACAGCAACGCTGCTGTAAGGTACACAGTGTAGCCGCTCTTTGTTGGCAGGAGAGAGCTCTCCTGCCAATAAAATAAAACTACCCCCAACACGCAGCAGTAGCTATGTCAGCGGGAGAGCATCTCCCACCAACAAAGAGCTGGCCACACTGGCGCTTTTTGTCAGTAAAACTTTTGTTGATCAGGGGTGTTTTTTCATACCCCTGACAGAAAAAAGTTTTACAGATGAAAGTGCAGTGTAGACATAGCCTAATATAGTTATCTAGAAGAGGGTTTCTAAGCATCTAGTCACCTTCCAAACAGCAGGTAAGTATTTTTAGATAATCTTAGTAGCTGTTGAATAAATAATTCTAGATATCTGAGTCCAGTCTAACAAAGCCCAAAGTGATACTGGTATAGAGAATTGTTTCAGACATTACAGAAATTGGTGCATGTAGCACTTTCCCAGACAGGTCACTAATTAAATATTGAGGAGATTCTTCTCAGAAGCCAGGAAAAGAGGAGATTCACTGTAGGAGATATGATTGCTAATTGCTCAGAAGGTCATATGCTGTTTTTTCTTACCTCATGGGCATACAAGGCTCAAAATACAGTGAGACTTGCACAGTCCCGCTGCACAGGGTGGGCCAGGCTGTGGAGACGCCACATAGGAGGCTCTGCGCCCCCAGCATGCCATAGATGATGCTCTCTGAGGATCCATGGAGGGGAAACAGGGACAGGTTCAGGGAATGGCCTGGAAAATGGGTCAAAACTATGAGGATTCTATAGCCTATATTCTTACATAAGGAGTATTCAGGGACCACAGCTACTACTACAGTCCCTGGACTGTAGCGGTGGTGGTCACATGGATATCCTTTATTCTTAAGGCTAAAGTGGGACTTCAGTGGTGCATAGACTTTGCACTGTCCTGTTTCTTAGGATTTCCCCCCTTGTATTGCCACAGTCAAGGCCCCAAGCAATCCCCAAGAAAATGGTTTCCACTGACCAGCATACCTCCAAAATGACTAGGTCGGCTCACAGTGGAACCAAGATCTTCTAGTACTTTTCCCATGTGTGTGTTAACTGTTACTGATTAACAGAGCTCTGGTGGCATAGCAGAAGTTCTTATTTGTTTATATTTACACAAAATAATAATGACTATTTGCGTTTAAACAGCACCTTTCATCTGAGGATCTGGAGACACTTTATGAACCTTCATTTTCACCAAGTTAATTGCTTATTTTATTCTGATTTCAATGTCCTTTAAACATGCTAATGCATTCGCCATTGCAACTGTCACTGGCCTGATATAAAACTGAAAACACTGAGCTGATTGCCTACCCAGAGTTCTTAGAGATGAAGAAATGGAGACCTTGTAACAGAGCCCTAAACGTCAGCTCAGAGATGAATGGATTCAGGATACTTACCTTCTGTCTGTAGGAGGAATTAATATTATGGAGCCTGTCGGTGGAGGGGTTTTCCTAACCTCATTATATGTAGGTTTCATCACAACAGTGACAAATCTACCTGAATTCCACTGGCTGACACATCCCTATGGTTGTGTATGCCATGCCACAAGGTAGTTTCATTCTTTATGTGCTCCAAAATTAGCAGCCTGGAGGGAAACCTCTGCACTGATTCACTGTAGCAGCATTGTTCGCCTCTCCTCAGCCCAGACTCTGGTGGAAAGTCCTCTGAGGGGTTAAGTATTCTTAGTGACAGAGGTGACAGACAGGGAGGACCAAGAGTGTGGCCAAGGGAATGCATTAATTTCAGGTAGCATTAACTTTTCTCTTCTCCCTCTGCAACTGGGAAACACATTGGTTTTAGGGAAAGCCACTGGCTCACGATGCTCCAGGTCCATTGCCCAATGGTGCCACTCTGCCCAGGAGCTAAATGATGGAGACAATGATCCCTAGAACAAATGTAGATGCACAGGGCCTCCAAGAAGATGAATCCCCATTGATCACCTGGATTCCTGGGAATCAGGGACAGGACCACTCTCTCTGGCTCGGGGAGGAGGACCGGACTCAATCTCCACCATGCTAATGGAACAATCCCAGAAAATCTCTGCAAGGGGATCATCACAGATTGTACACATCTTTCAAACTCCCTCCCCTGAGAATTTCTGCAGGAAATCAGAGTGATCCAGACTTACGTAGCTGCAAGCACAAATCCCAGTTTTGCTCTCACTGATGTTGATGGCGAAACTCCCATTGACTTCAGTGGAACAGGACTGGGTTCTGTGTTTGTAAAGATAAGAGAATGGGTGTTACTCTTCTGCACCAGTTCACCATAAGACCAGTTCACCCCTGAAGTAGCTCAGCTGGCTTCAGTGGCGTTGCTCCAGGAACGAGCTTGGCCTCATATTCTGAAAATACATAAAAGGTGGAATTCCCTGTTGATTCTTCTGCCATTTTTTGAATTTTTTTGCTAAGAGGTGAACAGAGGCTGCTGTCACATTTCCATGAAATCACTTGTAGATGAGATATTTTTCCATTTTATCAGTATAAAAAACAAACGTGTTTGTACAAAATCCCATAAATCCCCAATCAATAAAGTGGTTTCTTCAGGCCAGTAAAAAGATACTTACAACGCTTCTCCTGCTCTTCATATAACACATTACATTTTGCATTTTTGGGAGCACATACAATCATTAGAACTGCTGAATGAGCCACCTGTCTCACTGGAAATTATTCTTTCATTTAATGAAGAATTTTCTTGAAAAGATTTTCTCAAACCTTTTGCCCTTTATGAACTGACAAAATGTGGTTAATTAATGTTTCATTGCTGATTCTGTAGGGCAACTAACAGAATTATCCAGGGACACACACACTGTTTTTTCATACACTTCACCCTCCAAGCATGCATTTTTCATCTTTGAAGTGTGAATGAATTTATACTATAGCTTTAATCTAGTTATACAGCAGAATGCTTCGCAGGGAAATGAAATGGCTTTATTTAATAGCCCAAAAGGAAAATAATCAACTATTTTGCACTGTAGGTTTTCTACCAAAAGGGGCTTATCCTGGTGCAGATTTTAGCACCTTTGGGCTCAATATTGCTAGGTGCTGAGTTTCAATTTGCACAGTGACTGAGCACCCTCAGGAATGATCAGAGGTGCTCAGTGCAGGTGGGCTTGATCCTACAATGCTATTTTTTTATTACTGCCTCTGCACTGGCGCACAACATAGTCATAAGTAAACAGAAGCACGCTGTAAAGCATAAGAACATAAGAAAGGCTGTACCGGGTCAGACCAAAGGGCCATCTAGCCCAGTATCCTGTCTACCGACAGTAGCCAATGCCAGGTGCCCCAGAGGGAGTGAACCTAACAGGCAATGATCAAGTGATCTCTCTCCTGCCATCCATCTCCATCCTCTGACAGACAGAGGCTAGGGACACCATTCCTTACCCGTCCTGGCTAATAGCCATTAATGGACTTAACCACCATGAATTTATCCAGTTCTCTTTTAAACTCTGTTATAGTCCTAGCCTTCACAACCTCCTCAGGTAAGGAGTTCCACAAGTTGACTGTGCGCTGCATGAAGAAGAACTTCCTTTTATTTGTTTTAAACCTGCGGCCTATTAATTTCATTTGATGGCCCCTAGTTCTTGTATTATGGGAATAAGTGAATAACTTTTCCTTATCCACTTTCTCCACATCACTCATGATTTTCTATACCTCTATCATATCCCCCCTTAGTCTCCTCTTTTCCAAGCTGAAGAGTCCTAGCCTCTTTAATCTCTCCTCATATGGGACCCGTTCCAAACCCTTAATAATTTTAGTTGCCCTTTTCTGAACCTTTTCTAGTGCCAGTATATTTTTTTTTAGATGAGGAGACCACATCTGTACGCAGTATTCGAGATGAGGACGTACCATTGATTTATATAAGGGCAATAATATATTCTCAGTCTTATTCTCTATCCCCTTTTTAATGATTCCTAACATCCTGTTTGCTTTTTTGACCGCTTCTGCACACTGCGTGGACATTTTCAGAGAACTATCCACGATAGTTCAGACTTTGACTCCCTCAGGGAACAGATGGGCAGGATCCCCTGGGAGAATAACATGAAGGGCAAAGGGGTCCAGGAGGCTGGCTGTATTTTAAAGAATCCTTATTGCGGTTGCAGGAACAAACCATCCCGATGTGTAGAAAGAATAGTAAATATGGCAGGTGACCAGCTTGGCTAAACAGTGAAATCCTTGCTGATCTTAAACGCAAAAAAGAAGCTTACAAGAAGTGGAAGATTGGACAAATGACCAGGGAGGAGTATAAAAATATTGCTCAGGCATGCAGGAGTGAAATCAGGAAGGCCAAATCACACTTGGAGTTGCAGTTAGCAAGAGATGCTAAGAATAACAAGAAGGGTTTCTTCAGGTATGTTAGCAACAAGAAGAAAATCAAGGAAAGTGTGGGCCCCTTACTGAATGAGGGAGGCAACCTAGTGACTGAGGATGTGGAAAAAGCTAATGTACTCAATGATTTTTTTGCCTCTGTCTTCACGAACAAGGTCAGCTCCCAGATTGCTGCACTGGGCAGTACAGCATGGGGAGAAGGTGACCAGCCCTCTGTGGAGAAAGAAGTGGTTCGGGACTATTTAGAAAAACTGGTCGTGCACAAGTCCATGGGGCCGGATGCGCTGCATCCGAGGGTGCTAAAGGAGTTGGCGGGTGAGATTGCAGAGCCATTAGCCATTATTTTTGAAACCTCATGGCGATCGGAGGAGGTCCCAGATGACTGGAAAAAGGCTAATGTAGTGCCCATCTTTAAAAAAGGGAAGAAGGAGGATCCGGGGAACTACAGGCCAGTCAGCCTCACCTCAGTCCCTGGAAAAATCATGGAGCAGGTCCTCAAGGAATCAATTATGAAACATTTAGAGGAGAGGAAAGTGATCAGGAACAGTCAGCATGGATTCACGAAGGGGAAGTCGTGCCTGACTAACCTAATTGCCTTCTATGAGGAGATAACTGGGTCTGTGGATGAGGGGAAAGCAGTGGATGTGTTATTCCTTGACTTTAGCAAAGCTTTTGATACGGTCTCCCACAGTTTTCTTGTCGCCAAGTTAAAGAAGTATGGGCTGGATGAATGGACTGTAAGGTGGATAGAAAGCTGGCTAGATCGTCGGGCTCAACGGGTAGTGATCAATGGCTCCATGTCTAGTTGGCAGCCGGTTTCAAGCGGAGTGCCCCAAGGGTCGGTCCTGGGGCCGGTTTTGTTTAATATCTTTATTAATGATCTGGAGGATGGTGTGGACTGCACTCTCAGCAAGTTTGCAGATGACACTAAACTAGGAGGCGTGGTAGATACACTAGAGGGTAGGGATCGGATACAGAGGGACCTAGACAAATTAGAGGATTGGGCCAAAAAAAACCTGATGAGGTTCAACAAGGACAAGTGCAGAGTCCTGCACTTAGGACGGAAGAATCCCATGCACTGCTACAGACTAGGAACCGAATGGCTAGGTAGCAGTTCTGCAGAAAAGGACCTAGGGGTCACAGTGGACGAGAAGCTGGATATGAGTCAACAGTGTGCTCTTGTTGCCAAGAAGGCTAACGGCATTTTGGGCTGTATAAGTAGGGGCATTGCCAGCAGATCGAGGAACGTGATCGTTCCCCTTTATTCGACATTGGTGAGGCCTCATCTGGAATACTGTGTCCAGTTTTGGGCCCCACACTACAAGAAGGATGTGGAAAAATTGGAAAGAGTCCAACGGAGGGCAACAAAAATGATTAGGGGTCTGGAGCACATGACTTATGAGGAGAGGCTGAGGGAACTGGGATTGTTTAGTCTCCAGAAGAGAAGAATGAGTAGGGATTTGATAGCAGCCTTCAACTACCTGAAGGGGGGTTCCAAAGAGGATGGAGCTCGGCTGTTCTCAGTGGTGGCAGATGACAGAACAAGGAACAATGGTCTCAAGTTGCAGTGGGGGAGGTCCAGGTTGGATATTAGGAAAAACTATTTCACTATGAGGGTGGTGAAACACTGGAATACATTACCTAGGGAGGTGGTGGAGTCTCCTTCCTTGGAGGTTTTTAAGGCCCGGCTTGACAAAGCCCTGGCTGGGATGATTTAGTTGGGAATTGGTCCTGCTTTGAGCAGGGGGTTGGACTAGATGACCTCTTGAGGTCCCTTCCAACTCTGATATTCTATGATTCTATGATTCTATGATTCTATGACTCCAAGATCTTTTTCCTGACTTGTTGTAGCTAAATTAGCCCCCATCATATTGTATGTATAGTTGGGGTTATTTTTTCCAATGTGCATTACTTTACATTTATCCACATTAAATTTCATTTGCCATTTTGTTGCCCAATCACTTAGTTTTGTGAGATCTTTTTGAAGTTCTTCACAGTCTGCTTTGGAGTTAACTATCTTGAGCAGTTTAGTATCATCTGCAAACTTTGCCACCTCACTGTTTACCCCTTTCTCCAGATCATTTATGAATAAGTTGAATAGGATCGGTCTGAGGACTGACCCTTGGGGAACACCACTAGTTACCCCTCTCCATTCTGAGAATTTACCATTTATTCCTACCCTTTGTTCCCTCTCTTTTAACCAGTTCTCAATCCATGAAAGGACCTTCCCTTTTATCCCATGGCAGCTTAATTTACATAAGAGCCTTTAGTGAGGGACCTTGTCAAAGGCTTTCTGGAAATCTAAGTACACTATGTCCACTGGATCCCCCTTGTCCACATGTTTGTTGACCCCTTCAAAGAATTCTAATAGATTAGTAAGACACGATTTCCCTTTACAGAAACCATGTTGACTATTGCTCATAGGAGTCAACGACCAAACTCAAAAACACAAGGAGAAAATTACATAATAGAAGTGCATAATGCCACTGGTTATTGGCAGGAATTTATGTTCAAAGTGTCCTACTTGACAGATCTACCATATTATTTTTCATAAATTATATTTAAAGGATATATGAAAGCTAATGAGAAACTGTCCCGAATATGACACTTGAGCCCCACAAATAACATTTCAAATAATTATTGGTGTACACTCACCCAAATATTAACACTGAGTTACTTCTATGTTTAATTTACCTTTCTAAGTATTCACTGTCATGTATAAAGACTTTGGAATTCATTAACTCTTTGACCTATGAGTATTTTAACAGACAAATTTATTTGCCAAAACATTTTATCAGTGCAGCAATGATTTGCTATTTATTTGTTGCAGTAACTTTCATTGTTTTTCCATTGTACTCTGCATAATATATTGGCTTTGCCCAGACACCTCCCATATTTCTTCAAACCACTCCCTTTTTGGGGAGGTTATTTTGTTTTGTTTTGGGGTTTTTTTGCAGTTTTTCTCACTAGACCATTTTTGTGGTGTAAATTGAGTTGGTAGAATAATAAATCAGAGGTTTCAGCTTGTGCATAGAATGCGGAGGCAGTAAATTGCAACTGTGCGATTTAGCTAGAAAAGGGACTGGTATGTAGGAGCAAGTCTAGCCATACTGAATTGGGATAGAGAGAATGTGGGAGGAAACCAGTAGCTTCCTGATCTGTTTCCACTTCCATCACCAGAAGCCAAAACGGCCCCTCCATGCCAATCTGCACTATCAGGGTTCTGTGGATCTGTAAGTAAAGTTCCAAGGACCAAGAGGGACCGAAGCAAGAAAGCAGCTGCTCAAAGTAGCATTCTTCCTTCTACTAATGGCAGATTTCTGAGCAAAAATGTGTGTACTGGTATTGGAAACCGCGATCTCCCTCTGCCTTCTCACACCATCCCTGCAGCTCCTTGGAGTCCACAGCTGTAGTGAAAGGAGCTATGTTGTTGGGGAGATAGCGGTATCTGTGTCAATACTACAGAATCTGCTAGCTTGGAAACTAGTCATTCTGTGAATCTTCAAGCTCTCTGGGGTCTGTGAGTAATGCTCCTGCCCCCTGCGTGAAGTAGGAAAACCTCTCCTCTTTGAGAGCTACATGCAACACAGGCTCAACCTTGAGGGAATTTTTAAGTGTTATTTCCTATATATAAGGAATATTCTGTGAGAAAGGAAGATCAGGACCTAGCACAGGTAGAAATAAATACAAGAAGAGAATTCAAATAAATAAAAGGATCTGCAATTGTGCCAGAAATACAAGCACAGTTACTTGTTTCTGATACTGGCCAAAGCCATCAGACATTTATAGAAACATTCACACAGCAGAATTTTAGGGCCCACTCCTGCTCCTACCATATTAATGAGAGTTTTGCTATTGACTTCAACTGGATTAGACTCCATCCTATAGAAAGGATAAAATTCTTCAGTCAGAAGCATTGTCTTTGCTGCACTGATGAGACAAAAGCTGATTTTCCTCAGTGAAGAAATGCAATATAAATATGTTAATAGTAATAATTATAATAATAAGAGACAATAATAATCTTAGATTGGACTCATCCTTCGATGTCTGTCTTACTCCCTGTTAGAAAATAGATGCCAAAATAGTCTACAAGGATTTACTTGAGCCGATATTGTCTACTGCCGTGGGATTATTTATTGCTGTTTTATCACTGCAAATTTGCTTTCTTGGTTTCTCTGTGTTTCTTTAAAAATTAATGTACAGGTCTTTTAAAAATAGAAACATGCTAAGAATCTTAATTACTTTCTCAGTCTATTTAAAGCCTGTCTTCAGACCTTCATAAAACCAGCAGATTCACTACTTCTGTAAAGAGATATTTAATTGCCATACCCTTGAGTTAGATCCTTTCCCACTTTTCCCAGTGGGCTGGCGCTGAATAAACCAAAATGGTTTTGTCTATGATATTGCTTGGAATAGCTACAGTTACTAATACTTAGCTTTTAATGCTGAGTTTTTCATCCAGAGATTTCCAAGTGCTTTACAATGCTTCCTTATCCCCCTTTTATAGAAATGGAAAATGAGTCACAAGAAAATGAAATGACTTGCCCAGTGTTATACAACAGGTCAGTAACAGTGAGGAGTAGCACCCCTGTTCTACTCTCTTGACCACACTGCCTCTTTAGTGAAGCAAAAATCTTTTGCAAAATTAAATCTATTTGGTTGAGAGGCTAAGGGTCTATTCAACATCTGGAACATCAAACATGTTTTTAACTTCTTTCACACTTGTGGCATTAAATACTATTTTACCACCAATCTCTTTTCTTGTATAAAGCTTTGATTTTCTATTCTTCTTACACTTTACCTTTTTCTCCACCTTTTGGGGTCCAGATTCTTCACTGCCTTGTTCCTTGTGTAATCATTTACTCCTGTGCAAAGTGAGCGTAAAATGCTACCGTTCTGATATGTTAATATTTTTTATACTTACTTTACATAGGTATAAATGATAATGGTCCCTTCTCAGTGCAGGGGGATGTATTAGATGACCTCTCAAGGTTCCTTCCAGCCCTACACTTCTATGACACCTGGTGCAAGGTTGTGGGGAACTAGGCCCTTTGTCTCTGCATTTGGTAGCGAAACTCTTCTATGGTTCCCCAGAACTTGAACCATCTGATGCACTAGCTTGAGGTAAATTATCAATGGCAAACACACATCTAAGGCCTTGCATACATGAGAAAGTTGCGTCAATTTTATTAAAGGTGTGATTTTAAATCTGTTTAGTCAAACTAGTGCAAACCTCTGTGTGGTATGTCTTATTTCAGTTTAAACCAAGTTTATTTCATCTTAGCTTAAATAAATTAGATATCAATTTAAACTGAATTAAGCCACTCTGAAATAAGAGTATATATACACAGATTTGCACTAGTTTAACTAAATAGGTTTTAAAACTTATTTAAGAGAAACCAGTGCAACTTTCTCCTGTTGACAAGGTCTAATTGTCAATGGACCCAATCCAATAGCCACAGAAATCAATGGAAAGACTCCCATTGACTTAAATAAGCATTGAGTGAAGCCCTTAGTATCATGCAGATTCTTCACTTAGACATACATGACACTCTTCAATACAATATACACACACACAGAAGTGTATGAAAATGTTTCTCCTCCTTTCTTTACCACAAATCTAATCCTGAGCTTCTAAACAGCAGGCATTCACTACCTTGAATGACATTGCTTGTATATATAAACCACAGTCACCTTACAATAGTTCTATATTTAGAAATGTGGGTGCACAATACACACACACAGGGGAGATTTTCAGCAACACAAAGAGCAGTTTAGGGGACCTCTCCCATTGAAAATCAATGAAAGTTGGACCTTTTAACTCCCATTAGTGCCTTTGAAAGTCTCCCCCACGTTGTTTCATCTGTTTTTTATTCCTTTGGCTCATGATTCATCCATTTATGATTAATTTTGTTTTTTGCTATTTGTACTAAATTGTTTTGAAACCTTTGGACCTGGGTAACTATACAGTGAAGTTTATTATTAATAATACTAATTAATAATAATAACTTACAGTGTCTGGGCCAGTAGAGTCTCACTCATTTGGATGTTGGTTTGAATTAAGGCATGTTTTATTTTAGCTCTGCAGAAGCTTTAATTGAATCTATTCTGCCATGGACAGACCAATGGTATTTAGACAAATCCATCTGCGACTTTTCTATAGTGATAGAGACAAACCAGCAAGGAGATGACCACCCTCAATTCCCAGTGAAGTCAGAAATCACAGAAGGCACTCAGTATGATGTAGGACTGGGCCCAAAAATGCTGTGTGTGTCTGTCTGTTTGTACGTGTGTGTCTGACTGTCTGTCTGTAAAGGGCTATGAAAATATAAGAATCTCAGGAAGCGGACACACAAATTCAGGAAGAATTGTCATTTGCCTGTTTTCTGTCTAATGTACACAAGTATTTGATTAACATCAACAATGATAAATGTGAATCCAACGTGAAAAGCCTTAAACTACCTTAAAAACAGAATGACAAGAGTGACAAACTCTTGGAGCTAGGCACTGTAGGTATTTGTCTTGGCAGTCCAAGTGTATATCCCTACTGCTGTTTGATTTTTTTTTAAATACTACATCAGATGCTGTCCAAAGGATTATAAAACATTATTAAGTCATGTTAAACATTCTGAGACAGATTCTGTTCTCTGATGAGGCTACACTGCACTGCTAGCAAAATCTGGTCTTAAAACTGACTTAACCAGCCAAGGGGGGATTGCCCCAGGTCAAGAGTGACCTCTAGGGGTGTGGCACTTGAGTAGGAGCTCTTATGCCTCTCCCCCTTCCTGCCAATGCCAAAGCAGGAAAAAGAGTGCATGGCTAGAGGAATGGGACATACCTAATCATGCCCCTGTACTATACTAACCTTCAGCTATTTTTTCAGCCTCTCCAGGCTGCTCATACTCAGGGAGGGGGACTACCTCTGCACAAAAGAGCACCACTAACATGACCTGCTTTTGAACCAGTTGTGTAAACGTAAAAGATTTCCCATTACCTGAGGAATCTAATTCCCCAGTATTATGCATGTTCTGGCAACAGCAAAGGAGTTATATGTTTCTCCAACAGTCTCTTATCAAATGAGTGCATGTATTACATAGTGCATATTTTCAGTGCATAGATCAGCCACACTGCTCAATGGCAGAGCAGTTAAAATAGCTGCCAACATAGCCTTTTGGTAAACCAGGCAATAAGCTTTTCAGAGACTTATCAACAAAACACTCGGAAATAAATCCTCAAGTGGGCCAAAGCTCTACCTAGTGCCCTTGCAGGGCTGGACGCAGAGGTGGCATTCAACCCCTGGCACAAACTAGAGCAACCACAGGACTGTTCTATGCCAGCTGGAATAGCCCCACAGGGGTTGTTCTGATGGCCCAGGATAATTGGTGTTCATGCCAGGCTGACTGCTTCTTGTCAATGGCACACCTATGACATACCCCATGTGCTGGGAGGGTAGAGGAAGAGCAGGTGGCGCAGAGCTGGCTATGCTGGCCTTAAGCTACTGGGTAATCCCCATGTGACGGGAATTTCCAGTTGCCTTGAATGAGGATCTGATCCCTTTGTCTAGCTTACCATTCTTATTCAAAATTAAGCAAAAAAAACCTATTGAATTAACCACTGTAGCTTACATCTGACATTGTTACCACAAAATAGGAATAACACACAAATTGCTAAAGCTTAGTGAGTGAAAAACAGAATATTTGTTGTTTAATCTCATATTAAATTAGAGCAAAGCTCTTCATTTGCAGTCTCCTGGCATGTACTTCTGTTTGTGCTGACCAAAATTGGGGCATGACCTTGTATCCTGACCTTGGTTCTAAACTTCATAACAATAACAAGCAGAAATATACCTGTGAACTGTGAAGCTTAATAGGATACTGTGCAACTCGTTCTGTGTGATTATTTCATTGAATTGGCATTTTGGTATTTACCCAGGAAATTCTATACCCCTACTGAAGCCAATACAGTTGCTTCCAAATAAAGTTGTGTGTATGCTAATAATGGCCAAGAAATACATTTATGTATCTCTGGTTCAGTGAAGCCTTTCCAAAAGTATATTATAAATATCACGTATAGAGAAGGTTGTCACCACACTATTATTATTTGCTGGAACTGCTGTCCATTCACAAGTCTGAATGCATTTTATTGTTGAGCACAAGAACATGCATGGAAAGCAGTCGTTCTTATCTTGTTCTCCTCTCTTCAGAAATTTTCTCCCACACATGTGAGTAAACAAGCTCAGTGCCTCACAAACTTTTAAAAAAACATGTCTTACAACAAAGCTGTTTCAGACTTATATGTAAAATTCATTCAGATTGTCACACTGGCTAAAAGTGGCTGTTGTAGAATAGGATTTCATACAGTGTTACACTAAATTGCCCTAAACATAACAAATCTCTGATACAACCAATAAGTACGTTATTTCTAGTTTTGCAAATCTAGATGTATATTAGCAAAGAGTTCTTTCTCCTTTAAAAGTTAAATGGAAACTATCTGGCTTCCATTATATTATTTCCATTACATTGGCTTCCATCACTTTCCACCACATTACCTACACAATCAAGTGACTTTAAAACAAATGTATGTTACCTGGTTATTATTATTTATTTGTACTACAGTTGTGTCTAGAGGCACTAATTGGGGAACAGAGCCATATTGTGATAGGCACTGTAAAGATAGGCAATAAAATGATCATCTTAGCCCTGAAGAGCTCACGATCTAAGTTAAGACAAAACACAGCAAACGAATGAGACAAACAAGAGAACAGGGAGGGCAACTACGTAGGGTTATACTGGGCATCTGATTTTGTTAATAATAATAATAATAATAATAAACACTTCACATGTTCAAAGTGCTATACCAACATGAAAAGCCAATTTGTGGCACTGGGAGGAGTGACTCTGTTCTGACCCTCTACATTTTGCTTTCCACATCTTCTGGAGAGTACTTCTGCCACCTTTTTCTGCACCAAAGCGCTTGGAATCACCTTACAAAGTCAAAAATAAGATTTTAAAATCAATGTAAAAGGCTGATTGGAAGTCAGTGCAGGCATCAGAGCAGGAAAGATGTGCAATGATCATTTAGAACAGCTACTGTAAATAGCCTCTCTATAATATTTTAAGCAAGTTGAAGCCTATGAACCAACTGATCAATTATTCAAATAGTAAAGCCTCATAATAGTACTCAAGGTGACTGGAGAACAAACTAGCACCTCAGTATTACTCTGGGATATAATCTATAATGTTCTTCAAGTGACTTAAAAAAAAAAGTCCTCAATAAACAGGGGCTAGTGTGAAGCAGTGGAGCTCTACTGGCTAGCGTCTGGACATGTGAGTCAGAACACCTGGGTTCTTTTCCTCCCTGCCAGTTACTCTGCCAATGAGTTGCTCTATGACTTTAAGTTGCTATTCAGTGGGAGTCATAAGTGATCAGCAGTTCTGAAAATCATGCCAGTCACCTCTCTAAGCTTGAGTTTACTGTGTAGAGCTACTGGAATGGTAGTAATATAGATCTTTGTGGACTTTGGATGAAAGTTATTCTATAAGTACAAATTATTATCATTATTACAGATGCTACATGGTCACTAACATTCAAGATCTGGGTCTAAAACAGTACCAAGAGTCTTATTTTTAGAAACAAGGAGACGAGCACAAGTCTATTCCATGCCACAGAAGCAGTAGAAACTATTACATGTGTATGAGTCAACCAACATGATTTCAGTCTTGTTCAGTTCAGTTTGGGAAATCGTTGAGCCATTCAGTCCTGAACCTATGCCAGGCACTGCAACAAAACCAATGCTGCAATTGAAACATCAGGAGTGTGGGAGAGTTAGATTTCACTGTCATCGGCATATGATCTATGTGATAACATATTCATGGAAAACTGAAGCCAGAGGTAAAGTATGAACCCCACACACAGCCCTGAGGAACACTGCAATATCTTAGAAACTTGAGCAAAGCAGGAAGCAGTGGATAAAATATGATACCAAGTTGCTGCAAACCAAAGATATTAAAGATATTCTATCAAGACGTCCTGATGCACAATATCAAAAGGTGGATGACAGATCTCGGAAACCAGCAAACATTATGGCCCACAACCTGTCTAAACAAAGAAGTTATTGCAAACATTTCATTCTCCACAAAGCTTTCTCCATAGAGCGTAATCAGAATCCTTGCTAGAACTTATCATATATTTTGTCCTGCAACGAATGCACAGCTTTTCAGTGACTTCCTTTTCAAGGATGTTAGCAACAAATGGTTATTTAGAAAATGGGAGGGAATTTACAGGTTTATCAAGTTGTGCTGGGAGGTGGCTCTGCCACCAAAAGAGTAACATTTACTAGTATTGGGACAGTCAGGAGTCCTCCTGACAGCTTGAATTGATAGCATTTATCTCTATACCTATTCTTGTCATCAGCACTTTGGAATGGATGTGTCAGCTGCTGCATTCTGAAAAATGTTGATTTCACTGAAGAGCACTCTTGCACTAGAGAGCTTTTATTGAGCCAATAACTACAGTACATCCATTAGTATACAATTGAATGAAGCACAGTATTTCAGTACCCTCCAACTGAACATAGGAATGAATAATATGGATGTCACTTGTGCCTCTCAAACATGAAGCCTATAAAATGCTGCCAATATTTGTTAAATGCCATATATTAAATCACATTGTATAGACATCGAGAGAAAACTAATGTCCCAATTATCCTTCCCCATCCCACAGCCTCCAAACCAATAACATCTCTGCACTTCATTGAGCTAAGTCAGTGATCCATTTTTCAATGAAATAACAAAGTGAGTTGAGCTGCCTTAGAATGAATCCAGCCCCTGTCCATTCTTAGGGTCAGTGAGGGAAAGACCTTTGTCTTGAACTCAACCCAGTTCAGAAAGCAGAGGCTCCCTCCCACCAGCCTCAATGGGCAAAATGATCACACAAACCTTGCCCAGCCCCAAACAAAGCAAAGGCTGTTTCCTTTTGTTACCAAGACCACATTGCTCATTTGCATGTATGTATGCATTGCCCAATCTAAGCTAAGGGGATCAGGTCATTACCCAGTGCGGATTGAACACAATAGCGATCAAACAGAATGTCTCTTTAAATCGCTATTCTCCCTCTACCCCCTCCTTCCTCTGGTTTAAAGTGCTGATGCGGGGATCTCCGCGTTTTCATCCTTTGCACTAGCAATCCAAAGCACTTACTTCTCCCCAGCCCCTCAGCTTTCCACTCAGTCTCCTCCACTGCCCCGTAGCGTCTCATTGGTTTCTCTGTCTCCATGCTGGCAGAGATGGCTCTCTTTAACTCCACGCCTGAGTGCATGGCTACTGCCTGGGCAGTCTGTGTGCATGGGGCTCCCCGGCTCACTCCACCCGAGCCGGGGCGGCAGGGCTCCGGCTCAGCCCTTTCCTGGGCTGGACTGGAAGGCGCTGCTGAGCTCACTGCACCTCGTCGCCGGGCTGGTACCCGAGGAGGAGGAGGGGAAGGGATGCAGCGCACATGCTCAGTGCGAGGATGCTGTCTACAGAAGCGCTGGGTGAAAGCAAGGGAGAAGGGGAGGGGGAGGCAGGAAAACAATGGGAAAAAAACATGCCACGGGGGAGAGGCGGTCACTGGCTAGGGATTCTGCCACAGGCTAGGGAGGACATGGGCTGGGGATAGTATTTTCCAGGCAGGGGCGCAAAAGAAGAAGACCCTTGCCTGAATATCCCATCCCCCAAGTGGTTATGGAGGAGGATGCTTCCCACTTCACAAGGAACCTCCCTCCAAAGCCTATCTCTATGGTCCTATCTCCTGCCCCCTCCCCCAAGCTGCTCTCCCCACCAGGCACTGGCTAGCTCCCCTCTCCCCTTCATATACATAACTAGCCTAACCCCCACCCTCTATCACCTTCTGTTCATGTCCACTTCAGCTCCTGATCTTTTGGAGGCAGCTGGGTTGGTCACTCTCCATTTTCATTCCTTCTAGAGGAGTAGCCAGGTAAATGCTCTGTTAGGAAACATGGAGAGTCTGACCTCATGAACATTTGCATGACCCTGGAATCCAGGTTTATGAACCCTTGACTAGAGGTTTATTCTTCAGGGCAGGGATTGTCTTTCTTTTTGTGCCTTGTGCAGTGCTGAGCACATCAGGTGCATGTTACACCTCATAAATAATAATACCATGGAGAGCTAAGCTTTACTTTCACAGTAAACCCTCCCCCCCCCCCCATGTGCATTTCAACAGCCTCTGCAGGAGTTCTGCAGAGCTCCACGCTTTCTAGCTTCACTTTCAGCAAAAGCCAGAGGATGGCACCCAAACAAATGATGTGGTTTTGCATTTCTCATAAACATGTACGTTCACTGTCTGTGCAGTCTCCTGGGATTAGAAGAGAAGGAAATGATTATGCAGGAAGCTAAATTCCAACTGTGGCAATTATTAGTTTTATTTTATTGTGGTGGTGAGTGGGTAAAATTTTCTAACACTTCTCTTTACAATGATGTAGTGCCTTTCATCCAAAGCTCCCATAGCACTTTACTGTTAGTGGCATTACCCTCCTTGTACAGATGAGAAGCCCAGACAAAGCATAGTTAATTAATTTGCCCATTGCCACTCAGCAAGTCAGTGACAGAGTAAGGACCAGCACTGATGTCTTCTGCCTCCCCAGTCAGTGTTTTAACCACTGGACCACAATGACACTGTCTCCTTATGAACACATACATAAAAAAGCTAAGAGAGATCAAGTGACTGGTTCATGACAACTGATGGATTTCCAGTAATTCTGAGTGTTTATTTTCAATTACAGACATACAAAGGGTGTAGAAAGTGTGTGGAAGGGATTTCAAAAGATTATGGGTTTTTTGAAGTCAGAGTTGTGGGAGTTATTTTTAATTTTGGAGAGGTAGGGGCTGCACAGAAAAAGCAAAATTCAAAATTGTAGCATTGAGAGAATTTCTGCCTAGTTGCATTTCTGCTTTTCACTGAATGAAGCCAGCTAGCAAATTAGAATTATTTGGACAATATTTTAGAAGGCTTGCAGGACACCCGGCTCCTTCCCTCTAATCTGCATTCTGTGGAGATTTGCTGGGACTATTTTGGGTCGCGGACATTCTGGAATTGGTCTCAGTGACTAAGAAATGCTGAGTCCTGGCAGATTTTGGCCCTTAGTGAGAAGGAGCAGGGACAGAGCTGTGAGTCAGAAGCAGCGTAGCAGGTGGCAGCACAATGCACAGCTAACTGGGTGACTATATGACTGCCTGAGGGTGGCTGTATTGACTCACTTGGAGGACTGAAGAACATAGGAGTGGGAGGAAGACAAAAGCCTATCTGGGATAGGGGCCAGGTTTGGACTAGGAGATAGAGGCTGAGTGGGGAGGAGGGCCAATATGTGGATGCATCTGGGCCACATTTAGGTTTAATCCATCCTTTGGGTGCTTTTCATAATTGCACCCAAATGCTTTCTTTATGTGATAAAGGAAGAGTCTAGGAAAATAATCAAATATTTTAAGATCTGAGTTTGTTAACCTGAAAGAAAAAAGGATTAGCAGTAGTAAGAAATCATGATAGTTTGAGAAATGAACTGTAGGTGACAGAGCATACCAGTCAATTAATCATATTCTGATAGTGTGTTTTCACCTGCTTATCTTTGATACATCCACATTATAACATTAGGGCTGAACCTGCAAACAGTTACACATGTGAGTATTTGAGTAGTCCTGATGAGTTCACATGCAAGCATTTGCAGGATTGAGGTCTTACTTCGGAAGAAATTAAGTTGCTTATGTTCTAGCATTTTTGCTATTGTGATATGGCATCATTTGCAGTGGAAGTAATTTCCCTGCAGCTAATGATGCCCTTGAAGGCACCTCAGAAAGATATTTACTCTTATGCCCACAAGGTTTGTTCTCTTTTACTGAATGCATCATGGGGAAAGAAACTACGAAAATCTCAGTTCATTCTAGTTATTCAGAAGTTTGAGATGTAGAAAAATACAGATGTCCTTCAGGTCTGATTTATATTTCTCTCATGAAATCATACCACCTGACTGCTTTAGTTCCCTGCCAGTTCCTAAAATGATTTATTCATCAAATAATGTCATCAGGTGCTGTGGCTAGTCATTTGAAATTGGACAGTTTTTGTGTGTGCCAATCTATTGCCCCCTTTCCATCCAGTACATTCCAATGATCTCCTGCAGCATCCAAGACACTATATATAATGTTTGCTCTTTACTCAGAGAATGGCAGCATGCCATGTAAGTCAGGGTAGAAGAAGGTGTGTGTGAATAATCTTTGGCTTCACATAGCTGTCAGGGATCTATTGATTTTTTTTCCTTCAGGCTCCCACAGATTCCCTGCTTATGTGGGTACTAGAGACCTTGTTCTTTCCACAGGTCTCAATCCCAACTCAGTGAAGGAATGATACAGCAAAGAAACCACTGTAAGACCTCACAACAATGTAGAAGTGTTTATTTCCTTGGGGTATTTTTTCACAGGAGGGAATGGTTTGTCTCTAATTTCCCGGTCTCACAAGTGGCTGCTATAGGCAACTTACTGCTCAGGTTAATTTAATGAGATTTAGCAGAAAAGTTGGCTACACTTGTTTCATGGTTGGCCTCTTATCATCTGGAGAAAAAATATTCTGTTTTCATCAAGCACTTTCATTTTGGAATATGCTTAAGCTGCTGTAGGCATATCCTTCTTAAAACCAAATCTAAAACCAGCTGACAATGTTTTCCTGGATGTTTATCACAAATGCATTGAACCCCCAGTTCTGAGCTTTGGCTCAAGGGGGAAAAGTACTTCCTGGCCCATTTATGGGATAACAGATTCTGGGCCGGCTGGGGGATGATTTGAACTTTGGTGAAAGCTAGGGGAGCCAGAGGGCTGCTATAATTTACACTCAGCTGTAATGGCCCACAAGAAACTTCTGTCGCTGAGAATAGCCAGATCACACAGCAGATCATTGCCCTTTCCCTGGGAAAGCTCCTGGCATAGCCTTATGACTAGCATAATGGGGAGAGGGAGGCGGGTCTATATTATCCTGGCAATCTGATTACACCAATGATATTCTCCAAGGGCCGGATCTGGCTAGTGCTTGGCCACCGTGGAAGCAGGAAGTAGGGTCACTGTTCTTTGTCAGACAGTGCAGTCATTCCAACATCATAAAAATAGTGGTAAAGCTTCTGCAAAGGTTTATATTTAGTCATTAAAATTTACATTTCAAAATTTGACCTAGTGAAGTAAAATGAAATTGTGGATTATATGTAAAAGTATTTTATCTTTTGCTTATATTCATGTAGACTTTACACTTCAGTGTCTGATTTTAATTTCTTGTGGGAGGAGGCCAGCAGATTTTTTTATATCCTGTCTACACTATAGTTGAAACCATGCTAGCAACAAGTTGTTGACACTGACACAATTCTACCATAGTTTCTTAGTTAGGTTGGCCAGGGATTTGTTTCCTGAGCAACTTGCTAGCCAAACCATGCTACAGAGTCTAGGATATAAAAACAAACACCCAGAGAGCTTTACAGCATTGTTCCAAAACACAGTACAGCACAGTTTACATGAAATAATTCCTGCTCATACTGGTACCATCTGCACTTGAATTTCAACCATGTCAATTCTCCCTCAATGGTTCAATTTTGTAGTGTAAAATGGACCTGCCTGTGTTTTCAGAGTGTCCATGAAGTCTGGGACATGTCCAAGTGAGCTGTAACCAGATTCCTCAACACAGATGAACGTATAGCATAGATGAACTCAATAGCCTGGGAAACTGGATCTGTGAACAAGACCGCATTAAACATAATCTCCTGTCCCCATAATGTCATGAGCTGTCTACCCAGACAAATTTACTATGTAAGGAGATCGGGGTATAATACTTCAGTGCCCCCAATGACATTATAACACAGTTTGATCTTGCCAGTGTATATGATACCAGTCATGTCATTGATTCATGTTACTGCCCTATAAAAATCAGGGCTCTTCCTCTCTTTGTTTCTGATATTGTGTGTATCACATTTTCTTTTAAAATGTATAATATTAGGCAAAAGTAAATGTTATTTGTTTCTTCAGAGTATATAAATCCTAATTAAAAATAGAGGGGCAAGAGGTAGCTTAGTATCTTTTTGCAGTTTATAACTATGTTCAGTTATGTGCTGTCATGAAAGAACTCTTAGAGGCACTGATCCCCTTGCACATCATGGGAGTCCACAGGGATGCAGGAGTCTGCTCTAGCACAGAGGTTCTCAAACTGGGGGTCGTGATCCCTCAGGGTGTCTCAAGGTTATTACTTGGTCGGGTGACCAGACAGCAAGTGGGAAAAATCAGGACAGGGGGTGAAGGGTAATAGGAGCCTATATAAGACAAAGCCCCAAATCTCGGGACTGTCCCTATAAAATCAGGACATCTGGCCACCCTATTACTTGGGGGCGGGGGTCGCGAGTTGTCAGCCTCCACTCCCAAACCCCACTTCATCTCCAGCATTCATAATAGTGTTAAATATTTTTAAAAGTGTTTTTAATTTATAAGAGGGGGGACAAACTCAGAGGCTTGCTGTGTGAAAGGGGTCACCAATACAAAAGTTTGAGAACCACTGATCTAGCAGATCCTTATGCAAGATCAGGGTCAGGGCTGGCAGATTAATGTGTATCATGTATCAGTATTGAGTCCTGTGGCACCTTATAGATTAACAGACGTATAGGAGCATGAGCTTTCGTTGGTGAATACCCACTTCTTCGGAAGCAAGCAAGAGTCCTGTGGCATCTTATAGACTAACAGACGTATAGGAGCTCATGTTTGCATCCGAAGAAGTGGGTATTCACCCACGAAAGCTCATGCTCCTATATGTCTGTTAGTCTATAAGGTGCCACAGGACTCTTTGCTGCTTTTACAGATCCAGACTAACACGGCTACCCCTTTGATATATGTATCAGTATTGATATTACTTCCTCATTATGAATCTTTCCCATACCATGAATAGTTACTGCCTTATTTATGTATGTACATGGCTTTTCCTATCATTAGTCATTCCTGTAAATGTATTTTAGGCTAAAATAACTTCATATATAATTCAGACTAATTGCAGGTAAATAACTGGAGTGTTACTCCTTTCCCACTGCTGCTTTACATTTCTGCCAGGATTGGAAAAGTACTCTGTAGTTTAAAGGCAGTATGGCAAGGCATTCTAAGGAGCATATTAAAGGGAAATATGAAGTTCCTTGAATTTAAGATGCGGATCAGCGCATGTGTGCATTCATGCTGAGTTATATGTCATCTTATTCTGATTTCTTGATTTTTGATTAATGCTTGGAATATGAACTGTTACATGGGTACACCTCTGGGTTTAACATGTCACTGACTACCTGTTTAATCAAGAATGAATGAAACAACTGAGCATTTAATTAGTAATTCTTTATTATTTCCATTTACTTGTATTTAAAGTACAGTTTCTGTTGAAAAATGACAAGAGACATTACCAAAAAAATGCCAAGCAAAAAATGACATGACTGGCAAAATTTAGTGGACATTTTCTTCATTTAATATTGCACCATGTTGTTCGCAAAGTTGTTTTTCTGGGGGGGAAATCTGCAAATTTGCCACCTCACATATGAATTTGTCCCACAGTCTTTCTGACTTGTAACTGAATCTGTGTGAAGCCAGGCCACGTAAGGTCTCATTTTGTTATCACTAACCTAGAGCTCAGTCCTTCAAGGGGCTGAACTCTCTGGTCCCAATCCAGCAAAGGCCTTAGGCATGCATTCAGCTTTAAGCACGAGTAGTCCATTATCACATGCTTAAAATTAAACAAGTGCTTAAAGGCTTTCCCGGATCAGGGCTACAGCACTCAGATTCTTGCAGGATTGAGCCCCTAATACACAGACCAGGTTGACCAAGCCTCATAAACCTTTGCGTCTGAACTGAGTTTCAAGAGAAGCTGAGCTGATTTATGGTTTTGGATGGAAACCGTCAAAATATGGTGGGTTATGCTGAGTTTTTGTTTAAGTGGAGTGGTTTGTTTGAAGGCAGGGGTTTGGTGTCTGGGTCTATACAAAGTCTGATTGCAAAGGTTGCAGAGAGATCAATAATAGAGACCACACCAGCGTTTTAAAAAAAATCTATTTACTCAGATTCCATTCTGTGTGAAAGGTCAGCTTATAGAATACAAAATACAGGAGCCC